>NC_056745.1:65498600-65813600 GCF_019279795.1 Protopterus annectens
GAGAAGATATAGAACTAGAAGAGGCAAGTTACAAGGAGGAAAAGGACTAGGTAGGGAGAATGCAGTTGTATTTCCATTTAGTGGATAGGTGGGTATGAAGCTGAGTTTTAAAGCTATTTGAGTTCTGCATTGTCCTTAAGGGACAGAATTCCATTTCTTTGCTAGGGAAAAGGATAGGAGGAGTTGACCAGCAGGTCGGTTAGGTTTATGAACAGTGATTAAGTTTTGATGTTCAGATCTGAGAGAAGATCTATTAGGGGTGTATAGGGGTAAAATGTTTACAAGTGCAGGGCATTTGGTCAGGTTGAATATTAGTCTGTGGGCTGTAGTAAGTTGGAGGTAGTCTAGGTAGTTTGGGAGTTCTAACCAGTTCAGAGATTGGAAGGCAGTACAGTGATGAGAGATGTATTTGGCTTTGGTGACAAATTCAGTAATTTTGTTATAACACTGTTCAAGTTTTGAGGAAAGAGAAGAAGATAGGTTGGTTAGTAATGGGTCACCATACATTAGGGTGGGAAGCAGGTAGGTGGAGATCAGAGTTTGTCTGGAGAATGAAGAGAGATATTGAATATTTCTGTGCCCAGTTTCTGGTGGGGTTTTTTTTTGATATTTTAGTGGATGTGGGTGTCGAACGTTAGGTGTAAATCTATAGTGACCCCGAGTAGTTTAGCAAAGGGAATGACTTCAATAACAGAGTTATTTTGGCTATGAACTTGAAAGGAACTCTTATCATAATGGTAAGATTTTGAGGGTGGAAATAGCAATATTTTGGATTTGTTAGCATTGAGAGAAAGATGGTTTTGGAGCATCCAGGACTCAGTGATACAAAAGGCGGACTGTCTTGGAGAGAAGTTCAGGGAGGTTTGTGGCAGTGCAGATTAAAGTAGAATCATCTGCATATTATATAATTTTAGGATTGGGATGGCAGAGTGGAAATTATTGATAAAGATATTAAATAGCATAGGACCAAGAATAGATCCCTGTGGAACGCTGGTAGGAGTGGGTAGGAAAGGAGATGTGCATTTTCTCCATTTCACAGCCTGGGATGTGTTGAATAAGTAACTTGAAAACCAGGATATAGTATTTTGGGAAAGATTTAGGTTAGAAAGCTGGCTCAGAGGATGGGTGTGTGAAACAGTATCAAAGGCTTTGGAGAGGACCGTTGATACTATTTGCCCAGAGTTGCGAGCCTGATTAACAGTGTCTAGAAAAGACAGTAAAGCTGTTATAGTGCTGTGCCCAGATCGAAACCCATGTTGGGTTGGTGTGAGAAGTTGGTTTTGGGTTAGTAAGGGCATGAGTTGGAGGTGAACACATTTTTCTAGCATCTTGGAGACTGGGAAGAGGAGGGCTATGGGGCGAAAGTTTGGGATGTTATTGTTTTTGCCCCCTTTATAGACAGATAAAATAAAGGCTGAATGCCAAAGTTTGGGGACACAGGCTTCTTGTAAGTATCTGTTGATTAGGATGCTAATAGGGAAAGCAATGCCATCAGCTTCAGATTTGAGGAAGAATGTGGGGGTATTGTCCGGGGCATTGGAGCAGGGTTTAAGCTTGATGAGTAGTCTTTTTATGAAGTTAGTGGAGACTGGTTTAAGCTTGAAGAAAGGGGGAGGGTTAGGGTCAGAGTGTAGGGGAAGGATGAAGATGAAGAAGACTGTAGAGGGGAGTGATTATTGCTAGGAAACGGTTTGGTTAGTTCTGCTATAGTGTTAATGAAGAAGAAATTTAACAGAGAGGATATTTTGGAGTTGGGTTTACTTGGGTCAGGGCAAGGATTGATTTTGGTACCTGGGTTGAGAAGTGAGTTAATTGAGTTCCAGAATTGCCTTGAGTTTGTGGCATGATTGGGCTGAAGTTTGGTATAATAGGATTTTTTATCTCTGCTGATTTGGTTTTTTTTTGCGAAGTTGCGGAGCTGGGTGTATTGGAGAAAGGTGTCTGGGAGTTTATTTTTTTAATAAAGTTTCCAGATTTTGTCTCTTGGATCCATAATTGTTTGGTGTCTTTAGTAAGCCAGGGGGCGGATTTTGTTTTTATTCTTTTTGCTCTTGGTGGTGCAAAGGAATTTAGAGTAATTAAGAAGGTGGAGTTAAAGTAGTCAATGGCATTATCTAGTGGTAGAATTTTTAGAATGTTCCAATTAATTTGCTTAAGGGAGTTTGAGAAAGTTAAAGGGTTAAAGTTAGTGAGGTTATGGCTGACCATGTATTGGTGTTCATGTAGAGGGGAGGAGGGGGTGACTATGTATTGGTGTTCATGTAGAGGGGAGGAGGAGGTGACTATGTATTGGTTTTCATGTAGAGTGGAGGAGGGGTGACTATGCATTGGTGTTCATGTAGAGGGGAAGAGGAGGTGACTATGTACTGGTGTTCATGTAGATGGGAGGAGGGGTGACTATGTATTGGTGTTCATGTAGAGGGGAGGAGGGGTGACTATGTATTGGTGTTCATGTAGAGGGGAGGAGGGGTGACTATGCATTGGTGTTCATGTAGAGGAGAGGAGAAGGTGACTGTGTATTGGTGTTCATGTATAGGAGAGGAGGGGTGACTATGTATTGGTGTTCATGTAGAGGGGAGGAGGGGGTGACTATGTATTGGTGTTCATGTAGAGGGGAGGAGGGGTGACTATGTATTGGTGTTCATGTAGAGGGGAGGAGGGAGTGTCTATGTGTTGGTGTTCATGTAGAGGGGAGGAGGGTGTGACTATGTATTGGTGTTCATGTAGAGGGGAGGAGGGGGGTGACTATGTATTGGTGCTCATGTAGAGGGGAGGAGGGGGTAACTATGTATTGGTGTTCATGTAGAGGGGTGGAGGGGGTGACTATGTACTGTTGTTCATGTAGAGGGGAGGAGGGGGTGACTATGTGTTGGTGTTCATTTAAAGGGGAGGGGGTGACTATGTATTGGTGTTCATGTAGAGGGGAGGAGGGGTGACTATGTATTGGTGTTCATGTAGAGGGGAGGAGGGGGTGACTATGTATTGGTGTTCATGTAGAGGGGAGGAGGGGGTGACTATGTATTGGTGTTCATTTAAAGGGGAGGAGGGGGTGACTATGTATTGGTGTTCATGTAGAGGGGAGGAGGGGGTGACTATGTATTGGTGTTCATGTAGAGGGGAGAAGGTAGCTCAATAAACAAAGGCTGAAAAATGGTCACTTATGGAGTCAGGAATAGTATCTGAGTTGGTGATTTTATTTGGATGGGAAACTAAAATCCAGTCAAAAGTGGATCCTGGGGGATTATTTTTATCAGGTCTGGTAACAGAATTGGTTACCTGCGCAAAGCTGAAGAGATTAATAGCTAATGAGGGTGTGGGATTATTGATTTTGTTCCAATTGATATTTACATCACCTAGTATATACGTCTCGAGGTTAATTTCAGTAGAGGCCCAAGAGAGAATGTCTTCGAGGGTTGAGGTCTTGTCTCCTGGAGGGATATAGAGGGTGATGATACAGAGGCTTTTATGATTATTCATCTTTAATAATCATGCAACTAATTTAGTGTTGCTGAACTGAGGAATGGGATTAGTAAAAGGGATTATGGAGAGAAGGCTAGAGTAGATTAAGGCAACTTCTCCACCTTTTTTATTTAAACTGTGAATAAATCATTGATGAACCACCATGGGCATCCAAAAACTCTTGAAATCCTTTATTAAAATGAACTCTCAATAAAAATCATTTTCCTTGTAGAAAAATATATAAAAACACAAAAAGGTGTACCATTCAGGATGGAAAAGAGCTTTCTGGATTTCCCTTCCTCATATTCTGTTGCTACTGAAAAAAATGTTTCATTTAAGGAAGGCTTAACCAATCAAGAAATTCACACAAACTGACACCTTCAGTGTAAGCAAGAGGTAAACCATCCTATCAGTAAAGTTACACCCTCCCTAGAATCTAGTCAGTGGAAAAATTTCAAGGGTAAGTTAAAACATCACTCCATTTGGTGTGTATTTGCTTTCAAATTAGAGCAGATACCAATCCTCTTTCTTCGGATGGATTAAAAAAATAATGCAACATCTTAGATAAAACATGATGTGGTAAATTGACACTCTGTTTCAAGGAGATAAATCTTGTCACATAAAAAGTTGTTATTCACAGTGCATGAACCATAATGAAACAACCTAAAGCAATCACAGTGCATATATGAACCAATCCTTCCAGTTCATGCCAATAAAATGTTTCTATACAAGAAATAGCAAAGAGGAGAGGGGGCAGGGAGGGGGAGGCGCATGATTTTCCTTGGCTCAAAGCTAGTTGAGAAACTCAGTGATAGGTTTTAAAACTTTTGGTCTTTAGAATAGGTTATAATGGTACCACACCATTAAGTCCAGGTTCACGATTAGCTTGTAAGTTGATGATCCAATCAATTTCAGCAAATTCAGTGCGATTCTGCACATCACCTCCCCTTATGTTTTCAGGAATCAACTGTAGCACCATAAACTTAAAGGCGTGTGCAGTTTCCATTTCAACATGTTGGGCTAAGGCATCAGTCTTGATATGTATGAAGCCTGAAGAAGCCTTTTTGGTGAAAGATTTCCTTGCTGTTATTAAAGAGAGTATTCCATCATGGTTTCAGTAGCTTATCTCTTTTTCGTTGGTTTGCTGTTGTGGAGGTGCTGAATTTATAACCTAGAAACTGGGTTTTTCCTGCTTTGATCTAAACGTACTTGCTAGCAATACTCCTTCCAGTCTAATTCTTCCTCTGCATCAAATCTGATCAAATGGACACTAAAACAAAAACTTCTGGGTGAACCTTTACAACCCATATTAACATAATGTCTACCCCAAGCATTACTTACATCTCTAATATCAATAGCATGCCAATGTTCATAAATCCTATTGTTCAACTCCCTAGTAGTCCTTCCTACATAATAGGCTGGACACACTGAGCAAAAGGAAAAATAGACTGCAAACTTGGATTTGCAACTATAATAGCCCTATGTAAAAACAATTTTTACCATTAACAATTACATCACTCCCCTCGAATTGCAAATACTGGCAATAGTTGCAACTATAACATTTATACATGCCTTTTTTACTTGAGACTTTTTTCTCAATTTATTTTGAAATATATCTTTGAAATTTCTCTTTCTATGTTTAACAAAAACTGGCCTTTCCCCTAATTTTTCTTTTACTTTGTGGAAACTGCTTAGTATTTTCCAATTACTACGAAGGACTGCCTTTATGCCCTCAATGTCTAAAGAGTACTTTAAAGACATTCCTAGTTTATAGTGTTTTGTTACTACTTCTATATATATATATATATATATATATATATATATATATATATATGTTGGGTCTATATTAAATCATCAAACTCTTAGAAAAGTGAACAATGATTTATCGACCCCATGTAAGTGAAAGCTTACAAACGCAAATGCTTAGAACAGCGATTTTTTTCCAAGGGAAAAAAAAAACACTTAAAACATAACATAAAGTGGGGGGCTTCACCCCCACACCCCCTACTTAAATATACCAAATCCAAGATCGCACTACAGTGACGAAAATGGCAAAGTCACGGACGCAGCCAAGCTAATTCTTTCCCAGGGAAATAATTTGCTTATATGCCACTTCGTCATTTTGCCTTTTCATCTTTTCAAATTCAACCCAGATGCATTCGAAAGAATGCGTCTTCGGCCATCTAATAGGAACCCTACATATATTGTTTATAGATATATATATATATATATATATAAATATATATATATATATATAAATAGATAGATAGATATAGATATATATAGATGTGTGTATATATATATATATATATATATATATATATATATATAGATATATATAGATGTATATATATAGATATATATATATAGATGTATATATATGTGTGTGTGTATATATATATTTATATATATATATATATATATATAGAGAGAGAGAGAGATATATATATATATATATATATATATATATATATACATATACGTATATATATATATATATATATATATATATATATATATATATATATAGTAGATAGATAGTACTGGGTTTGATACTTGCAAGGGCAGAACAGGGGCTGTTGGAGACAGAGTGATTAAGGCACTTTAAAGCAGTTGTAAGCGGGTTTGCGTGGAGCTAAGTGACGCTTATGTGAGCTCAGCTTCACTTACACCCGCTTATGGCCGCTTATACCCGCGCTAATTTTAAATAAAGAAAAGAAAAAAAGGGAGATAGGAAAGTGGTGAAATTGGGGCAAGCAGGGGGACAAACAAAATAAGAAACAGATAGGGATATGCAGGACGGGTGTAGGAAAGGACCATAACTCTGCATTTCTTTGGCAACAACAACTGCTTTCATTGTGGGCAATTTAAACTTTGGAGCCTCACACCCTACAGGGAGGTGCGTGGGCATCATACAATATGGATGATTGGTAGGGTTAGATTGGGTGATGAGTACATGTATCTGGGTGAAATGGAGAGCTATGTATGGGTCGTGATTATTTTTGGGACAGATGCCCTTTTTTTAAGGTGAGAGTGAAATGTTAAGGAAGGATTTTAGGTAAGTGTGGTGAGGGAGGTTTGGTAGGAGAGGTTGCATCTGCAGACAGACAAGACAGCATACAGGGGTGGTGTATGACACATGGGGGTAAACACCTTGACAGGGAGGGTGGTTGGGAATCCGAGGCTCATGAGCCTCCCAGGTGGTAGTAGTGGCACTGATGTCCCCACCCAATGGCAGTCACCACTACTCCTTCGCAGCCCTGAAGGTGGCTATGCTGGGGCTGGGCTGGAGGTGCCACCTGCCCCTCTAGCTGGGCCAGCCTGCCCTCCACCTGGCACAGGTGGTCATTCAGCTCTATCTGAAGGACACTGCGCACCATTCCACAGACCACGTCCCGGGTGACAACATCCTCACCTTGCCCACTAGCAGGGGGGATGAGCCCAGCCCCCTGCAGTGGTTCCACCCAAGAGTGGTGCAGGACCAGCAGATGAGGGAGGTATGAATTGGGTCCCAAATGTGCTGGGACTTGGTGCCTCGGTCAGGTGGGGTGGAAGAGGCTGATCCACTGGGATCTGCTTTCCCATATGTGCTATGGTGTGGAAATTAACAATGAATATTGATTAGTCCTACACAACACATTACAACATTAGTCAAAATAGCATGCATGGATATTCCCATTTACCCCAAACAGTGCACTTATAACAGTGCCATAGCAAAGAGAACCCATGCATATATGGAATGGCATTCAGAGTTGCAACAGCATGCCAGTTAGTGGTATGTCAGGCAGGCAATAACAATGATTATTTAAACAGGGAATATTAGTACACACACAATTTAAACAATTATAAACAAAATGGAACAATGGTCCCAACAGTAGAGGTTTGTTTAGGAACATACCCATGTTGGCTTCAGTGTGATGGTTGGATCAGCTGAGTGGTGGGGGAAGGGAACATATTCAATTGACAACTGCTATCAAGTATATTTGTTAGTACACTACTATTCACTACTCTGCATTCTGACCACACTTACACTGTACCTGGGCCATGGGGCTGCTACAGCACACCAACAGCTGTAGCTATCAACAGAGCAACTGTACCCTTATTTTAGTTATACATGTCATACCTGTTTCTATACCAATTTCTTTACCTGTGGGCCCTGTGCAGATGAATTGTGTGCACATTACATTGCTGTTTCTACACATATTTCAGATTCACATATTATTAGCAAGCCTTGGAGTGTGTGCTGTGCCTTTGACATCCATCTACTGTGACATTCTCTTTGTGCAGGTTTCTTGGCAACTAGGGAAACTATCCGTGAAAGCGTGACACTTGAGGGGCTTGTCTGGGCCAGACTGCAGAGTGTGGATGTCTAGCTTGCATCTATTTGTAGGACTGGGGCTGATCAACACAACAATTGTACACCTTTCATAGTTATACACATCATACTAGTATTTCTATTCAGATTTCTTTACATGTGTGCCTTGTATGGAAAATGTATGTGTTGCTGTACATTACTTTTTATATTCAGATTGCAGTTTACAACTGTAGAATCAGACTGACATGTTAGTGGCGGTCCCTGGATTCGAACCATGGTGTGTGTGCATAATTGAACTACAGGCCTAGTCCTTATCAGAGTGAGCTACTGGGGAGGTGATGTGTGTTGATTGTGACATTTCTATCTAGTACATATTTTCGTGCACAGTACTTTTATTATGACATGTTGCATTACTTGTTTCCCATTTTCAGTACAAAGTATGCATACACAACAGACATTGGTGTCACTGTTTGAGAAATGTGCACATTAGCTGGATTGCACATTTGACTGTTTTACAACTACATACTGCAGTTTATATTCCTGAGTACACAGTGTAGGTTTTAAGTCTGCACCTGTTAGCCTTATACATTTTTCAGTACATTCACAGCTACATATAGCTGAAATTGAAAGGTTAACACAGGACGGGTCTATATTAGAACATCAAAGTTTTGAAACTTCGAATGTTCTAATATCGACCCCTTTTCAGCGAATGCTGAAAATAGCAAAGCTGCAGAACACCAAATTTTTTCCTAGGGAAAGAATTTGGCTGCCCGTTTCTGTGGCTTCGCTATTTTCAGCACTGTGGTGGAAGTTACGGGTCGGGTTCAGGTAAGTGTGCGATTGTGTGGACGTGAGGGTTAGGGCATGGGTTAGGTGAGTTAGGATGTGGATCAGGTGAGTGTGCGATAGTGACAGACTTTAGGGTTAAGGCGCGGGTGAGGTGAGTGTGCGATTGTGACAGACCTTAGGGTTAGGGTTTGGGTTAAGGTAAGTGGATAGATAGTAGTGTATGTACAGTTTAGTGTAGGGTTAGATATAGGAGTTTAAGTGTATGCGTGTGGATTGCTGTTTTTTTGGTGTGCTTGTGTTGTGTGTATGTGTTTCAGAACAGCAATTTTTTTTCCCTGGGAAAAAAATTGTTGTTCTGCATGTTCGATATTTTAAGCGTTCACTGAATAGGGGTTGAAATTAGAACATTCAAAGTTTTAAAACTTCGGTGTTCTAATACAGACCCCCCACAGGACAATGCTGGCAGACAAACAAGTAAAACACATTTTGATGGAAATATGTACTGTTGCTTTTTCAGTTATTTGACATGCCCATTCTAAAGTATGCAGACAAGCATTCACCTCAGTTACTGCATTCTGCAGGACATACACATTTCTATTTTTTGGGTACAAGTGAGATGGCACACACTAGTGTTTGGGATCACCTTTATTAGTTTTGACATACATATCTGTGTACAACTCAGAAATCCACAATTACTATTCCTGCATGATCTGCACAGGGGAATGCTTTTCATTTCTAAGTGTTGCAGTAGCCCTGAGATGGCACTTTCTTGGCAGGTTCACTCAGACATACCCATATATATATTCTAATATTCCTCTCCTGCATATTGTACCTTGTTTGCTACTGACATCTGTATTACACAGCAGCTGGGAATACTCCATTGTAACGCTGGCAGGCTGACACAGGCATTTATTCCTGACTTTTACAGCACAATTATATATACAGGCAGTTCTACCATTACTATATATTTGATTTCTTACTGTTAATATTTTTTCAAAACTCCTGGTTAGAAGTGACCACATCTTTCTTTTCCCAGAGCTGGTCCCGCGGTAGTGCTGCTTGACACGCCTCCCTTACTCTACTCCTGAAGGTCCCTCCCAGCCTCTAGAATTTAAGGACTTCCTCCTACAAAACCTCTGACATTTTTTCCTGGATATTTTGGCCTGCTAGCCTGGGCCAAATAGAAAAGAACTTCTGTGAGGACTCCCCAAAATGAATTTCTATGAATTACTCCACTCCTGAAGGTCCCTCCCAGCCCCTAGAATTTAAGGACTTCCTCCTGCACAACCTCTGACGTTTTTTCCTGGATATTTTTGCCTGCTAGCCTAGGCCAAATAGAAAAGAATTTCTGTGAGGACTCCCCAAAACTAACTTCTGTGAATTACTCCACTCCTGAAGGTCCCTCCCAGCCTCTAGAATTTAAGGATTTCCTCCTGCAAAACCTCTGACATTTTTTCCTGGATATTTTTGCCTGCTAGCCTGGGTCAAATAGAAAATAACTTCTGTGAGGACTCCCCAAAACTAATTTATGTGAATGTATGTAGCCTTACACTAGTTTTAATTACCTATTACTACTTATATATGTTAGCCTGCCCTTTCCATATGTGTGAATCAGCAACCTACCACAGACCATTAAATACCCTTTCCCCTCCTGTATTTTTTGTTTTCTAGTCTTAGAAAACTACCCAGTATAATCAATAAGTGGCTGATACTTTTTCCGCTGGTTTCTCTCACCTTTCTGCTCTATCCTACTCCATTCGCCCTGCAGGCTCACTCCGCTCCCCTACCCTACCTCCAAATCTCACCCACCCCCCAGTGCTCCTACATTTATTCTTCTCTAGAAGTCCCTCCCTCTCACTACCAGTCAATCCTTGAACACTTTTGCTCCACCCCCTTCCTCCATCCTACCTATCATTATTACACCCCCCACCGACCTAAGTCCCATTACCCTCCTCTTTACTACATCTGACAGACTCCACCTACCATGCTTTCTCTTCCACCTAAAATTCTTATTTCCACATCTTTCCTCATCCTTCTTCTACTACCTCTATACCATGCTACCTCCTATACCAACTTCCATCTACACCCTCACCCTCTTCCTCCCCACCTCCCTCTCACAACACACTTCCACAACATTTCTGTCTCTTTAGCTCCCTCCCACCCTATCCTCCACTTAAAAGTAAAGCTTTTTCCAGTTCCATTTAAATACTACAAACCTAAACCTACTGACTGCCAGGCACAACTATCAAAGTAAAAACCAAAGATACTTATTCCTTTTCTCACTTACCTTTGCTTAGCCGGTGACATTCACCCTAATCCAGGACCTAACTTCTTTCCAACAAACCACCCTAGCACCAACAATAAATCCACCTGTAAATACCTCAAATTCCTCACCATCAATGCCCAAAGTTAAAAAAATAAATTAACTCCCTTTCATGCCTGGCTCAATCACAACTCACCTGACATTGTAGCTGTCTCAGAAACCTGGTTAAAACCTCATATAAGTGACTCCAAATTCCTTCCCCCTGGATTTCAATCTCTTAGATCTGACCACTTAAGTAGGAGAGGTGGTGGTGTAGCATTATATGTTCATAGGTTGATACTAGGCTATCTGCCCTAGGGCATTTATAAGCCTAGCCAGAGTGTGTTTGGCTTTCACCACCCTTTTAGATTAGTTGACTGTACTTCTGTATAGTAGGTCACAGAAGATAGCCCGTTTAAGGTTAGTTTACTGTGCCTCTGTCTAGTAGGGACACAGAAGAGATCCCAGGAGTAAACCTACGATCTCCCATCCACTCGTCAAGATTTCTCTTGAAGAGGGTCATTGAGGGGCACTGTCTAACATGGATTGGGATTTTGTTCCAGAGTGAGGGGAGCCTCTGGGATATGAATCTGTCCCTCCAGCATGTCCTATTTATTTCTGTGCTGAGGTTTAAGTCCCTGGAGCATGTAGCTCTAAGGGATTTGGATTTCCTGAGGTGGAGCATGTCCATTAATTCTGGGTTGGACATGGCTTTATACGTCAGGCACAGATCACCTCTGAGTAGGAGGTAAGCAACTGAGTAGAGCTGGAGTTTCTTTAGCCTAACTGTGTAGGGCATCCATTTGAGTCTCTTGATCCTCTTGGTGAGGTACTTTTGGGGTCTTTCCAGTTGCTGCAGGTGTCAGGTAAGGTACATCCCAAATGGGGCATTGTATTCAATTATGGGCCTGATGAGTGATGAGTAGAGGGGCACAATGACCTCTCTTGATCTAGATGTGAACCCTTTCGTGATAAGGTGGGCTATATAGAAGGTCTTTCTAACCACTTTGGCAACATGATTGTCAAAGGAGAAATTGCTATCTACTTGGGTCCTCAAATCCCTAATTACTTCTTCCGTACTTAATGGATTACCACCTATGTGGTAATTTGTGGGCACTTTGTTTTTCCCAAAGGGGATGACTATGCACTTTTTGGCATTTAGCTTTAGGCCATGGCTCTGGCACCAGTTATCCGTCTCTGTGAGACCCTTTTGGAGGATGCTTGTGTCAGTCGGTGAGTCAATTATGGCACCCAGTTTGCAGTCATCTGCAAACTTGGTCAGCTATAGTCCTCCCATGTTAGCCTGTACCTCAGAGAAATATATACCAAACAAGAGAAGTCCCAGGACTGAGCCTTGTGGGACACCCCTAGGAAACTGGTTTAGAGTCTGACATGGCACCTGCAATTCTGACCATGTGGGTTCTATCGCTGAGCCAGTTTGCAACCCATCTTGTGACATAGGGGTTGATATTTAAGCTGGTGAGCTTATTTATGATGCCCGAGTGGGGTATTGTGTCGAAGGCTTTTGCGAGGTCCAGGTAAGCTGTGTGGGCTACCTTCCCTTCATCTGTGGCCTTGGTGACTGTTTCAAAGAAGTTGACCAGGTTCAAAAGGCAAGATCTGCCCTTAACAAAGCCAAATTGGGTAGGATCCAGTGTTTGGAGGTTCCCAATGTCTTTGTTTATGAGTTCCACGATGATATGCTCCAGAGCTTTGCAGACCAGGCTAGTCAGGCTTACAGGGTGATAGTTTCTGGGGTCCATTGTGGCACCACCTTTGTGGAGTGGGGCCACTGTTGCTGTATGCCATTCTTTGGGTACATAACCTGTAGTAAGGCTGAGATTGAACAGTGACTTTATGTGAGGGTTCAGTTCTTCTTGGAGCTCGTGTAAGATGCAGCTTGGGACACCATCCGGTCCCATTGATGCTGTGTGTTTTGCTTTGGAGAGGGCAGCTCTCACCTGTGCATCTGTGATGTCAGGGAGGCTACACTCTGTTGGGATAGACATTTGCTCTTTTGGGGGGGAAGGGGGGGAGTTTGCACTAAACCGTCTGCCAGGATGTTGGCAATGTCTGTGGGTTCAATGTATTTTTTGTCATTTTGCACTAACTCAGAGCATATCTGGGAGTTGTTTAGTACAGTCCAGACAGTATCTGAGTTGTCTGTGCACAACTAGTGAGTGCAGAATTCTTTTAACCTTGTTTTGAGGGTTAGGAAAAAAGGTGGGTAGATGTATGGCCTGGTTGAAATCACATTAGATAATGCCTTGGGCATAAAGAAGGGATTAGTCCTGAGGGAGACCCTGTCTGCATGGAAAATAATGAAGGGTTCAAGGGCCATCAGTGCTTGAAGTTCTGAAACTCTTCTGGCTGTGGTGATAGCTAGTAGAAAAGCAGTCTTCCAGGAGAGGTATCTTAGTTCTGCTGAAGCAGCAGATTCGAAGGGTGGTAAGATTAGTTTTTCCAAAACATAATTCAGGTCCCAGGCTGGTGTGGGTGGCCTTCTGGGAGGTCTGATATTAGAAACCCCTCTGAGGAATTAATCAAAGGATGGGAGAACAGGGGCTGATCTGTGTCAAAATGAGCTGAAATGGCTGAGGAGTGGATTTTAATAGAAGAGAAGGATAGGCCACTATTAAGTAGCTCTGCTAGGTAGTCCAGGATAAGAGGGATGGAAGGTTGTGAGGTACTGCCCCCTCTGGACTGGCTCCTGGAGCAAAATCTTTTCCATTTTCCTGCATAAGATTTTCTGGTGCTGGACCTTCTGGCCTTTGTGATAATTTCTAGGACTTGTTTGCTTAACAGGGGCCCCTTGTTTGCCTTTGGAGTATTAGCCATGCTGATAGTTTGAGAGTCTGCAAGTCTGGGTTCAGCATTTCCCTCCCCACCTGAGTCAAGATGTATGAGATCAGGGGAAGCTGCCTGGGAGGCTGTAAGGTCAAGCTGCACAGTAAGGGGTACCAATGTTGTCTGGGCCAATCTGGAGCAATGATGGCCTTTTGTCTCTCCACCCTTATTTTGATCAGGACCTTGGGAATAAGAGGCAGATGAGGGAATGAATACACAAAGAGGGTGTTCCAGGGGAAGGTCAAGGCATCCACCTTCCACACTAGGTGGTGATACTCCCTGGTACAGAATTTTTTCAGCTGATGGTTGAGATGTGAAGCAAAGAGAGCCACCTCCTGAGTCCCCCATTCCTGGCTGATTTGGAAAAATATTTTTCTGTGGAGCATCCATTTGTGGGGATCCGGTAAGTTTCTGCTTAAGTGGTCTGTCAAGGTGTTGTTGATCCCTGGCAGGTATTGTGCTATTAGATGTAATCCCATGGAAGAGGCTATTAGCCATAGATTCATGGCTGGCCTGCACAGAGGGTAAGACTGGGTCTCTCCCTGTTTGTTGATGTATCACATTACTGTGGTGTTGTCTGTTTTGATAAGGAGGATCCTGGCTTGAGGTGGGGTTTGAAGAATGTCAGAGCCTTTTGTACTGCCATCATTGCCTTCTGGTTGATATGTGAGGGAAGCACGGGCATCCCAAAGACCTTGGGTGTACCTGCAAACTAAGTGAGCACCCCAAGCAATGTCTGAGGCGTCGGTGGTATTGGTCTGCCCGGTAGGGTGGAGGGTGAAGGAAAGACTCTTGTTCTTGGCACAGGCCCCTGCCCACTAGAGAAACACGGCCCTTATACAGGAGATCAGAGGGAGAGAGGTCTCTAGAGGTTGAGAGGGCTGACAGCAAAGGTTCTTTAGATACCACTGAAGTTTTCTCATGTGAAGCCTGGCCAGAGGAATTAGAAAGATGCAAGATGCCATGTACCCCAAGGCTTGCAGGAACTTTCTCACAGTGAGGTAACTTCTAGAAGCCAGCTGGGTAAAGTAGAGAGGCAGGAAGCTCTGCTTTTCTGGGGATAGGAAGACCATTTGGGATGCTGTGTCCAGCAGTGCTCCCAAGAAAATGACCTTCCTGGAGGGTGTTTGCTTTGATTTCTTCTCATTGATGGTGTACCCTAAGGAGGTTAGGATGGTTTTGACAAAGAGGAGGTCCTTCAGTAGCTTTTGTTTACACTCTGCCTGAATGAGGCAGTCATCCAGATAAGGGTAAATCTGTATATTTTTCTGTCTGCAAAAGGCTATGGCTGGGGCTAAGCATTTGGTGAATACCCTGGGAGCAGTAGATAAGCCAAAGGGTAGCGCAGAGAACTAAACATCTTGTCAGCCTGCTCTGAAGTGAAGGAATTTCCTGCAGGATTCCCTTATGGGATGTGGAGGTAGGTATCTTTTAGCTCTAGGGTGACTACTAACCAGGCATTTTTTGTCAGCATAGGCAGCAGCAGCTGCAAGGTTAGCATTTTGAATTAGAGGACCACCAGGGAGGTGTTCGGAATGGAAAGATCCAGGATGGGGCACCAAGTGTCCTCTTTTCTGGGAACAATGAATAGTCTGGAATAAATGCCTTTGCCTGTTTGATCTGAGGGGACAGGTTCTACTGCTCCTTGGGATATGAGAGTTTGGACTTGTTTCAATGCCTCTGCCCACTGACTTGGAGGTAAGTCTGGGTACCCTCTTGGGATTGGGAGTTCACTGAAAGAGAATTTGTATGCCTGAAAAATGATCTTTAAGACCCATTGGTCCTTTGTTACAGAAAGCCAATTTTCTTTGCAGAGGGAGAGGCTTCCTCCTAGTTTTTGGTGAGTGAAAAGAGGGCAGGGGAGGAGAGGGAGTCATTGGGAGTTTCTGCCATAGAGGGATGGCTTAGAACTTCCTACCATTGGAGCGGAAGTGGTCCACTGTTGAGTTCTCTGCTGTCCCTGGTATGGGAGTCTGGGTAGTCTGTCCCTGTGGAGCTTACCTCGCCCCTGTCTGCTAGGTGCAGGAAAGGACCAGTGCTTTGATGGAAAATTCCTGCTGAACCTAGGAGGTTGTACCTGAAAGAAATCTTTTACTGTTTGCATATATTTTGCTTTGTCTTCCATCTTTTTAAGCACCTCTTCTGCTTTTACTCCAAACAAGCGGTCCTTATCCAAGGGTACATCAATTAATTCAGATTTGACATGATCAGGGAGAGGTTGTTAGTTCAACCATGTATGTCTCCTAATGAAAGATCCTGACACTGCTGCCCTACTTGAGGATTTTAGGGCTTCATATCCACAGTGTAATGAGTGTTTGGCCACTTGACAAGTAGAGTGCAGTAAATCTGCTAACTATTTCAAATTGGCACAGTCAGGAAAGGTTGAAACTTTTTGCTTTAATAGTTCCAAAGTGTGTTGTTGATATTTTAACATGTGGAACTGACAGTTGAGTACTCTGATAGCTAAGGTTGTAGAGGTGTATACTTGTTTTACCCCATCTGTCCAGAGCTCTGGAATCCTTGTCAGAAGGAATAGGATTCTTTGCAGAGCTAGCCTTAGCTCCTTTTGGTCACTGTGTAATGACTTCTGGGTCTGCAGCAGGATTTCTGTACAGGTATCTGTGAGAATCTGGTACTCTGTAATACCTGTCAAGTTTTCTGGGAGCAGGTTGGAGGGTGTCAGGAGCTAAGCTGGATTCATGGAAGACATAATCCACCACCTCTAAGATTGGGGGGATGGCCAAGGGTCTGTGCTGGGGCAGGTCTAAAAACTCTCTTAGTCTTTTCTTAGACTGAGGGAAGTCCTGGGATTCCCAATGAAAATGTTCCCTGAGAGTGTGAAGGGTTTCTCCAAATGAAAGATCTTCTGGTGGGGAGGCAGAAGGAATTTATTTCTCTGCATCTGAATCCTCATAAGCAGTTAGAGGTTGTTGTTCCTCTTCAAAATCTGAATAATGCAACTCCTCAGAATCCTGTTCTGTCAGTATTTCAGGAGAAAGGCCTCTTTTCCTTTTAGAAGTTTTGGCCTGACTACCCCTGATAAGGGTGATGAGATCCTCTGCCACTTTAAGCATTTGAGACTGGGATGGTGGAGCAGGAGTAAAATGGTGGCTAGAGGTAGATTTCCTAGGAATGGCCTTGCTTCTAGGCGTAAGAGTATCTATCGGTCTGAGAAAAATGATAGTCGGATGAGAAGACTTTTTTTGTCTAGATTCAGTAGTGCAAAAAACCTCCTCGGAAGCTGGTGCCTGTGTCGCAGCTCTGAACCCAATCAAAGCAGAGACAACCAAAGGCTTGGAAGACGAAGAAGATTTCTGTGGCATTAACATGAGGAATTAACTTTACACCTGAACAAAGGGCCTTATGAGAATATTAGCCTGAACGAAGTGAACAAAGCTCAGAATAGGATAAGAGCCACAATCGAAGATCTGTTTTTAGAGGATTTCATTGATAATGAAATACATTCTTACTTGAGCGTGCTAGCACCTAGAATGCCTACATTTTTCGGGGCCCCAAAAATCCATTAGCAACCCTCCATTTAGACCGATTGTAGATAGTAGGGGGTCTATTTTAGTAGCATGTGCTAAATATGTAGATACTATTCTTAAGCCACTTATTAGAACAGAAAAGCAGATTTGCAAGGACTCATGGAATTTTTTAGAAAACATCAATAAAATACCTTTCGACCCAAGCATCGTTTTCTTGACTGTTGACATTAAAGATTTATATACAGTCATCCCACAATAGCTTGGTTTGGAATGGCTGAGGATGTTCTTGGAAAGTAAAAATGTGGAACAGAACATTATTTATATAACTGAGACCTTACTAGAGTTGATTCTAAAACATAGTTTTTTCAACTTTAATGGTCTAACTTACAAGCAGACATCGGGGGTGGCCATGGGCTCCCCATGTGGGGGAGCATTTGCCAATTGTGTCATGGCTCAGTGGGAAAACACATTCTTGTTTAACAATGAGGTTTTCAAACAGCATGTCGCCTGGTATACTAGATACCAGGACGACATATTTTTCCTCTGGAAAGGATCCTTAGATGAAATAGAACCTTTCATTAGAGTTATGCGGTCATTTGTAGACTTTTTGGATTTTACGTTTGAAGTCCACATTAATGAAATTAATTATTTGGACATATTGCTCAGTAAAGATTACAATGAGTCTAGATTTATTAGTAAAATCTATTGTAAACCCACTTATTCTAATGGGTTCTTACATTTTAGTAGCTGTCACCCTTACCATCAAAAAAGAGCGGTTGTGAAAGGACAGATGGTGAGGGCAGCACGTATGACCTCCAGAGACATAGATTTTACTAATGAGTGTGACAATCTGAGCAATATGTTTGTAAATAGAGGATACCCCTGGGCCCTGATTTTAGAGATTAAGAAAGAGGTAGAGTTTAAAAGGCACACAGGACATTTTAAACCTATCCTGAATTTCCAAGACTCTCACATACTGACTGCATTGGATAACACGGAGGCTGAGGGCATGAAAAGTGATAGGATTAATATTGGGACCAGATTCTTGTGCACTTTTTCAGTGGATCACCATTTTATAAGGGATATTTTACAGAAGAATTGGTCAATTATTATTGAGGATAGGCATTTGGCTGAGACACTAGGCCCGTTACCAGGTATTACTTATAGAAAAGGGTTTAGTTTAAAATCCCTTTTAGAAAGGAATAAAAGAATAGGCCCCAATAGATATAAGGGCATGTCTCAATGTGGGACATGTCGCCAGTGTAAACATACACAAGAAGGATCACATGTTATAATGAATAAACAGAAATATAAGATCATGGGCAACTTTAATTGCGCTTCTAGAGCAGTGGTATATGTGGCTTTGTGTAACAAATGCCCGGCCTTCTATATAGGGAAGACTGAGAGAATCTTGCGGAAACGCATATATGAACACCTATATGCAATATCCAAGATGGATATAAATAACGCACTGGCTCGCCATGTGACGGAATACTCTGACCATACTTTTCATTTTTCAGTGCTAAGACAAGTACAGACAGATCAAAATTCAGGCCCTTGGCAGATTAAATTAGAGAAAGAGGAGCTTTTTTGGCAAATTAGAACGGGAGCACATATATATCCCGGTCTAAATGAGTCCATCTCCCTGACTTGTATTCTTAAACATTTAGCATTAAGGAGGTAATTTGTTACATTTACATAGCTTCTAACACACTGCCCCTCTATTCAATCTAATTCATTTTAATTTATTTTAATTTATTTTTAGAATATGGGTATTTATTAGTATTTTAGTTTTTATTTAGTATTTAGTATTACATATACACATTGTGGGTATTTTGGGGGTTGGGGGGGTTTATTTAGTTGATAGTGTATATAGAATTCATCATGTGATTCTACGTTCCATCACCTTTGGGGGTGTTGCAGATATTGCTCTCCTTTTGGTGGTAATAGGATTTAGATGGTTTAGTTTTAATAGCATCTTAGATTTTCATAATTGTTCAGCACTATTCCTAGCATCATATCATATACTTAGCATTTATGCATATTTATATAGTTATATATTAAATATATTATTATTGTTGTAACTAATGCTTTATTAAAATGTTTTATTAAATTGACAGCAACATAATGCACATTAGATTAACATATGTATTAAATGTATTATATATATTTTTAATGATTTTTTAATGACAGTTTAAAATGAATGCGTGTTTTTAAAATAGGAGGGTCCTCATTTATGAGGTCATTATCAGGGCAATTAAGTGTGTATTTAAATGATGCTCACCTTCATACATACTGTTTTGTCTGAGGAAGGAAGGATACAAGGCCTTCCGAAAGTTCTTGTGTATTAATAAAGTGCTAATATTATAGGTATTACTTCGTGATTATTTTCACTAACTGGATTCATCGCAATCACTATCTGCAGAAGGCTTCCTTGGTTGTTTTCGTTTCAAATCATTCATTTTGTTTTATTTTCTTTTTGAGTGTTTAAAGTGTTTATTTTACTTTTTCCTTTTGGAATAAATTCTATCAACCAACTGGTGTGAGATCGAGTTTTTGTATCACTAGCACAGAGTGATACAAGAGAAAAACGACAGCCTTTATTGTATTTGGAACTACTACGTTTTTTATGGTGACTTGGTTCTGTTACAGCCTTTTGGTTGTGTGGTTAACAGTCGGTATTCATCGAGTTCCGGATACGAGGAGTCAACCCAGTACATGGATAGCAGCAATATGTTGAATGAACTGCTAAGGGTAATCCAAGCCCATTCACAAATGGATATTCCGTCAACAGGCTCTTCTAATGGTATACCTTGTGCGCAAAGCAGCCCGAAGGGGGTGGGGGCCATTAGGATGACGTCGGAAGTTCGCAACGATGTAACTAGAGACAGAGAAGGTATGGTGGAAAACGCGAGGAGGAGAATGAATGAAGGGCACAGCGTTTCAACCTTTCGTACCAATGGAAATAATGGCAGAATAGAAGTGGAAGCTATGGACATGTACAAGGAAATGGACTTCAGTGCATGGTTAAATAAATCCTGTACTTCTACAAAAGAAAAAACGAAAGAACCAGCAAACAGTTTATCTTATAAGGACAAATGTAAGATTTTTAAAAAATTATTACAGAAATACAAATCGCTTAGTGTTGAAAATTGGTACTTTGATAAATGTATAAAAGAAAAGATAGTACCTAAAGGTTTGAGACTTAATAAATTTCCAAACAATGTAAATGGTGATAAAATGTTTTTTAAAGGTATTTGTGATATACTAAATGAATGTGGGCTAGCAATGTTAAAACTGATGATGAAACGAAACACTGATATTATGGAACAAACAAAAAATGAGATAGACAAGTTATATAGTGAAATTAATACTGATTTGTTATTTCGAGTTGATGAATACAAACATTTATATTTTAGAGTTTTGTATGACATAGATTCTGTTACTAATATTAACATTAATAGGAAGTTAAGGAAACTTGAAAGAGACCTTGGTGACTATGAAAAAGGTAATGCATATGCAGATGAAAATACATTTAGGAATGAAAAGGGGAAGGGCCCGTACACAACAAGTAGGACAAGATATAACCAGAATAGAGGTTACAGAGGGACTGGAAGAAGTGTTAATTGGGAATCTAGACAATGGGAACAAAGACCATTGGACCAAAATCCAGAGGAATACCATAGATATTCAAATGATGAACACTTTGTTCCACTAGAGAACGACAAAAACATTAGAACTGATGTCCCTTTAGAGATAGATGAACCCAGGAGGTCAGAGAGGTTGAGAAATCGGACCCAACCAACTTATGCTCAGGTAATGCATGCAGGGAGAGAATACAGGTAGATGTCTTTGACATGGGTTTGTACCAAGACACAATAAGCGACTGTAGTTCTGAACTCATTTTGGATGTACATGAACCAGAGGATGTCATTATACACACCTTTAATAATTTTAATATATTTAATTACACTGAAATATGTATCAACCAAGATTTTTTTAGATTATTTACCAAAGGGTTTACTTTTGTACCAGTTAAAAAACCTAAAGTGGAAAATATTATACTAGATATCAAGCTATTTACATGAAAACTAAATTTCAAACATATATTCAAGGACAGAGCAGGGCAGGATAGAGAGAATTCCTTAGCAAGACATAGTACCTACAACCCCCCATTACAATTTGAAATTTGAAATTTTGAAAAATGTGTTATAAATAGGATACGAAATGGATATAAAAATAATAATATTGACAATAGAAAGATCAAAAACAATCTAACCAATGCTGAATACAAGCTACTCAAAGAACTGAGTAGTAATGACAAAATTCGTATCATGAAGCCTGACAAAGGGGGAGGGGTGGTTATCATGGACAAATGGGATTACATCAAGAAAATGAAGGACATTTTGGATAAGGAAGAGCAATATGGTTCAGTAACAAAAAATGAGATTAACATCGCATATAGGAAGATAGACCTCATCTTGGAAGACAACTTGTTCACAGGAATGATTGATTTGGAATTGTATAAGTTTCTAAAGGTAACAAAACCAGTTATCCCGGGTATTTTTGGAATACCCAAAATACACAAGGCCCTACACAGCCCACCCATGAGACCTATAGTATCGTCCCAGGGATCAAAAACTCAGCCCCTGGCAATTTATGTAGACACTATGTTAAAAGGATTTAACACAAAATATGACCATATTTTAATAGATTCGTGGGATTTCTTGGAAAAAATAGGTGGGAGTACCTATTTGGACAATATGTTGTTTATTACCATTGATGTTAAAGAATTGTTTTCAGTCATACCTCAAGGTATTGGTTTAGACTGGTTTGAAAAAGTACTTGTAGAACTGAAATTAGTAACAGAAGCTAACTT
Organism: Protopterus annectens; assembly: GCF_019279795.1. Classification (NCBI taxonomy): domain Eukaryota; kingdom Metazoa; phylum Chordata; order Ceratodontiformes; family Protopteridae; genus Protopterus; species Protopterus annectens. Next base: position 65,520,680 of record NC_056745.1, read on the forward strand.
TAGAACAGTTTTGGAATGTATGGAACTGATATTAAAGTACAAGTATGTATACTTTGAAGGAGACTACTACCATCAGAAAGGAGTAGCCATGGGCTCAGCTTGTGCCCCCATGTATGCTAACATCATTATGTTATTCTGGGAAAAGAATTATGTGTTTAATTCTGTATACAGCCAAAATATAAGTAATTATTTTCGTTTTTTGGATGATATATTTGTTTTATGGTCTGGTCCATATGAATGCATTCATGATTTTATACAATATATAAATCAGACAACTACTTTTTTGCATTTTACACATCAAATAGAAGCAGAGGAAATACATTTTTTGGACATCAAATTAAGTAAGGACAAACAGAGTAAATGCTATAGATCTAATGTATTTAGAAAGGAACACCATTCCAATGCCTATTTGCATTTTAATAGTGACCATCCTTATCAACTCAAGAAAAACATAGTAAAAGGGCAAATGATCAGGATGGCTAGAATGGTTTCAGATGATGTAGATTTTCTAAAAGAGATAGACAAAGTAGAAAAAATGTTCCAAGAAAGAGGTTATCCTATGGACTTTATTAGTCCTATAAAAGAATATGTTTTATCTGAAAGAGGCAATAAATACAGCGCCTTGTTAGCTAAAGAAGGGAGTGTAAACCCTACAGTAACTAGCAATGAGAAGAGTTGTTCTAGCACCCCTAATACAGTTGGCACAAGGGACACACCATATCTGACGAAGACATATTACCAAGGTGTGAAATGGCTGAAGAGAAGTATTGATGACACATGGGAGATGTTTAGAAATATAGCAACTAAGACTGATGTATTTCAAAGTGATATAAAATACAGTTTCAGAAGGAACAAGAATATTAAAAATATCATTGAACAGAGATCTACTAATAATAGGGGGGTGAACAAGAGACATGGTACCTTCAAATGCGGTAGGTGTGCACAATGTACATTTATTGCAGGATTAAAAGAAATCAGAATACCTAGCTTGGATATAACTTTAAAAGCTAAAAGGTACAACAGCTGTTACTCAAAAGGAGTAGTATATTTAGTATTCTGTAAAGTATGCTGGAGTTACTATATAGGCAAAACTGAACGCCATTTAAGGAATAGAATATATGAACATACAAAGGATATTAGTAAGCATAATGACAATAATGCATTATTTAGGCATGCAATGATATGTAAACAGGCAGATTTTAAGTTTTGGGTACTTGAGGAAATTGAACCCATGGAAAGAGGAGGTGACTGGGAGACTAAGCTAGAGTATAGGGAAATGATCTGGAAGTTGAGATTAGACGCATGTAGTGGTAAAGGATTAAATGATCATATATCTATCACCCCTGCGTTAAAAATATTGGCAGCAGATCCAAAGAAAAGATAATTTGAGTAGCTGCTAAGAAAAACTGAGAGCATATACCCTCTAGAATGAAACCGCTCAACAGGTAGCTACACACATTATTAAAAAAGGTGTAAATAGGTCCCTATGGGTGATAATACATAATGCTCAATATATAATATATAACATAAATCTTATCGATGCATTATGGTTATACAACTTGGTATCACAACACTATTATAATATTTTCCATCAGTTTCAATATGTTTTTCAACAGGTATGCAAACTATTAGTACCACAAATTTTAAGTAAATAATATTTTCAAATATATTTTTAAAGGATTTTTAAACAATACTTTTAAACAATATATTTTTGTCTTGTATGTTTTTAAATTAACAGTCCCACACTAAATCAATTATGTATTTATTAACAATATGTGGTGACTTATCTAAAATTACTATGGTTACACATATATATGCATACATTCTATATACAAACAGATATAAACAAGTACATATGAACTACATCTGGTTATTTTTTATTTTGTATTTTTTTTTTTTTTTTTTTTTTTTTGTATTCTTTATGTCCTGTATGCATACATATATATTAACTAATGTACTTGTTTTTACTATATTTATTTCACTTATTATTCATTTTATAAAAACATTTTTTTATATATTAATATTTTTTCACATATTATAACATAAATATGTTGACAAATGCATTTATATGGTGTATATGTATTTGATATAATTTTAGCTATTAACTGTCAACCCTTTTTTTTTTTTTTTTTTTTGGTTAAACATGTCAACAGTGCTCATTTATTTACTCACTTTCAACCTAGTAATGTGCCTCTTAGTAATTGAATGTATACTTCTATACTCATTTATTCATTTATTGAAAACACAGTATATATATGAGTGTTGAATAAACACATTTTGGTTATATATGGGCACATTTAACACAATGTTAAATGTCTATTCAGTGGTGCAGGAGAACAAAAGTCTGATGTCTAGCCCTTTATTTTATTTTATCCATTCTTCATCAATCAACACATGCATTTAACCTGATAAATGTTTAATTAGTAATTAACAATGTAGGATATATATAGTAAGAACAGTGAATGGTTACTTGATTCTGAAGAAGTATCTGGTGTTGGAGATGAAAGCGCTAAATCATTCATTTTGTTTTATTTTCTTTTTGAGTGTTTAAAGTGTTTATTTTACTTTTTGCTTTTGGAATAAATTCTATCAACCAACTGGTGTGAGATCGAGTTTTTGTATCACTAGCACAGAGTGATACAAGGGAAAAACGACAGCCTTTATTGTATTTGGAACTACTACGTTTTTTATGGTGACTTGGTTCTGTTACAGCCTTTTGGTTGTGTGGTTAATACATCCCAGTATTATCAGGACTAAGGCTGTCACAAAAGTTATATATTTACTGTTGTGATAGACGTGATAAAACAGGTACATCCCTGTATTCTCAAGACTAAGGTTGTCATTGTCATTTGTTAGATTATTGGAGCAGATAAAACTTTTCCAAACTCCTATCATTTCTTCCCCAGTCCCACAATGCTCTGCTGCATCATTCCTCTCCTGATTTGTGACATGACTCACAAAACAGAAATGTGCTTCCTACCATGGCTCCAGGTCTAGTACACCAGAGGACGGAAAAGTAGGAGGGTATGTTACCAGTGATGTAAGCAAATAACATTGATAACTAGTAGGACAAGGTATGTCCTCTATCTCAGTCCTAGAAGATTTCTCGTATGAGGATATCCCTTGCAACAGTGGCTTCAGAGGAAGACCCAGACCTGGTTATCGCATCCAGTGTGAAGCACCACTGCAAAGTTGTTGAGAGAAGACCAGGTAGTTTCTGCACAAATATCATCCAGAGCCACATTGCAGGAAAAAATATGGATGTAGCAAATTCTCTAATAAAAGTATCCTTTGTATTAAAAGAAACAGGCTTATTATACTTAGAGTAGAAAACAGAATACTACAATTCGATGAAGGTTACTCTTAAAATTGTGCATTCAGGGGTTTTTTTTCTGATGAAGGAAACGGGCAGCTGTGAATCCTTTTTGAAAGTCATAGATTTGTCAACACAGAATCGCCCTGACAATCCAGGGCCTCACAATAAGAGTGCTATTCCCCATGATTGCAATACTGACAAAATGTATTTATTTTATTTGACATCTGTTTACCAGGCTGGTCTGAATGAGTATGTGCACATTTTCAGCAAAAGCCTGGACAGAAAAGCTCCAAAGACGAGTCACATTTTTACAATGGATGAGAGCATGAGATTAGACAGCGACTTACACATTCTAACACTATATACATGCAGAAAATACTTACAGGAGATTTAAGGGAGATAATATTTCAAACCATAACACTAGTTATGACTGAATAGTAAACAGATTATTTGCAGAGAAGTACAAGGCAGGCTTGAATGATGTCATTTACACTAGTTATGAGAGGCAAGATATATAAATATTCATGAAAAATTAATTATATGCTTTTGCTATGTTAAGCAAGAGATCAGTTTCTATAATAATTTATTTACTTACTTAACATTTGTTGACTGGGAAAGTCCGACTAGGACAGAACCCATTTTCAGCAGAGGCCCAGGGAGAACTCTCCAGTCGCAGGTTTTTGGAATGTGGGAGGAAACCGGAGTACCCAGAGGAAATCCATGCAAATGCAGGGAGGACATGCAGACTCCGCACAGAAGGCACCCCAGATGAGAATCAAGCTGGTGAACCCCTTGCTGTGAGGTGACAATGTTAACCGCTGCACCGCTGTGCCGCCCGAATGTGCGCTTGTTTTTCTATATACAGCAAATACATACAGAAACATAAATGTAGGGATTGAGTTTGGACTCCAGTGCAAATTGAGGAGGAAGGACAAGAGTGGAAAGAAACTCTGTCTTTACAGTAAACTAAGTAGGAAGGCTCAAGTGATACAGCCTGCAGTTATGAAATCCCCCTAGATGAAATGATGGCAATCGAGAAGAGTACATTCCATAAAAGGCATTTTAACTCTAGATGTTGCAGGATCAAAAAGGGGCAGTTTTTGTATTACAAAGTACACATCTCATGGTGGGGCTAGGTCTCTAAATGGCAGTCTTAACAAAAAAGTACCCTTTAGGAAGACAAACCTTTAAAGTCAATAAGGAGTTGACAGCCTGGTGAAATTTAGATGCTGTAGTTAAATGGACTTTAACCAAAGAATGATGGTCCAGAAACAAAAATAAATCTTGAAAAACAGTTCAAGCCTTTAGCAATGTCCAAGGTGCAGAAATATGTTCACTTGTCATTGCAAGTGATACACACATTTGGCTTCTAAGAATAAATTATCTGAACTTCTCTGGTAGGCAATGCTAGGCTCTTTGCAACTAGTGGAACTGGAGAAACTTTGTTTAACTGAAGGAACGATACACACAAATAAGGAGGACATAAAGGTCCTGAGACAACTTAATGGTTGTAGCTGTTCCAACAGATGCAGAAGCAGGGGAAATCACACCTAAAAAAGGTCAGCATGCAGCTATGAGAATGACCATTGACTTTTCTAACTTGGCTTTCTGTATAAACCTAATTATCTCATGAAACAGGAAAAAGTACATAGAAGTCCAGGGGTAATTTTTGGTTGACAGCATCCCATACGCCCCCCTTCTAGTAGGGAGATTATGAAAAAGAGGCTGCTGCATTTTGCACTGGTTGGGGAGTCAAACAAAAAAAATCACACAAGGGCTTTGTCCCATTTACTGAACATTTTTCATGACAATGAAGAGCTCAGATGATCTTGTGAGGAATCAGTAGACAATGTCTGAGATGGTCCACAAGTCAGCTGGCTTTCCTGGTATGTGATTGGCTATTAGAAAGTGACTGACTGAACCTGCCTCTGTGACAGACAGGAATAAAGCCTTATGATGCAGATAACCCAAGAATAAATAGTGGCTCAGGGTGCCAGATTGTGGGGGATGGAAATGAATGGCCAGTGCCAGATTGCCCATCCTGGTGAGGAGGAAGTGGTGGTTCCAGTCAATTGATTACTACAATGCAAACCAAGGTGTGACACTGAAATAGCCAGGACTGGGGCAGCCACAATAAGCCTTAAAACTTGAGAGTGGAAACACGCACAAGTAAGACAGGACATCAACCACTACAGGTGGGGTTAGATTCTTCTGTGATGCTGGCAAAGGCAAAAACGCCTCAGTAACTGCTTGTTCCTCTGGTTGTCTTTTACATTTGTACAGGGGATACCAGTACAGAGAAGGAAATGGGAAAACACTTTGGGAAGCTTAATCATCAGCAAACATAGAGGGAAAATGGATACAGAAACAAAAAAAAAGTGATTGGATTTCACTGGCCACTGCCAACTCTCATGCAGTCTGCATACAGGAGGAAAAAGCAGCCTGCTTCGTGATACAGCATGCCAGTGCCATGTTGTTGGAGTGGATGGCTATCACACCCCAAGGTCAGGAGTCCTACAGGCTTGAAGAGTAAAACAGACTGCCCCCATCTGCAGTTTACTGATATGTATGTAGATTTGCATTTGTTGATGTCCACACATCTTGGACAGTTTTGTTCCGTAAAATGCTCTCTCAAACACGAGGACAGAAGCATCCATGATCACTACTGCCAAATAAGAGGTTATATGAAAGGGGCTGCCCTCTATACCATTGGTCAGACGACTGTATCTCCATATGTGCTTTTTCTGTTAAAAGATATAACTGGTGGGACATAATACATAACAGTTAATATCAGTAGACTGTCAAAGTCTATTGTAGTACCATCATTTGACACATGACATGGGGTACTGTGAAGATTGGGTAGAGATGGGTGAAGAAATGTGAAGACTGGTAGAGAAGGGTGAAGGCTGCCAGCCTAGTCAAATAGAATTTGATACATAATTCTGGCATTTGTAAATATAAATGCAAAATACAGGCTTGTTTCTTAAATGAAAGAAAATACTGTAAAATGTTGAACTTCAAGATTGTAGCAACATTGTCATCTGCTGTAAGGAAAACTATGTCAAGCATTTCAAATCTTTCTTTTGAAGTTAAAATTATTTCAAATATAGCCTTTGATCTCTAGAGCTCGGAGTCAGTCTGTCTGGGCTAGCACATTCTTTCTATTATTTTAACTTAAGGAATAATTACTAGAGTGTACATGTGAAATGTCTTTTATTGTTGTAGCTTCCTGAGCAGGTGTTAGCTTGCTAAATAAGGTAGCCTGTTGGCCTGGGAACCCCAGGCTAAGTGTCAAAAATGATGTAATCTGGGAGGGCCCAGCAGAAATGTTTGTTAGTGATTTTAAAAACTATTGCTCAGAGAGAGACTGTAAGCATTTTGATCTTGGACATCCAACTCAGCACTGCCTTATGCTCTATGTAAGTAAGTTACTTTAGAAGTATGTTTTCTTGTAGCAATAGCACAGAATTAGAAAAGATTAGACCAAGTGTTTTTCTGGTATGTCAGAACTGTACTACTGAATTATTTTAAGGTTCTCTGTGATCTCTGAACTCTTGAATAGCACTGTGGTGTAGTAGTATTGTCTTCTGTTTCTAGTATTTATTATTAAATATTTTTAAACCCTTTTCAACTGTGGCTGGTTTATGTAGATAAATTAAGCTCTAGAGTACATTGCATGCTTATAAGTTATCCTGTACTAAGCCCTTCCAATAAGCCTTGATTGCTTAGTAACACTACTACTGGATAATAATATTGTACAGTAATAATTGGACACATTTTAAGGGCCTTTGGGTAGCTAATATTTATTAGCTGGTGGTGGCAGGAATTACTACCATATAGTCTGGGTATAGGGGCACAGCTGGAGAATCTGTGTCAGCCTTTCCCAGGAGTGTCTGTGAAGTTGTATAAATACTTATCTCAAAGTGTGTGTGTGTTAGCTACTTGGGCAGGGACACAAAGCACTGGTTGGACAGAGAGGGTACTGGCAGTTAGCTTGCCAGCTAGGCTGAGATCTGGACCTTATAGCTGTGCCAGTGGGGAGTCTTATTAGGGACCTGGAGAGGAAGGGAGCAACCAGCCCCAGACTGACTGTGATCTATGTGTGCTCTTAAGGGAAATTGCACTTTACTGTGTGTATTTGTTATCATTTTCTCCTATATGAGATGCCCTCTCTGGTGTTAGTGGGGAGGACTGAGTCTCCTTGATTGGTGGGCCAGGGCACGGGCATCACATTTTGTGGTGGAAGTGGTTGGGATATCCACCTCTCATTTGTGTTTGACAGTGGTTGGGATATCCACATCACATATTAATTAGTTTGAAAATACTAATTGGCTTGTAGTGGTGTAGGTAGAGTGAATCATGTAGCTTATGTACAGTGATCTCTGAAGGTGTTTTGTACTCTAAAACAGCCATGCAGTGAATACTCAGAGTTCGGATCAGAATTGTTTTATTTCTTTTGTTAGCTTAGTTAGTCAGGGTGAGCAGGCAGCATGTCAGCAGAGGAGTATGGAAAGCTAACAAGGAGCCAGCTGGTGGAGATGTGCCAGGCTAGGGGAGTGGTGCATGGAAACCTGACTAAGGCAGACCTGATTGCAGCCTTGGTTACAGCTGCATTAGAAAACAGCATCCAGGAGGACAATCAGACTGGCAGTGGAGATACAATATCCTCGGAGAATGGACAGCTCAACCTTTCTGCAAAGGACAATTAGACTGGCAGTGGAGTTACAATATCCTCGGAGAATGGACAGCTCAACCATTCTGCAGTGGACTTAAAAACAGAGCTGGAGCTAAAGAGAATTGAGTTGGAGGACATGCGTTTGGCGATAGAAGCTGAAGAAAAGGAGCGTCAGAGGAGACATGAGAGGGAAATGCTGACTCTTCACCAGAGTCATGGAGGTAATGGGGAAGGGAGTAACTGGACAGCAGAAGCACAACAGGTCAGTAAATTTCTTCTGCAATTTAAAGAGGGGGATAAGTTTGATAGTTTCATTCATATGTTTGAGAGGGTATGCAAACAGTATATTGTTGACCAAAGGCTCTGGGTATGGTTCCTGACACCCTTACTCCATGGGAAAATTTTAACTTTTTTGTCAAAAATACCTGACGCTGTCTGTTTTGATTATACTGCTGTAAAAAATGTCTTTTAGAATGTTTTAAGCTAACACCTGAAATGTATATGAAAAAGTTCCATGAGCATAGATGCAAGGCAGATGAAAGTGTGTGTGAATATGTTGCTGAACTGAGCACTTATTTTCATAGCTGGGTGAGTGGATGTCAGGGTCACCACTTTTGAAGGGCTGGCAGACTTTTTGGTGAGGGAACAAGCCCTTAGCACTTTGCCTGACGACATGAGAATCTGGTTAGCAGATAGACAATGTGCTACTTCAGATGAGTTGGGGAAGAAGGGAAACCTATACCTAGCAAGCAGGGCAGCCCTGCACAGGAAGGGGACCCCCAGTACTGCTCATGGGTCTAAAGGAACCCATGGTGGGCAGCACAGACTGCCACAACAGAATCTGCCAGTAGCAGGGAAAGCCACTAGTCCAGGTACATGTCCAGGAGCTACGGTTAAATGTTTTGAATGCAACCAGTGGGGCCATGTGGCATACAGGTGTCCATGGAGGCAAGGTGGGGAACCAAAGGTGAGGGAGCCAGTAAGTGGGAAAGACAACATGCCAATAGTAGGTTGTCTTGAGACAACGGGGGTACTAAACTACCATCCTGCAGATGTCCTGAGAGGGAAGAATTTAGATGAGGCAGTACCATGTGCTTATGCAGTTACATGCAGTGAGGCTAAGAGACAAGCATGTGGGTCTGGTAGCCTTGGGGAGACCCAGACAGACTGCATACTTGCAGCCAGGACTGGTGAGGTGGTTACTTCAGGGAGTGAGCTACTCTGTAGCAGTGAAACTGAAGATGAGCCACAGCTGCTTGTGGGTACTCATGTTCCCTTGGGCAGGGTAACTGCAAAGGTAGAGGTGAGTAGTAGTACCCAAGCTGACAGTGAGGCACCACTGTCAGAGGATGCCAGACTTCCTGTGGAAGGGGAGCTGGGAAGGGTTACAAGGAGAGAGTTGAGACAGGCTCAGCTCTCAAACCCTACATTGCAAGGCCTGAGGCAGGTAGCTAGGGAGGCACCTGATTCTCAAGAAAAGGGGGAATCTGTATACTGGGACAAAGGGTTACTATACAGAGAGTGGACCCCTGAGGGAGGGCTAGAAGGTGAGAGTACAGCAGTTGGTAGTGCCTAGAGCCTACCATCTGGTGCTTCTAGCCATAGCCCATGATATTCCCTTTGCAGGTCATATGGGCATAAAACGTACAAAGAGGCATATTATGCAGAACTTCTATTGACCTGGAATTTCCAGAGATGTAACAGGGTACTGCAGGACCTGTGAGCAATGCCAAAAGGTAGGCAAGGTAGGAGACAAGGTGGGAGCTCCTTTGATGCCTTTGCCTGTGATTGAGGAGCCATTTCAGAGGGTAGCTATGGATATTGTGGGTCCTCTGAGTACCCCAAGTTCCACAGGGAAAAAGTATATCCTAGTGGTAGTGGATTATGCTACACGGTACCCTGAGGCAGTGGCTTTATCCTCCATTGAGGCAGAGAGGGTGGACAATGCTTTGTTAGAGATTTTCAGCAGGGTGGGTTTCCCAAAAGAAATACTGTCTGACAGGTGCAGATTTCATGTCATACCTGCTGGCTTGTCTGTGGAAGTCCTGTGGAGTGAAGCACATGAAGACCACCCCCTACCATCCCCAGACTAATGGTCTTGTTGAGAGGTTAAACTACAATCAAGTCCATGCTATGGGCATTTGCAGATCAGTTTAAGATGGAATGGGACAAATATTTGCCCCATCTGTTGTTTGCTTACAGAGAGGCTCCCCAGGAATCCATAGGTTTTTCACCCTTTGAGTTGCTGTATGGGCATAGGGTGAGGGGACCTCTAGATTTAATTCAAAATGAGTGGGAAGGTGAGTGTGAGTCTCACAAGGAGTCTGTTGTGGCATACGTCCTACACCTCAGGACAAGGCTCAAGGAACTCATGGGCTTGGCCCAGGAGAACCTGGCAGAAGACCAACAACCGAAAAAGGTGTGGTATGACAGGAATGCTCGAGCTAGAGAGTATGCTGTGGGGCAGCAGGTAATAGTTCTCATTCCTTTCAGACACAACAAGCTGCAAGCAGCTTGGGAGGGACCCTACCAGGTGGTAAGAAAGGTTAATGATGTTAACTACATGGTGGAACTGCTAGGCAGATGGCAGGGGCACAAATTGTATCATGTTAACATGATGAAACCTTACCATGATAGGGAGGCCCTTGTGCTGAGCATTTGCAGTGGATTGCAGGAGGAGTCTGAGGGAGATCTGGGGACTGATTGCCTCAGTGAGGCTTGGGCTGACACCTCAGTGGAAGGGGTAGCAATATCCCAGCAGCTATCTCCTACCCAGGTTTGAGAAATCTGAGCAGTGTTGCAGGAATTTGGGGACATGTTCACTGGGAAACCAGGGTGCACCCACCTGGTGCAGCACCAGATGGATACAGGACCCCAGAGGCCTATTAGGCAGGCCCCTTATAGGGTGCCTGAGAGAGTCAAACAGACTCTGAGGGAGGAGGTACAGGAGATGTTGGAACTAGGGGTGATTCAGGAGTCCAACAGTCCCTGGGCCTCCCCAGTGCTGTTGGTGCCAAAGAAGGATGGCAGCAGCAGGTTCTGTGTGGATTACAGGAAATTAAATAGTCACACAGAGTCAGATGCTTACCCCATGCCTAGGACAGATGAGGCCCTAGAGCAGCTGGGTGGGGCTAAGTATCTTACAACCACTGATCTTACCAAGGGTTACTGGCAGGTGCCCTTGACTCCCAGTGCTAGAGAGAAGTCAGCTTTTGTGACTCCTTTTGACTTGTATGAGTTCACAAAGATGCCCTTTGGGATAAAGAATGCCCCAGTGACTTTCCAGAGGCTGGTAGATCATATCCTAGTAGGGGCTGGAGGGTTTGCCCTTGCTTACCTAGATGATATTACCATCTACAGCCATTCCTGGCCAGAGCACCTTCAGCATGTCAGGGAGGTGCTGGGCAGACTACAGAAGGCAGGGTTGACCATTAAGCCAAGCAAATGTCAGGTGGGTATGGTGGAGGTCTCCTACCTAGGACATAGAGTGGGGACTGGTAAGATAAGGCCAGAACCTGCCAAAGTAGAAGCCATTCAGACATGGCCTTCACCTGTTACTAAAAAGGAGGTGAGGGCATTTTTAGGGACAGCAGGGTACTATAGAAAGTTCGTCCCCAGTTGTAGTACCATAACTGCTCCCCTCACAGACATGACAAGGAAGAACAGGCCAGATAAGGTAGTGTGGATCCTAGCATGTGAGCAGACATTCCAGAAGCTTAAAGAAGCTTTGGGAGGACCCCCTGTGTTAGCCAGTCCAGATTACAGCAAAGAATTTGCTGTGCAAGTGGATGCTTTGAACCATGGGGTGGGGGCTGTACTTAGCCAGATTTCTTCAGAGGGGGAAGAGCACCCAGTGGTTTATCTCAGTTGTAGGCTCCAACCCAGGGAGGAATGCTATGCAGCGATAGAAAAGGAATGTCTAGCCATAGTGTGGGCAATGCATGCAGAAACTTCAGCCTTATCTGTATGGCAGAAAATTCACTGTAATGACAGATCACAACCCCCTAATATTGTTAAACAGAGCCAGCCAGCAAAATGCCAAGTTGCTAAGATGGAGCCTGGGGTTGCAAGCATATGATATGTCAGTGCAGTACTGCAGTGGAATTAGCAATGCCAATGCAGATGGGCTCTCAAGACAGGGAATGGGGTGAGGTACACTCAGATAGACCTAACCCTCTCAAGTGGCGTTTCTCAAGGCTCACTTGAAAAACTAGCTTGAGTTCTCCGGGGGGGGATGTGAAGATTGGGTAGAGATGGGTGAAGAAATGTGAAGACTGGTAGAGAAGGGTGAAGGCTGGGGGGGGTGTGAAGATTGGGTAGATATGAGTGAAGAAATGTGAAGACTGGTAGAGAAGGGTGAAGGCTGCCAGCCTAGTCAAATAGAATTTGATACATAATTCTGGCATTTGTAAATATAAATGTAAAATACAGGCTTGTTTCTTAAATTAAAGAAAATACTGTAAAATATTGAACTTCAAGATTGTAGCAACATTGCCATCTGCTGTAAGGAAAACTAAGTCAAGCATTTCAAATCTTTCTTTTGAAGTTAAAATTATTTCAAATCTATCCTTTGATCTCTAGAGCTCGGAGTCAATCTCTCTGGGCTAACACATTCTTTCTATTGTTTTAACTTAAGGAATAATTACTAGAGTGTACATGTAAAATGTCTTTTATTGTTGTAGCTTCCTGAGCAGGTGTTAGCTTGCTAAATAAGGTAGCCTGTTGGCCTGGGAACCCCAGGCGAAGTGTCAAAAATGATGTAATCTGGGACGGCCCAGCAGAAATGTTTGTTAGTGATTTTAAAAACTATTGCTCAGATAGAGACTGTAAGCATTTTGATCTTGGACATCCAACTCAGCACTGCCTTATGCTCTGTGTAAGTAAGCTACTTTAGAATTATGTTTTCTTGTAGCAATAGCTAGGAATTAGAAAAGATTAGATTAAGTGTTTTTCTGTTATGGCAGAACTGTACTACTGAATTATTTTAAATTTCTGTGTGATCTCTGAACTCTTGAATAGCACTGTGGTGTAGTAGTATTGTCTTGTGTTCTAGTATTTATTATTAAATATTTTTAAACCCTTTTCAACTGTGGCTAGTTTAAGCTCTAGAGTACATTGCATACTTATAAGTGATCCTGTACTAAGCCCTTCCAATAAGCCTTGATTGCTTAGTTACACTACTATTGTATAATAACATTTCACAGTAATAATTGGACACCCTTTTAAGATCCTTTGGGTAGCTGATAATTATTAGCTGGTGGTGGCAGGAGTCACTACCATATAGTCCGGGTATAGGGGCACAGCTGGAGAATCTGTGTCAGCCTTTCCCAGGAGTGTCAGTGAAGTTGTATAAATACTTATCTCAAAGTGTGTGTGTGTGTGTGTGTGTGTCAGCTACTTGGGCAGGGAAACGAAGCCCTAGTTGGACAGAGAGGGTACTGGAGGTTAGCTTGCCAGCTAGGCTGAGATTTAGACCCTATAGCTGTGCCAGTGGGGAGTCTTATTGGGGACCTGGAGAGCAAAGGAGCAACCAGCCCCAGACTGACTGTGATCTCTGTGTGCTCTTAAGGGAAATTGCACTTTACTGTGTGTATTTATTATCCTTTGCTCCTATATGTGATGCCCTCTCTGGTGTTAGTGGTGAGGATTGAGGCTCCTTGATTGCTGGGCCAGGGCACGGGCATCACAGGTACCATGGGAATGGCAACCATTATTTGACAAATAACATGGGGTGCCATGGGAATGTCAACCATCATTTGACATGTCATGAGGTACCATGGGAATGGCAATCATCATTTGACATGTCACATGGGGTACCATGGGAATGGCAACCACCATTTGACATACAATATGGGGTACCATGGGAATGGCAACCATCATTTGACATGTGACACGAGGTGCCATGGGAATGGCAACCATCATTTGACATTTGACATGGGGTGCCATGGGAATGGCAATCATCATTTGACATGTGACATGGGTACCATGGGAATGGCAACCATCATGTGACACGTGACATGGGGTACCATGGGAAAGGTAACAACAATGGGATCCACTGTCTCAAAACTAGGATAGGCAGATGGTAGCTGAGATTCCAGATGCACGTAAATGTTCTTTGTAAATTAATTATTTTCCCAAGAAGTTAAGTCATGCAGGCTAAAGAATCCAGATTGTAACTAATAAAGAAAGTTGCTTGAGAGAGTTTAATGAGCAGTTCACAAGGTTTATTGTTTTTCCCACACAGTGAAACAATGTCATTAGAAATTCAAATCAAAACCAGGATCCAAAGAGAGAAATCAGATAGCAGCTAGTTGTCCAGGCAGGGGCAATTTTTAGTTCCATGCACCCTCTGGTTGTCTACCATGAACAATCAATGCAGTTGGTGATCATCCTAAATGCTGAGGTGAGACAAAACAGAAAGTGTCCTGAATTGGCAGTGACTGGCTCCTACCCAGAAGTGAGAAGTTCCTTTACAGCTCCTTGGAAATCTAGACATGTCCACAGAGCACATATACTTTATTTAAGTTAATATAAAAAGATGGATTTAGCCATAACCATTCAAAATGCTATTTTTTAATGTGTGTAAAATATGGTATAGGTATGAGGTTCTTTGTCCCTTTTGTGGCACTAAAAATAAAATTTAGTAGTAACCTAATACTCCATGGTCAGCTGTGACCTGATGGATGGCTTTTTCTTTTCTGAAGGTGGTTGATTGCTTTTCTTCTTTCTGTTTCTTGTGGGGTGGGGCATGAAGCAGGGGTAACAACTGGGAACACAGTAAGGATCGGAAGGCAACATTATTCTGTTTGGCTTCTACTACCTAAATCCACTTTTCTTTGGTGAAAGCTTGCCAAGCAGGCAAGGAGAGAGTTAGAGAGCCGCTGACTGATGGCAGGGTGGGACTCCAAGGCAAGGTCTGAATGCTAAGGCTGCTGACCACCTTTATGCAAAATCTGACCACCAGATGACTGTTAAAGATCCTTTCTTCTGGAAGTACAACCCATCTGAAAGTTATTCAGATCATTTAGGTTTCTACCACACTTTTGCTGACTCCTGCTATACACCGCATCTAAACCACATGTAGGTCAGGCTCTTCTGCATCCTAGAAAAGGACCTTTGAGGTGTCTGGAATATGACACAAAACCAAAAAGGATGTTGTCCTCCTCCATATTTTCAAAGTGTTCCTTAACAACAGGGCTAAATATGGAAGAACCCTTGAAAGGGGAAGATCATGAATCAAAAAAAAAAACTTTGAGGCAACACCAAAACACTGAAGAACACTTTATTGACAAATCTATAAAAATAATAAACCAAGTAAGCACTTTCAGGTTTCACAATGAATGCTTCATCAGACTTATTAGAGGTAACTGTGGTAACCATTTAAATACAAAAGCTCATTAAGCCAACTCTTTTCTTATTAGCTGAAAAGCACTGCATAACAAGTGCAATGAATCAAATAATTAAATTTAAATAATCCACTATTTAAAACCATTATAGCTCCTATCTAAATGTCATATTCCAAAAATATTTATTTTCATTTTTATTTTATTATTTAACATATGTTAACCGGGAAAGTCCGACTTGGAACGAAGCCAATTTTCAGTGGAGGCCCGGGAAGAAAGGCTCCAGATGCATATCTTTATAACAGTAAAATACTTTCCCACTTAATCCAAAAAATACATATATATTATTTCTATTCAAAATACTTTCTTTAAATAAAATGTACATACTTTAAAATAAAATGTAGAATATATATATATATATATATATATATACTAACATACGTAGAGAGAGTACATATAACTATATGACTAAACTAAAACGCAAAAATAAATGTAATACTTCCTACAACCCACTTAGAGAGATCCTGTCATTAAGACCACTGCCTTTATTGGCTTGTAACCTGATGATCCACTTTACTTCTAATTTCTCAGTGTAATTCTTCGAATTGCCTAGTCTCATATTCTTGTTAACTAATTCAACTGCTAAGAATGTGAATCTGTGGGAAAGGTCATTATTAATAAAATGTTTGGCTAGGGCATTATTTTCATCCTCCTTATTCACTGCATATAAATGCTCTCTTACTTGTTCTCTTAATGTTCTTTTAGTTTTCCCTATATAAAATGCTTTTGTATTTAAATGGTTACCATAGTTACCTCTAATAAGTCTGCTGATGCGTTCATTGTGAAACCTGAAAACGCTTACTTGGTTTATTATTTTTATAGATTTGTCAATAAAGTGTTCTGCAGCATTTTGGTGTTGCCTCAAAGTTTTTTTTTGGATTTTATCACTTTTTTCGTTGGGGCACTTCATCCTCCAACAGTTCTTCTTTTTGAAAGATCATGAATAGTGGCTTTTGTACCTTCAGCTAATACCCCATCAGAAAGTTAAAGATGACACAACAATGGTTGACTGAGACAATAACTTATCTTTGCTAGGTCAATTGCATCAGAGGCAGGTGCATTTTGTTGGACAAGTCTTGGTGAATATTCATGTGAGCCAGTTTACCACCATCAGAAAGATGCACAAATTTGCTTATCAAAGTGGTCTATTTTGTTCGACTCTTTAAATGTACAAAGGATTGCAAGGCTCAGAGGGTATGCAGAGCCCTTTTAAAGGTAGCTGCTGCAACTAAGGTATGTGGCTTGGAAATTGTCATTTTTAAGCACCTTTATTAAATTACCACTTCAGACACAGGCACACATACATTAACAAAAAAGAAAACAAACCATATTAACATTTTTTTCATACATTACATATGTTTTCTTTCATTATAACAACTGTCATTCATTACAGCATTACATAAATTGCTCAATACCTGCCTTCCCTTGCAAGACATGACTTCCAGTAATCAAGGGGAAAAATGTCAAATGTGCTCAGAGCTGACTAAAATAAATGAAACACTGAATGAGTATATCAACTGAAATAACAAAAGGTTAGAAAAAATGGAAGAAGCTTTAAACAGATATTCAGATGAACTGATAAAAATGCAAAAATCAGAAGCTGAAATGAAGAAAAGTCTGTCTGGGTATGAGACTGCTCAAAAATAGCAGAATTAGAGGAAAGCATGTAAGAAAAGTTAGTTGACAAAATCTTCAGGCCAGTTATTTTACATTAAAAGGGTTCGTGGTCTGCACTCTTGTGGGAGGAGAGGCTGGACTCTGCCCTTCTGAGCTGGGAATTTCTGGTTAAAGGCTTATAGTGCCTGCATATTTGAACTGCTTCTTACTGAAATTGGTACACCTTGTTTGCTGTAGCATAGACTAGATCCAGGCCTGCTGAATCTAGCTTTGTTTGTATAACTTGAGCACTAATCCAGGCATTCTTTAAAGTATTCAGTTGTATTTATTACTGCTTGGTAGTAACTTGATTAATGTGTAGCTATCATTCTAAGTCTTTTGGATTAAGCACTTGGGCTTCAGACCAGTTGTTTTACATTAAGAAGGTTTGTGGCCTGCACTGTGGTGGCAGGACAGGTAGCTTACATCCTTCTAAGTTGGGAACTGCTGATTGAGGGCTCAGTGTCTGTTATTCTAAAAGTGTATTAGTTCTGGTTTAAGCACTTGGGCTTCAGGCCAGTGATTTTACATTAAGAAGGTTCGTGGTCTGCACTCTTGTGGGAGGAGAGGCTGGACTCTTCCCTTCTGAGCTGGGAATTTCTGCTTAAAGGCTTATAGTGCCTGCATATTTGAACAGTTTCTTACTGAAATTGGTGCACCTTGTTTGCTGTAGCATAGACTAGATCCAGGCCTGCTGAATCTAGCTTTGTTTGTATGCTTGTTGTTTGTTTGCTTGTTATTTCCCTGAAACGCTAATTCCATGTAAAACGTGGCTTTTCAGCGCTTCTGTGGATCCCTAGTGATATCTGCATTGCTTACTGTACTTATTTCCTTGTTTCACTTGAAAGAAAGTTACTGTTTGTCGTTTTTGCATTTAAGTTACATGTAACACATTGCATTTAAGTTACCTGACACTTGCTCACTAAAGCAATTATATAAGTCAGCACTAAAAAATTAAAAGCACTACACCCTCACAAACTCCCCTTGAGTACCTTGTTCCCCATTGGCCCTTTTTTTCAATTATAAAGGAATTCCCAATACTATTCTAGCATGTCCAAAGGTCAGTTGTCAATCTCCTCTCTGGTCCAGCTGGTGAATCTGGGAATCTTGAGGCAATGTTACAACTGCCTCATGTACACAGACAACCCTCTCCTCCTCCCAACAAATTCCAACACATGTGAGAGATGCAACCATATAGCCATACTGGAGGCTAAGCTCTCTAAACTCAGTACTGGCGAAACCAGTCAGGAGGAGAAGGAAACCACACTCACTACAATTCCAGTTTCACATAGACCTACCACGACAGCAAACCAAACACATAAACACACAAAAACATACTCAGAGGCTCTAAATAAAAATCTGCCTAAGCAGCAGAGACCTCCAAAGCAGACATTCAAGCAACCGCTACCCCAAAACAAAACACGTGCAACACATAGCTCACAAAGCCAGTGTGCCGAACAGTCACAGCCCTTAAGGCTAAACAACACACCTGATACACTTGTAATAGGTGACTCTATCGCCAGGCACACTGACGTCCCGCTCACCAGGCTGAACAAGGAGAAGGTCACGGTGAGCTGCCTGTCAGGCGCTAGGATCCGCCACATAACACAAGCACTCAGGTCACTCCAAGGCAAGTACAAATATGACTCAGTCATTGTCCATGCTGGTGTGAATGACCTGAGACGTACCTCCCTGGACTACATGAAAAGAGACATAGAGGAGCTCTCTGAGCATGTAGCCCAGGCCGGTATGACCCTGACCTTGAGTAGCATCTTACCCTCACCAAGAATGATGCCACAATATGAAGACAAGATGATCAATTTCAACAATTGGCTTAAGTATTGATGTCATTCAAAGAGGATCCAATGCCTGTCAGCCTGGGATGACATGTTCGACAAGCCACGATGCTTCGCTAGACACGGCTTGCACCTGTCACCCCTGGGCTTTCGGATATTGGCAAAGGCTCTTGCTACCCCCATAGTGCCTTTTTTAGGCAAGGCTCAAAAGACAAACCCACCTCCATAGGTATCACAAGGGATAAGAAACTAAGAGTAATGCTACTCAACGCCAGAAGTCTAAACCTCAAGATGCACGCACTCAAAACTCTCCTTAGCATGGAGAACATCGATATCTGTGCAGTAACAGAAACCTGGTTCAAGGCTCCCGAGAGCACTCCAGGACTACCAGGATATACCTCATACCATGCTTTTCAGCCCCAAAACTTGGACCGAACCACAAAAGGAGGGGGAGTATCAATATTCGTCAAAGATACCCACACCTCCAGGTTGGTGGCACAGCACGAAGCATCAGAGACTATCCATGTGCAACTAACAGTGGGTAAAACTGCCTTCCAGTTTATAGCCTGCTACAGACCACCCTCCCAAACCCAGGAACTTCACTGGGCCTTCCTGAGAACACTGGAAAATATGAAAGTCTCTCCAAACACCATTATATTGGGTGACTTCAACTACCCAAACATAGACTGGGAGCATTACTCTAGCTCCAACACCCTAGCCCAAAGGTTCCTAGAATTTATAAACTCAAATGCTATGGAACAACTTGTTACCACTCCCACAAGAGTGGAAAACATACTGGACCTGATCATCACCAACATGGGGACCCTATGCTCCAGACCAGAAGTGTATCCCTCACTGGTAAGATCAGACCATAAACTAATCTCACTGGATATTCACATCCCGACTCCACCCCCTGCCCTGAAAGCCACAGTGAAAAACTTCTCTAAAGCAAATTTCACACTCCTCAAAACTGAGGTGGAATCCTTCAAAGCCCCCGGGCCTGTGGAAAATACGGCCCAGACCGCAGAATCCTTTATAAACGCATTCTATGAACACCTTCAGGAATGCATGGATCATGCAATCCCAAATAAAACCAAGACCCAATCCGCCAAAGGCAGACATCCTGTCTGGTGGACCCCAGCCACAAACAAACTATACAATAGAAGGAGGAAGCTACTACATGATAGAGCAAAATCCCAAAAAGGGAAGGCATCTCTGATCAGTATTAGCAAAAAACTACGGGCACTCATAAAATCGTCTAAGGCCAGCTTCGAGAGAAAAATTGCACAGGACACTAAGGATAATCACAAGACTTTCTTTAGTTATGTTAGGAACCTGGGTGGGAATTCCCAGATATGCTCAGAATTAGTCCAAAATGACAAAAAATACATCGAACCCACAGACATTGCCAACATCCTAGCTGACAGGTTCAGCGCAAACTTCTCCACCCCTCCCCACCAAAAGGGCAGATATCTATCCCAGCAGAGTGCTGACCCCCTGACATCTCAGATGCTCAGGTAAGAGCCGCCCTCTCCAAAGCAAAAAACACAGCATCAATGGGACCAGACAGTGTCCCGGGCTGCGTCCTACATGAACTCCAAGAAGAGCTAAACCCAAACATAAAACTACTGTTCAATCTCAGCCTTACTACGGGATATGTACCCAAAGAGTGGTGTACAGCAACAGTGGTCCCTCTCCACAAAGGTGGTGCCTCAACGGATCCTGGAAACTATCGCCCCATAAGCCTGACTAGCTTGGTCTGCAAAGCTATGGAAAGGATCATCATGGACCTCATAAATAAAGATATTGGGGACTTATAGACTCTGGATTCTACCCAGTTTGGCTTTGTTAAGGGTAGATCCTGCCTCTTAAACCTGGTTGATTTCTTTGACAAACAACCATACGCTCCGCAAGGATGGCATGCAGGGTCAAGCCAACATTGTAAACCACCAAAAACCAGCAAAAAACGATAGTGAACACGCAGTAATGAAGAAATAATGATTATTTATTTATAATTCCTTCAAATCCAGACCGGTTTCGGCTATTCAGCCTTTATCAATGAATACAATAAAGTTTTTTTGAATGAAATAAAGCAGCCTGCATTTATACTAGTCTCTGATTACCTGGAAGCAATATTACAGCACCACCCAGTGGCTGGAGTAACAAAGTGCATGTTCCATTCTTGATTAAAGCATATGACCAGTGACACAAAAATGCCAGAGGTGTAGATATTAAGTCATATTTTTAAAGATAAAAATCAAAGCTCTGGAAGTAAGCCATTATATGACATACATATTACAAGGTAATAGACCAATACCATAGTCACTATTTGTGAATGCATATCATAGTGTAAAAAAACAGAAAATATATACCACTAGTATATATATATATTTTGAAGGGTGATAACCACAAGTTCAAAAGAACTGAATAATAATGAACCAAGTACTGATCATATAATATATTACAAAATAAGGCAAAAGAGTATAGTGGCCTCATTCTCAGCTATATTATAGATTATAATAAATTGAAATAATATGCTTGTAGATAATACAAGTTCAACATTGTAATTGTACAATACTCAATGTTTAACGCCAACATACCAGATACGAATACCAAACCATACATATACATATTCGTATCCTGAACAATTTTTTATCATGCTTTGTAGAGTATAATATGAGCGTTGGTAGGCCTAACTACCATTGAATGGTTCGTACTAATTCTTGATCTATATGAATGTTTGTTGTTGTAACCATGATTATGAAATCCTCCGGTGTTCAGTGAAACTCACAGATGGTCATTCAGACCCGGGGGGAATAAACATCCAAGGTTGGTTATCCAATATTGTTCCTTGTGGTTTAAAATGGTGTGCCAACCCTGTTGGTTGTTCCTATCTCCCTGAATTTTGTCAATGATCATGAACATAAACTGGGCATTGGGATGTTGTATCATGTGTCTGTATAAAGCATTTGTTTCTTTTTTGTTCCTCATGTCACTACGATGTTCTGTCATCCTTATTCTAAGAGACCTAGAGGTTTGACCAACATAAAAAGCTTTACATTGGCAGGTAGCTAAGTAAATAACCCATGTACTGCTGCAATTACAAAACACCCTGGTTTTAAATACCCGATTGGTGTTGGCACTGGTGAATTCTTTTAGTGTACAAACTTGTAAACAGGAGCAGCAGTGACCACATGGAAAAGTACCAATTAGTTTATCACCACTGATAGTGGTCTGATGATATATCGCACCTCCCCCTTCTCTGTTTTTGTAATGTGAAAATAGCCCTCCCAAATTCTTGCCTCTTCTGTATGACTTGACATTGAGGGCCTAGTATTGACCTTAAAGTGTCATTAGCCAAAAGAATTTTCCAGTTGCAATTAAGTATATCCCTGACAATAGGTTGGTTCCTGCCATATGTGGTGACAAATCTCAAGATAGAATCCTGATGAGCATGCTCTGATTTTTTGTATTGTAACAATGTTCTCCTGTCTATGGTTTTGCTCCATGAACTAGCTTGATATATATCTATGTCTCTATATCCTCTGTCCTGAAATCTATGGTATAAATCAAGTCTGGCATGTTCAAATTCATCATGAGATGAACAAATGCGTCTGATACGCATAAATTGAGACTTAGGGATGTTGCGGATGGTGTGGTTCGGGTGCATACTGGAGGCGTGTAACAAGGTATTGTATTGAGGGTATTTTCTAAATGTTTTGGTACTTAGAGTATCATCTGCGTTAAGGTAAACAGTAACATCCAAAACATCTATGGTACTCTTGTTACATGTAACCGTAAACTCAATACCCCAAATGTTACCATTCAGGTACTCCATAAATTCCTTTAGATATGCTTCATCCGTCTTCCACACCATCCAGCAATCATCCAAATATCGTCGCCAGATATCGATTTCCACCATGTAAATATTGTGTGATTTGTCATATATCATACATTCTTCAAAATAGGCCATGAATAAGTCAGCATAAATGGGTGCAAAGGAAGCTCCCATTGCTGTCCCTTGTAGCTGCCGAAAGCATTCTCCATGGAAATAAAAGACATTTTTGTTTAATACATGTTCCGCCATGCAGACAAGTAAGGTGTTGAAGCCCGGAGGATATAAGTTTGTTCTCTCAAGCCAGTATTGCAGGGATTGTAATCCCGCCCAGTGTGGAATACTTGTGTATAAAGATTTAACATCCAACGTGCACATTAACCAGTCTGGTTCTAGCTGTGTATCCTCCAAAATTTGTAAAAAGTGCGTGGTGTCCTGTAGTCAGGCCCTAACTGATGTTAAAAGGGGTTTGAGATACTGTGTTAGAAATGCTGATAGTGGTTCCGTCAAGGACCCTATCCCTGATACAATGGGTCTACCTGGGGGTTTTGAAATGGACTTATGTATTTTTGGGAGAAGATACAAGATTTGTTTCTGTGGGTCTTTGACAGTAAGATGTTTAACAGTACTTTTTGTTATGATACCCTCATCCTCAGTTAGTTTCAGAAAAGAATCTATTTCTTTTTTAAAAACCCCAGTCGGGTCAATGTACATTTGCATATAACATCTAGTATCAGCTAACTGTCTTTTCCCCTCATCAAGGTATTCCCCAGTGTTCATAACCACCGCGGCACCACCCTTGTCTGCAGGTAGAATGGCAATGTCGCGATTATGCTTTAATTCCTCCAAGGCTGCCTTTTCCATGGGTGACATATTCTGGCCCAGAATGTATGATTCATTATGATGAAAATGTAAATCCCTGAGAACAGATTGTTGGAAAATAGAGACATGTTTGTTCATGGGCGGTTGAAAGTCTGATTTCAAAAATTTGAAATCAAGTGATCTTTGGGAGGTGTTGTCTGAAAAGAATAATTTCAAATTCAGGTTACGACAGAAAAACAAAACATCCTTAACAATGCTATGTTCATTAATAAAAAACTAGGAATAAAACCAAGTCCTTTATTAAGTAGTTTAGTTTGTAGATCTGTCAGTTGAACATTAGAAAGGTTCAAAACATTATGAAACTCAAATTCCGTCAACTCAACATTGGTTGTAACAGCCCTTCCATGGAATTGGATTTTATTCCTATATTTGTGCTTGCGACCCCCTCGTCGCTTGTTTGTATGTCTAAAGGGTAGTGAACATTAGCTTTTTGCTTCTGGGTGATTCTCGATAGTTATTACAGTCATTGTCTGTGCAAGATGAGTCATCCCCTGAGGTACTAGCTAAAGTCTTGTCAGAGGATTTTAGAATAGACCTAGGCCTTTTCTTGGGTTTGTTTCCTGGTGTTTTTTGACCAAAATCATAGAATCTCACAGTTTTTAATGTGTCAAAAGGACGGCCTCTTTGGTAATCAGTACAGTCCCTATTGAACTTACGTATTTTCCTATCTTTAGTTCGTTGGTCAAAATTAGCCAGATCTTTGGATAATTTTATAGTTTAACTGTTGAAAAATATTTATATATTTTTTATTGACACCTAGGTTCTCAGTGCAGTCCCTGTTGAACTATTACTAATTTGGACATATTGATTAAAACAGATTTGGTCTCTAGTTGGTCAAAATTCATAAATACATTGGAAAAATGGATTTGGAGCAACTACTAACAGGATTATGTGCTGATCGACATGATATTGGGGTGTTTGGTATGAATAACATGTCAAGCAGTAATCCAAGTGGCTCAAATATTAACATTAACAATGATTGTGAAATGGCCTTCAACCAATTCAACAAGGATCTTAAAAACTTACGTGCCAATATATGGCACCTCAGACTTTTTAAGGCATATATTAATAAGGATATCACACCAAGAGGACTTAGAGTTAAGTTACAGCCTTTGGTCAGTAGGTCGGAGGACAGGCTGACCAAAGAATGGAACCAAGCTCTCCAACAATCATCAATGACTTTTGTCAAGATCCTTGCATCCTATTATGAGAGAATGGTGGACATTTGTTTAATGGAAGTTAAAGCTTCATGTGAAGAATGTAAGAAATATGAATCACAACCAACATATGCCACTTTGGTCAGTAAATTATCCAAAGATCTGGCTAATTTTGACCAATGAACTAAAGATAGGAAAATACGTAAGTTCAACAGGGACTGTACTGATTACCAAAGAGGCCGTCCTTTTGACACATTAAAAACTGTGAGATTCTGTGATTTTGGTCAAAAAACACCAGGAAACAAACCCAAGAAAAGGCCTAGGTCTATTCTAAAATCCTCTGAAGACTTTAGCTAGTACCTCAGGGGATGACTCATCTTGCACAGACAATGACTGTAATAACTATCGAGAATCACCCAGAAGCAAAAAAACTAATGTTCACTACCCTTTAGACATACAAACAAGCGACGAGGGGGTCGCAAGCACAAATATAGGAATAAGATCCAATTCCATGGAAGGGCTGTTACAACCAATGTTGAGTTGACGGAATTTGAGTTTCATAATGTTTTGAACCTTTCTAATGTTCAACTGACAGATCTACAAACTAAACTACTTAATAAAGGACTTGGTTTTATTCCTAGTTTTTTTTATTAATGAACATAGCATTGTTAAGGATGTTTTGTCTTTCTGTCATAACCTGAATTTGAAATTATTCTTTTCAGACAACACCTCCCAAAGATCACTTGATTTTAAATTTTTGAAATCAGACTTTCAACCGCCCATGAACAAACATGTCTCTATTTTCCAACAATCTGTTCTCAGGGATTTACATTTTCATCATAATGAATCATACATTCTGGGCCAGAATATGTCACCCATGGAAAAGGCAGCCTTGGAGGAATTAAAGCATAATCGCGACATTGCCATTCTACCTGCAGACAAGGGTGGTGCCGCGGTGGTTATGAACACTGGGGAATACCTTGATGAGGGGAAAAGACAGTTAGCTGATACTAGATGTTATATGCAAATGTACATTGACCCGACTGGGGTTTTTAAAAAAGAAATAGATTCTTTTCTGAAACTAGCTGAGGATGAGGGTATCATAACAAAAAATACTGTTAAACATCGTACTGTCAAAGACCCACAGAAACAAATCTTGTATCTTCTCCCAAAAATACATAAGTCCATTTCAAAAACCCCCAGGTAGACCCACTGTATCAGGGATAGGGTCCTTGACGGAACCACTATCAGCATTTCTAACACAGTATCTCAAACCCCTTTTAACATCAGTTAGGGCCCGACTAAAGGACACCACGCACTTTTTACAAATTTTGGAGGATACACAGCTAGAACCAGACTGGTTAATGTGCACGTTGGATGTTAAATCTTTATACACAAGTATTCCACACTGGGCGGGATTACAATCCCTGCAATACTGGCTTGAGAGAACAAACTTATATCCTCTGGGCTTCAACACCTTACTTGTCTGCATGGCGGAACATGTATTAAACAAAAATGTCTTTTATTTCCATGGAGAATGCTTTCGGCAGCTGCAAGGGACAGCAATGGGAGTTTCCTTTGCACCCATTTATGCTGACTTATTCATGGCCTATTTTGAAGAATGTATGATATATGACAAATCACACAATATTTACATGGTGGAAATCGATATCTGGCGACGATATTTGGATGATTGCTGGATGGTGTGGAAGACGGATGAAGCATATCTAAAGGAATTTATGGAGTACCTGAATGGTAACATTTGGGGTATTGAGTTTACGGTTACATGTAACAGGAGTACCATAGATTTTTTGGATGTTACTGTTTACCGTAACGCAGATGATACTCTAAGTACCAAAACATTTAGAAAATACCCTCAATACAATACCTTGTTACACGCCTCCAGTATGCACCCGAACCACACCATCCGCAACATCCCTAAGTCTCAATTTATGCGTATCAGACCACTTTGTTCATCTCATGATGAATTTGAACATGCCAGACTTGATTTATACCATAGATTTCAGGACAGAGGATATAGAGACATAGATATATATCGAGCTAGTTCATGGAGCAAAACCATAGACAGGAGAACATTGTTACAATACAAAAAATCAGAGCATGCTCATCAGGATTCTATCTTGAGATTTGTCACCACATATGGCAGGAACCAATCTATTGTCAGGGATATACTTAATTGCAACTGGAAAATTCTTTTGGCTAATGACACTTTAAGGTCAATACTAGGCCCTCAATGTCAAATGTCATACAGAAGAGGCAAGAATTTGGGAGGGCTATTTTCACATTACAAAAACAGAGAAGGGGAGGTGCGATATATCATCAGACCACTATCAGTGGTGATAAACTAATTGGTACTTTTCCATGTGGTCACTGCTGCTCCTGTTTACAAGTTAGTACACTAAAAGAATTCACCAGTGCCAACACCAATCGGGTATTTAAAACCAGGGTGTTTGGTAATTGCAGCAGTACATGGGTTATTTACTTAGCTACCTGCCAATGTAATGCTTTTATGTTGGTCAAACCTCTAGGTCTCTGAGAATAAGGATGACAGAACATCGTAGTGACATGAGGAACAAAAAGAAACAAATGCTTTATACAGACACACGATACAACATCCCAATGCCCAGTTTATGTTCATGATCATTGACAAAATTCAGGAGATAGGAACAACCAACAGGGTTGGCACACCATTTTAAACCACAAGGAACAATATTGGATAACCAACCTTGGATGTTTATTCCCCCCAGGTCTGAATGACCATCTGTGAGTTTCACTGAACACCGGAGGATTTCATAATCATGGTTACAACAACAAACATTCATATAGATCAAGAATTAGTACGAACCATTCAATGGTGGTTAGGCTTACCAACGCTCATATTATACTCTACAAAGCATGATAAAAAATTGTTCAGGATACGAATATGTATATGTATGGTTTGGTATTCATATCTGGTATGTTGGCGTTAAACATTGAGTATTGTACAATTACAATGTTGAACTTGTATTATCTACAAGCATATTATTTCAATTTATTATAATCTATAATATAGCTGAGAATGAGGCCACTATACTCTTTTGCCTTATTTTGTAATATATTATATGATCAGTACTTGGTTCATTATTATTCAGTTCTTTTGAACTTGTGGTCATCACCCTTCAAAATATATATATACTAGTGGTATATATTTTCTGCTTTTACACTATGATATGCATTCACAAATAGTGACTATGGTATTGGTCTATTACCTTGTAATATGTATGTCATATAATGGCTTACTTCCAGAGCTTTGATTTTTATCTTTAAAAATATGACTTAATATCTACACCTCTGGCATTTTTGTGTCACTGGTCATATGCTTTAATCAAGAATGGAACATGCACTTTGTTACTCCAGCCACTGGGTGGTGCTGTAATATTGCTTCCAGGTAATCAGAGACTAGTATAAATGCAGGCTGCTTTATTTCATTCAAAAAAACTTTATTGTATTCATTGATAAAGGCTGAATAGCCGAAACTGGTCTGGATTTGAAGGAATTATAAATAATCATTATTTCTTCATTACTGCGTGTTCACTATCGTTTTTTGCTGGTCGTTGGTGGTTTAGATTGATTTCTTTGAAACAGTCACCAAGGCCATTGACGAGGGGAAGGTGGTCCACGCAGCCTACCTGGACCTCGCAAAAGCCTTTGATACAATACCCCACTCGGGCATTATACATAAGCTAACCAGAAAATATAAACCCCTATGTCACTAGATGGGTTGCAAACTGGCTCAAGGACAGAACCCACATGGTTAGAATTGCTGGAGCCATGTCAGTCTCCAAACCAGTTACAAGTGGCATCCCACAAGGCTCAGTCCTGGGACCTCTCTTGTTCGGTATATATTTCTCGGAGGTACAGTCCAACATGGAATGACTGTGGCTGACCAAGTTTGCAGATGACTGCAAACTGGGCGCCATAATTGACTCTCCAGCCGACACATGCATCCTCCAAAAGGGCCTCATAGAAACAGACAACTGGTGCCAGAGCCATGGCCTCAAGCTAAATGCCAAAAAGTGTATAGTCATCCCCTTTGGCAAAAACAAAGTGCCCACAAATTACCACATAGGTGGTAATCCATTAAGTACAGAAGAAGTAATTAGGGACCTAGGGACCCAAGTTGATAGCAATCTCTCATTTGACAACCACGTGGCCAAAGTGGTTAGAAAAACATTTTATATAGCCCACCTAATCATGAAGGGATTCACATCTAGATCGGGGGAGGTCATCGTGTCTCTTTACTCATCCCTCATCAGGCCCATAATTGAGTACAATGCCCCTTTTGGGATGTACCTTACCAGACACCTGCAGCAACTGGAAAGACCACAAAAGTACCTCACCAAGAGGATCAAAGGGCTCAAACAGATGCCATATGCTGCCCGGTTAAAGAAACTCCAGCTCTACTCAGTGGCATACCGCCTGCTCAGAGGCGATCTGTGCCTGACGTATAAAGCCATGTCCAACCCAGAATTAATGGACATGCTGCACCTCAGAAAATCCAAATCCCATCGAGCTACGCGCTCAAGAGACTTGAACCTCAGCACTGAAATAAATAGGACATGCTGGAGGGACAGATTCATAACCCAGAGGCTCCCTTCACTCTGGAATAAAATCCCAGTCCAGGTTAGGCAGAGTCTAAGAGTTGTATTCCACAACAGATGTTAATTGAAAGGGCACACCAAATCTGACCATGAGAAAGCAACCCAGACCTCTAGTAGTAAAGATGCAGTCATACCAGCAGAAAGAGATAATTCTGACAAAACTGTGGCAGAAGGACAAAGTACTAAAAGTGAGAGACAATAGGGCGATTGTGGAAATGATTACTCACTGTATACCAGGCAGAAGAAGTTAATTTATTCCAGCAATCGGGGAATGTCAGGAATCAGGTATGAGATTTAAGCTGCTGTATCCAGCAATTTTCAGAACATTGTTTTCCTGGATGGTCAAAATCAGTTTTTGATGTAGAACTTGGTAAGGAGTAAGTACAAACATTTGTCCAACAAAAAGTGAAATATCAAACAGAAGGGGATTCTGCTTCTAATTCTCCTGATAATAAAGTCCATAGAGAGACTATATCAGTTAAACGTTTTCCAATGTTCCAAAGGAAAATTTTTGAGAGAGAAAAAAGCACAAGAGTTGACTAGACGTTTTGGGGGAGGAATAAGATTTAAGGGAAGGCAGGAAATGATGAATGAACTATGTAATGACTGACTGACAATGACTGGATAGATTATAAGTGATGTATAATGTTTGCAAATGAAAATATGTCAATATGGTTTGTTTTCATTTATGTAACTGTATGATTGCCTATGTCAAAAGTGATAATTTAATAAAGATGTTCATTGTTTACAAAATACCTGCCTTCCCTTAAACCTCTCTCCTCCTCCTGAACATTCTGCATGTATTATTCCCACAAATTCCATTAATTTCTAAGTAATTTGCTCTTCCCTTTTACTATAGATTCCACTTCTAGTTATTTACCTATTTAACAATATTCAATACTTCAATCATGGATTATATTTTTATTTCCATTTTCTAGCAATTTTCGCTCTTTTTTTGCAGCCAATAACATTAAACTTAATAGGGCTTTACTATGTCTAGGCAATTCAAATCCTGCAAGCCAACTCAAAATAATCATTTTCTTAGTTACGGCCATTTGTTCCCCCTGTGTTTCTGACAGAGTACTCTGTAGGGAAGTTTTAAACTTTGCTCAGTCATTAAAATCCCCAAAAACACATTCCCAGTTACCTCTTTTATTCCAATCACAATTTCGACATTTGTTATATAACCTAAGGCAAAATTTGATGAAGTCTACTTAGGGTTTAAACTTACCTGTGCAAAAACTTCAAAACAAAAATCCTAAACCTTCTGGATTTTGTTGCATACTTGTTAGTCATACATATGTTCTTCCATTGTTTATTTGTAAATTGCTTTTTCAGCCTCTCTTCTCAATCTTTTCTAATCTCTTCTGCCTGATTGTTATAGCCATACAAAATTTTATATGCCCTAATAATTATCAATTTTAATAGCTTCTGTTCTAGACACAACTAAAGACTCTACCTCTTTCACTTAGGACTCTCTCATCTCTCTCTCTCATTGTCTATATATTGATATCAATCCCAGGGTAGGGAAGGTATACTCTAACCTATAGTACAAACTGCTACTTGGCATCATCCCATTCTATTACCTTTACCTCCCTCTCTAGTTATTTGTTCCTAATACCTTGCTTTCTTTGCCAGTTTTCTCCAGTAAATTCCAGCCCCCTCTTGACTATTCTGTCTACTTTTGCTTGCAGTCGTCCCTATTGGCAAAATCTCTTTTCACATGTTGACTTAGTTCTTGAAATACTTTCTGCACCCTTATGAATATAATATTCTGCATGGTTGTATTCTCCTTAAGGATCTGCATCCAAAATCATACTCTCACCTTACTTCTTGACCCCCCCCAACTTCATCATCAACCCTTTCCACATAGCTCTAAAATATCTTTACAAATCAGGTAATCCTAAACTACCTTGTTCTACAGGACAGATTAACTTATCCCACTTAACTCTTGCCCTATTCTCCTCCCAAATAAATTCCTTTAACTATATTAATTAAAATATAGCTGACCTGTATATAAAAATAAAGGGACTAAAAACATTTTCACTGCTTGTATATGCATAGATAAGAATTTCCAGTTTCTCAGTTTTTATATTATCTTTTACTTGGTCTCTTCCTACATATCCTTAGCTGCAATAACAGAGTAATTTTTTAATCCATACATCTAAATACTTCAACTAGTTGTGGCCCCATAAATATTGGTATTATTGAACCAATTCATGTGTGGATACAGAATTTACTGCTATGGTCAGGTTTCATCTTCGTTAATTTTAAATCCCAATAACAACTGAAACTGTCTCAAAATGTTCCACAACATCAAAGTATCCTTTTCTGGATTTATCAAGTGAAAAATAATATCTGCAAATAAAGCCAACTTTTCTTGATTGCCATACTAATGATATCATTGAATTTCTGAGTCATTTATTTCATTTTGCCAATAGCTCTAAATACATTGCAAATAAACAGGAAAGATGACACTTCAGCCTGGCTCCTCTGTTGAAGTACAGCTTATCAGAAAGGAACCCTGCTATCTTAATTATTAGCTTTGATCCTTTATATATCCTCCTAAATAACCCCATTATTGTATCAGGGAATGTAAATGCTTTTGTTGTACTACTCATAAAAATCCCAGCTTAGTCTATCAACGAATTGGGAGTTTCAAACATCAGTTTTACATTCTAGGTTTCCTGGCCACTAGAGTGATCATATCAGGGCTTCCACAGGCTACATTGGTGATCTTCTTATGCAAGTCCACCAATGGAGGTACTATCCATGGGGACTGCTGGATAGACTAAAAGACCCTCTGTAGTGTGCTTTGAAGGAATCAGTCTGGCATTTTCTTATCATTTCTAAAATTTCTCAAAATCTGGGGTCTCCAGGAGGCAATGCTGGAGAATCACCATCCTCTTCATCCCTGACACCCAGATTGGGACACTCTACAATGGACTTTTTGTACTTTCTCTAGCAGGAGCATATGAAGAGGAGGAAGATGAGCATTTAGGGTCTGACAGCTGCAAAAGGCCCTGGACTTCTCTAACTTGCGCTGTAACACATGAAAGGATGGAGGTTATTATTCAAAGACTGCTCAGCTAATTTAACTGTTGCCAGTAGCAATGAAGCAAAATACATCAGAGGGTCGACTGCAAAGGCTTTTCTAAAATAAGCATCAAGCTCAACAGCAAAATGGTGAACACCAAATATACACCCGAAAGCAAAGATTAAGGGGCTGGTGAGGAAGTGTTTGGTGATCTATGCTCAAGAAGAACACAGTCAATCAACCCTAACTTAAGGGAAATAGCAGGGGAGGAGGCAACAGAGAGACTTTCCTTAAACGTCAACAGGGCCTCCATAACCTGCCATAGTCAAAATCTGGAAAATCAAGAGTGGGTATGACTCCCAGTACAGGAGACCTAAAGCCCAAATGCTCATATCTCTTTACTGGTTATAAGATGTTGCATATTCTGAGATTTGGATAACTGCATCACAGCAGACTTAGATTCCACAAAGTGTAAAATCATTTTTCCATCTGCTTAACTTTAAGTTCAGGAACTAAATGGAAATGCAATTCTCTGTGTCTGAAGACTCTCTGAGACTTCTGATTTTTGTGAAAGGGAAAAATTAACAGGAATTGTTAAATTCAGTCCCCAAAAAGTGGAAGGTCTTGATTCTTCCTGTCACGAAGGAGTTTTCTTGTGCATGTAGAATTGTTACTGACTGCTGCATTTTTTTAAGGTTACCAAAGAAAAGCTACAACAGATTTTATAACAAATGTGCATCCATCTCTCTGTCAGACTGCTTTCATGCTTACCCTGGAGTGGGATCTTATTACAGCAGATGAACTTGTGCAAAATGTCCGTTTTACATAGCAGATAAATTCCAATGACAAGTAGAAATAAGGAAGTGTAACCCTAGTAAGAAAATAAAGGAATACAATGGATTTATTTGCTCATGTATTTGTCTAAGTACTCAATAAAGTACAGAAAAAGATAAGTCCAAAAAGCACAACAGTAAGAAAAGTGGAAAAATATTTCACTAAAGGAACAAGAGAATCTGTAGACTAAAGAAGAGAGACTGTTCACATGAAGGGAAACATAATATTCTTGCAAAAGTTAAATCAATAGCCTGGTACCATTCACTGCATGTAAAATAGAGTATGATAACACAGATCTGGATATGAATGGTACCCCTATTGCATTATGGTATATGGTTATAAGATCTGACATACTCTGAAATTTGGATAACTGTGCCACTGTACATGAATATATGGTGATGAGTCACAAGCATCTTCATTCCAGAGTCCCCATGTAAAAGTGAGATGACAAAATGGTGGAAAGGGAACATTTTCTATACCAAGCTGTCATTACACCTCATGGCATTGGACAAGCTGTCATTACACCTCATGGCATTGGACATGCTGTTAACAAGGACAGAACTCCTCCTCTTACCAGAACACAGATGACACAAGTAAAAGAAAACATTATTTAAAATTAAAACAAGACTCCATTCTGTTATGATAAAGACTCTTAAGATGCAGTACCCAACCCTGTTTAGAACTAGAATATCCTCCCAGAGTGAAAGCCTAAGGAGCCAGAATGCACTCTACAATGGAGAACCATGGCATCATAACCCAAAAGGTGCATAAGGAATAAAATGGGCTCTTTTTTCTACCTGCCCTTAGCAGCACTATCTGAATATGTGCTAGAGTTATGTATTCACAAAGTGCCCCTTCCAAACCCTCAACAGATAATCTTACATCTAGGTAAAGAAACGTATGTTTTTTGTCTTGGGCAGAGAAGTGAACAAACCCACTTCCAGAGTCTACTGTCTAAAAGTGGGAAGCTGACAACTTCCACTTTAGACTGATACATGTCTTCATGTAAGATGAAAACCAACCACTTTAACTACACCATGACTCCAGGTAAACCCCACAACCATTACGTGATGGTTGTGTTATCATGATTAGAAATGGAGAATGGACAACAAAAGTTATACTTAAGTTTGCTTGAGGTAATGAAAACTACCTGCTGAGCTCCTTGAACACGTCCAATGAAACCTCCGAATTACCGAGAATGCCCATAGATGATGATGAATTTCCTAAAACAAAACCTAGCATACCACATCATCACAATATTGCTGAGAAGAGATTCAAAATGCTGTAAAAGATCAGACAAACAAGCTAAGATGCAGCAAAATAAAACAAAGTCACCAAATCCTGCCTTTATTTTTGAGATTGTACAACTTCCAGAAGAGCTCCTAAACCATACTTTCAGTTGTGAGAGAAATAGGTGTAAGGATTTATAACTAATCAAAGTTATTATAATCACAATGAACATCTCAAAAATAAAGTCATCACTATAGCAATAACCCACGCCTGGGTGTGGGTAATGTGGAATTTACCCACGGTTGGCATGGTTTGGTCCCGAGGGCGAAGCAAACAAAGACAATCGTGGGTAAATCCCGCATTACCCACACCAAGAAGTGGGTTATTGCTATTATACTATGACAGTATTTAAGAAAAGAAATAATTACTTTTCTTAAATAATGGCATTGTATAATGCCTCTTTGCTGCCCTTTCGCAGCTGTCTGGCATCCGCAGCAGTACTGATGTACTGCGCATGCCTACGCAGTACATCAGAGCTGTGGCCAAAAGCAACGGAGAAAGCAAGATCTCCATTGCTTTTTACTGTTTTGCAATGTTAAATGGGTTTAACATAGCGAGACAGCTTTAAAATAAGCAACGGAGATGTCCGTTGCTTATTTTAAAGCTGCCTCGCTATGTTAAACCCATTTAACATAGCGAAAAAGCAACAGAGATCTTGCTTTCTCCGTTTAAACCTGTCTCGCTATGTTAAATGGGTTTAACATAGCGACACAGCTCTAAAATAAGCAACGAAGATCTCTGTTGCTTATTTTAAAGCTGTCTCGCTATGTTAAACCCATTTAACATAGCGAGACAGGTTTAAAAGCAACGGAGAAAGCAAGATCTCCGTTGCTTTTACACTGTGTCGCTATGTTAAAGGAGTTTAACATAGCGAGACAGCTTTAAAAAAAGCAACGGAGATCTCCGTTGCTTTTTTTAAACCTGTGTCGCTATGTTAAACTCTTTTAACATAGCGAGACAGTGTTTTAAAAGAGACTTATACTAATGGAAAAAGTCCGGGCGACCAGACCTTTTTCCATTAGTATAAGTCGATTTACAATGTGCACGCTGGCCAATCAGCGTGCACGTTTTGGAATATTAATGGGGGGTCATGGTATAATGAGAAATATTGACTTTTAGGCAAAGTATAAACATTTCATCAAGGGGTAAGTCCCCTGCATGTCCACATCTCTCTCTCTCTCTCTCTAAATATATTAATTTCAAGATTACTCAAACTTGGGAGAGGGAGGAAGAAGGAGCCCCAAGGTTCTATGATCTCAACAAACAATCTGCAACATGACTAAATGGGATTAAATGAAAGAAACTGTACGACTTCCATTCTAAGAATAGTCACATTTCTGTAACTAAAATACTACACACGATGATGGCAGCAGGATGCACAGCACTCATAAAAACATCCAATGAAGACAGTAGAAACGTACAGACACTTTAATAAAATATTTGCAAGTCTGTAAGCACTTTTACCAAACAAAGATTGGCTTCCCCAGACCGTAATGATAGTAAAACACAAGCATACATCATTAAATAATCATATCATTAATTAAAACAGTTCAAATCCACCAATAATATGCCCCACAACAGTTCTCATCTAAATATACCAACTGCTTACATTCAGATGACATCATTACTTATTTAAAGGAAAACTCCCATTAAATACAAAAAGTCCACATGGGGTCTAAAAGACATAAAATAAAGACAGGACACAAATTTGACAAAACCAACTGGCAGATATATCCTACCTGGGCAATCCCCTCATCAAGTATTGGTCTAATAGAGACCGTGCTGTTCAAACTGGATCCTTTATCAGCTCTCAGCTTAAGGATCCATCTAAGTTCTGCCTCACTAGTTCAATTTTCAACATTACCCAATCTAACACCTACTTTCATAACTTGTATAGCCCTAAACCTAAACTGTTGAATCCGATCACTAGCTGCCACATATCTTGCAAGGGCATTCATTGTATATATGTCTGTATACTGTAAGAATGTTCCCTCGTACGTTCCTTACGTGTGCGATCAGTCTTCCCAACATAAAATCCTTTACAGCACCCACACTGTTCCAAGTACACCAGATGTTTTGTTGCACGTTGCCCTTACATTAAATTTAAACCTCCCATCAAAATCAGGATATACAAACACATCATCACTATCTATCAGGCCAAAAAATTACAAGAACCACACGGATAGGTTCCGTGCCCTCTCTCACAGACACTAGTCCCCCTATCTGGATAGCATAACATCATTTTGAGTGACTTACAATTCCTAAAGTCAAAGATGGGGATCTCCCCCACTACTCTACTGATTTTATCATCCATCATCAAGAGAAGCCAATGACTCTGAAACACCTTCTTAATAGCATCAACATTGCTGGTATACACCACCGAAACCTTGACCCTCTCAATAGAGTTACCGGACCTCTCAATACCTCGTCCTTTTACAGCTAAATCCTGAGAGGTTTATGTTAAAACTGCATGTATCTAGTAGTTTTTTGAGGTTTACTTATAAATGGTCATGCATGTCTATGGAGTTTCTATGGAGTTTCTTGATGTAATGATCTAAGTAGGTGGCCAGATCATACACTCACCACTAGTTTATTTAGAAAGGAATGTTACAGAAACTCGATACTTCATAGGAGGAGCATGCACCCAAGAAGGGTGTTCAATAACATAGTAAAGGGACAGAGCATGAGGGTCTCTCAGTTGCATAATGTTGAGTCAGATTATAGGGGTGGTCGTGAGACCCTTAGGCAGTCCTTGAGACATAGGAGTTATAAGGATAGTGAAGTGGGTCCCATTCTAGTGGATGTAGATTCCATGAGAGGGGGACGAGCTAAACCTTACTTTTCCTCCTCTCTGGATTTAGCTGTAACAGGATGAGGTATTGAGAGGTCCGGCAGCTCTATTGAGAGGGTCAAGGTTTCAGTGGCATATAACAGCAATGTTGATGCTATTAAGAAGGTGTTTCAGAGTCATTGACTTCTCTTGATGATGGACGATAAAATAAGTAGAGTGGTGGGGGACAGCCCCATATTTGGATTTAGGAATTGTAAGCCACTCAAAATGATGTTATGCTATCCAGATAGGGGGACTAGAGTCTGTGAGAGAGGGCACGGAACCTATCCGTGTGGTTCTTGTAATTTTTGTGGCCTGATAGATAGTGATGATGTGTTTGTACATCCTGATTTTGATAGGAGGTTTAAATTTAATGTAAGGGCAATGTGCAACAAAACATCTGGTGTACTTGGCACAGTGTGGGTGCTGTAAAAGATTTTATGTTGTGAAGACTGATCGCACACTTAAGGAACGTATGAGGGAACATTCTTACAGTATACATATGGAAAATACAA
Source organism: Protopterus annectens (assembly GCF_019279795.1). Classification (NCBI taxonomy): domain Eukaryota; kingdom Metazoa; phylum Chordata; order Ceratodontiformes; family Protopteridae; genus Protopterus; species Protopterus annectens. The sequence continues at coordinate 65,558,567 of NC_056745.1, forward strand.
TGAATGCCCTTGCTAGATAGGTGGCAGCTAGTGATCGGATTCACCATTTTAGGTTTAGGGCTATACAAGTTATGCAAGTAGGTGTTAGGTTAGGTAATGTTGAGAATAGAACTAGTGAGGTGGAACTTAGATGGATCCTTAACCTGAGAGCTGATAAAGGATCCAGTTTGAACAGCACGGTCTCTATTAGACCAATACTTACTAAGAGGGGATAACCCAGATAGGATATACCTGCCAGTTGGTTTTGTCAAATTTGTGTCCTGTCTTTATTTTATGTCTTTTAGACCCCATGTGTAGTTTTGTATTTAATGGGAGTTTTCCTTTAAATAAGTAATGATGTCATCTGAATGTAAGCATTTGCTATATGTAGATGGGAACTGTTGTGGGGCATATTACTGGTGGATTTGAATTGTTTTAATTAATCATATGATTATTTAATGATGTATGCTTGTGTTTTACTATCATTACGGTCTGATGAAGCCAATGTTTGTTTGGCGAAAGTGCTTACAGACTTACAAATATTTTATTAAAGTGTCTGTACATTTCTACTACCTTCATTGGATGTTTTTATGAGTGCTGTGCATCCTGCTGCCATCATCATGTATAGTATTTTACTTTAAATTTTTTTTGTTGGGTGATTGTTTTCATACTATAACATTTCTGTAACTGATATATCATTAGATCTGACAACCTCATAACTTTTAAGTCTCAAAGAAAATCAAAGGGAAACAGTTCTCAAATGTCCCCCAAACCAGCTTCTTTTATTTGGATTAGGGGAGACAGTCACCTAAGTAAAGGAAAATCCAAATTTTACATAAGATGAGACTGAGAGTTCTTACTGCACACACAAACACAGAGCTCTCTGGGACTGCTCATCAGACCGGAAAGAGGCATGGCACATTGCTAATACTGATGATTAAACCTAACCTCAAGAATGTTCATGTCAGTTTTAAGAGGCCAGAAAGAACAGATTTGTAAGTTTTTCAACATTTTTAGCCTACACACATGCGGACCATTAGCATTCTTCCCATGAGGTGCACATGCAGTGATAAAGTGCAGTTGTGTATACTTACCATAAATGTAAATGTTTGAGTGTATTCACTGTTGCAGTCATTACATTTGGGTTATCTGCCTGCAGGTAGCCCTCAGCCGGCCTGAATGTCAAAGTCTTGGATCCCTGCATCGGATGCTGTCCCTCCTTCCATGATGCCAGGTCGTCAAGGGTATAAAACATGCAGCTGATGCCATTACATCAGTCTTTTTTGCCCCAGATGTCAGGTGCCCCCATAATGGGAAGCAATTATATGTTAGGTTACACCTCCAATAAAAAGCAAATACACCAGAAAGCTGTAATACATTAAAGAAGAAGAAAGGTATAGCCAAGACAAGTCAGGGGGCTGGAGGGAGGGTAACCAGAACTGCAACAGTGAATACACTCGAACATCTACATTTATGGTAAGTGTACACAACTGTACTATGTTCTTCATGTTTCACTGTTGCAGTCATTACATTTGGGTTGATTCCCAAAGCTAAGGAAGGGAGGAGGAAGTTAGAGAGCATTAGGACCAGCTATGAAGCCCTGCAAGACTGCAGTGGCAAAACCAGCTCTGGATTTAGAAAAAATAGGCAAGTGGTAATGCTTGGTGAAGGTATGTATAGTGCTCCAGGTAGCAGCTTCTAGGATGTCCCTGGTAGGGACACCTCTGAGAAAGGCTGTAGAGGTAGATGCAGCTCTGGTGGAATGTGATCTTATCCCCTGTGGGGTAGGTTTTCCATGGTGCTTATAGCAGAAATTAATGCAATGAGCTATCCACTTAGAAATGGCTTGCTTTGAAATGGCCTTCCCCTCTGCCGCTGCAGCAAAGACAGCTAGCAGCTGTTCAGATTTTCTGAGAGGCTTAGTCCTGTCCAAATAAAATCTGGGTTGTCTGTGCATGTCCAAAGAGTGCAGTATCCATTCTCCTATGTTCTGTGGATTAGGGAAAAAGAAGGCAAATGAATGGACTGATTAAAAGCCACACTAGACACCACCTTGGGCATAAAAGAAGGATTGGTCCTGAGGGACACCCTGTCCGCATGGAAGATGATGAAGGGCTCCACTGCCATGAGGGCCTGTAATTCAGACACTCTTCTTGCTGAAGTGATGGCTAGAAGGAAGGCTGTTTTCCAAGAAAGGAATTTCAACTCTGAAGTTGCAGCTGGCTCAAAAGGAGGTAGAGTGAGCTTTTCCAATACAAAGTTAAGGTTCCAGGCTGGAGTAGGGGCTCTCCTGGGTGGTCTTACATTTTTGGCCCCTCTGAGGAATTGCTTTAGCAGAGGGGTGAGAGAAGAGGGGTGGTTCAGTATTATAATGAGCTGAAATGGCAGAGGCATGAATTTTAATTGACGAGAAGGAAAGGCCCTTGTGGAGCATCTCTGTTAAGTACTGAAGAATATGCAGTAAGCTGGGCACCTTTATGCCTGTCTCCTGAGTCTGGCTCCAGGAACAGCATCTTTTCCACTTTTCAGCACAGGATTTGCTATTACTAGGCCTCCTTGTCTCCAGAATGACATCTAGCACCTGCTTACTGAGGGATGCTATTGGAGAGCTCAAGGAATTAGCCAGGCTGCAAGGTTCAGGGTTTGAAGCTGAGGGTGCAGAATCTGGCCCTCATGCTGGGACAGCAGGGAAGGGGTCTGATGCAGGTGCCATGGTTCCAGCAGTGACACACTGCACAAGAGGGGGTGCCAGTGCTGGCGTGGCCAGTCTGGTGCAATCAGTATTGTCCTTGGTTTGTCCTGTTTGATCTTTAGCAGAACTTTCGAGAGGAGAGGCATAGGGGGAAAGGCTTTCCCAGGTGAAGGACAGGGCATCCACTTTCCAAGCTTGACTGTGGCAAGTCCTGGTGCAGAATTTGTCCAACTGGTAGTTTTGGGGGGGGGGGCAAACAGGTCTATCTCTGGATTCCCCCATTTGTTTCTCAAAAGGTTGAATATCTTTGGGTCTAGTTTCCACTCGTGTGGATCCATGAGATTTCTGCTTAGGTCATCTGTCAGTGAATTTAGCTTGCCTGGCAGGAATTGAGCTTGTATGTGCACTTGGTAGCTCAACGCTGTGTTCCACAGAGCCATGGCTAGTCTGCAGAGAGGGTAAAAGTGGGTTCCCCCTGCTTGTTTATGTACCACATAACAGTGGTGTTGTCTGTCTTTACCAATAATTGTCCTGGAAGAATGTGGTCCTTGAAAGCTGTCAGGGAATTCTGTACAGCTAACATTTCTTTTTGATTGATATGCAGGTGCATCTGACTCTAGCTCAATTTACCCTGGATGCACTGCCCTGCCAATTGAGGCGTCCATGCATAGTCTGATGCGTCTGTTGTTAGGGTTTGGGCAGTAGGGGGTAGAGTGAATGGGAGCCCCTTGTTGTGGTAGCAGGCCTCTGCCCACCAAAGGAACTCTGTCTTTATGCAAGGAATGATAGGAATCATTGATTCCAGGTTCTGAGAATGTTGACACCATAGGCTTTTCAGATACCATTGTAGTTTCCTCATATGCAGTCTTGCATATGGAATTAGTAGAATGCAAGAGGCCATGAACCCCAGGGCTTGCAGGATATTCCTTGCAGATAGCTGGGTCTTTGTGGCCAGTAGTTTGAATTAGGCTGTCAAATAAACTTGTTTCTCTGGCATGAGGTAAGCCATCTGGGAAGTTATGTTCAAGCTTGCTCCCAGGAATACAATCTGTCGGCAGGGTACTAGATGAGATTTATTTTCGTTTATGGTGTACCCCAGCGAGGTTAGAAGTTTCTTTACAAATGCCAGATGTTTTAGTAGCATGTCCTGGCTTTCTGCCTGAATTAGACAATCTTCCAGGTATGGGCATATTTGAATATTTAGTAGCAACAATTCCCAAAACAGGGTAAACAACTGAAAAGTAGGAAAACACGACCACTGCTTCAAGACACCAGCAAACCACACCAAGCCTTGGAAGTAAATCTTTTAATACACCAACTAAGCGCTTTCACCAAATAATTGGCTTCCTCAGAGTCAGTGTTACAAAGAAAACACACACCTTTTATACTTTGATCGTAATAACATCACCTCCTCATTCAATTAATTAAATCCAATTAAACAATTATAACTAATAGTTATTGTTGCTAAAACCACACTTTCTGGTCAAAAATTCTATCTTACACACAGATATGTAAATATTTAAAATAACTTTATACACAAATTTTAAAAAACATTTTAGCATTTTGACTTAAAAAATGTATGTACAAATAATCCTTAATGTACATCACCATTTTTTTAAAAAAACACAAACCAACTATATAATATTAGCCTTGAATTTCAAAACTGGTTTTAAAGAAATATAATCATTGATGCCAGGCTGCCTCGTGGCATTTAATCTCAACTGCCACTTTGTTTCTAATAAAGCTACCCTATTGTTAATGTCCCCTCCCTGCTCTAAAAATACTCTATCTATAATAAATAATATAAACTTCTTAAACTCCTTACAGCTCGCACTGTGAATATATAGTGCATTGTGTGAGTCCTTATTCTTAATCGCTCTCACATGTTCAGTAATCCTTTCACGTAATTTACGAGTGGTCATACCTATGTAGAATGCTTCGCAGGTTATACATAAGGCCACATATACCAAGTTCTTGGTGTTGCAATTACACTTCCCCGGGCAAGATAAAGTCTGCCCCCACCCTTTTACACACACATATGATCCTTCTGCTATATACCTGCAACATCTACAACAACCACATTTAGACATCCTGGATACTCTATTCCTAGCCTCCCATTCTAAGATGCTTTTCAAGTTGTCACCTTTACTATAAACTATTCTGGGACTTGATCCTAATATCCCCTTTGTAGTGTTACTTAGACAATACTCCCACATCCTATGTAACACTTCGACAATCTCCGCACTTCTTTCATTGAATTTCAAAATAAAACATGCTCCAAATGAAGTTAATACATTGGATACTTCCTGATTATTCGCCAAATCATTCACCCCACACAAAATAGGTGAATATAATGAACTTCTCTTTTTATACACGTCTCTTTTCAACTTCAATAACAACTTAAGCGGGTACCCCCTATCCATAAGCATACCAATCAACTTAAACATTTCCTGTTTAAACAAACATTCATCACTCACTAATCTAGATAATCGCACCATCTGTCCCTTAGCCACGCCCTTCCTCTGATGGTATGGGTGACAGCTTTTAAAGTGCAACAATGAGTTAGAATAACTTTCTTTTCTATATATAGTACTAGATAAACCTACTTCACTCTTAAAAATTGCTATATCCAAAAAATTAATACTATCCTTCTTCCACTGAAAGGTAAATTTCAAAAAGCTAGTGGTGTTATTTAAATATTCAATAAACTCCACTGCTTGAACTTTGTCACCTTTCCATAAAATGAGTAAATCATCCAGAAACCTATTGTATAGAATAATGTTCTCCATAAATCTAGTTGGGAAAACAAACATTCTTTCCCATGCTAAGAGAACCATGTTCGCAAAGATAGGGGCGCACCTAGCGCCCATTGCAACGCCAGAGCGTTGTTGAAACGTCTCTCCTTCAAATTTAATAAAATTATTCAAGAGAACCATCTCCATTAACTCACAAATTAAATTAATCCTGCTCTTGTCTATGTTGTTACTCATAATTAAACTCTCACGAAACATATCCAGACCCTCCTTATGAGGGATGGTGGAAAACAAATTCACTACATCTATGGTTAAAAAACTATATAAGCCATAGTCTTCCTTAACATCTCTCAATCTTTCAAGACAATGCCATGAGTCTCTTAGTACATGAGGGAACTCATCCAACACCCTCTTACACATAAAGTCAACAAAGGAGGCTAAGGGTTCAGTTTTTGAACCCTTCGCTGCTACAATAGGTCTAAACTGTAAGTTAACCACACCTTTGTGGACCTTGGGGATCCCAAAAATACTGGGCAAGACAGGGTTTTTAACCATCAAGTAGTCATATTCAACTTCTGTAATCATACCTTGAAAAAGGGCATCCAAAAGATACAATTCAATTCTTTTATAGGCAATATTAATTTCGTTTCTCGATACCCTTTTGTATGTTCCATTGTCTTCTAGAATGAACATCATAGATGCAATGTAATCTATCGTACTCATCAAAACCATCCCCCCACCCTTATCTGGTTTCATACACCTGATGCTGTTAGAATTCCTTAGTTCTTTTAACAATAACCTTTCATGTGCTGTTAGATTGTCAGTCAAAATGTACCTAGCACTGCATATTCTCCTAAACTCAAAGTCTAATAATTTTTCAAGAACAGACCCAGTGACAGCAGCCCTGCAAGATGTTTCTAAAGAGTCAAAACCACATTGCAAAGTATGTTTACCAACTCGTTCAGCAGAATGCATTAAATCCTGTAATTCTTTATGTTCAGCACAGTCAGGAATCAACATCAATTTCTGTTTAAGTAGTCCCATAATATGCTGCTGATACTTTAACATATGAAACTGGCAGTTTAAGGCCCTAATGGCCAAAGTAGCAGAAGTGTATACCTTCTTACCCCATCTTTCCATGGCCCTGGAATCTCTATCAGAGGGGGTACGTTTTTTGGCAGTATTAGCCTTAATGCCTTTAGGTCCTTGGGAAATGGTCTCTGGGTCCGCAGTAGGATTCTTGAAGAGGAACTTGTGAGAGGTACTCTGTAATACCTGTCAGGTTTCCTGGGAGCTGGAGGTAAAGTGTCTGGGGCCAGGCTAGATTTCAAGAAGGCATCATCTACAATGTCCAGGACAGGAGGGATAGCTAAAGGCCTGTGTTGAGGAAGGAGTAAGAATTCCCTAAGCCTCTTTTTGGAGTCAGAGTAATCCTGGCTTTCCCAGTGGAAATGCTCCCTAAGAGTGTGCAAGGTTTTACCAAAAGAAAAATCTTCTGGAAGGGAAGCAGAGGGAATGGAGTTCTCTGCATCAGAATCCTCATAGGTAGATAAGGGCAAATCCTGGTAATCAGAAGAAACAGAAATTTCAGAATCCTTATCAGAAGAATCAGGAGGATCAGAAGGAAACTCAATTCTAGGTCTCTTAGAGGGTGAAGGCTGCCTTCCCCCAATTAAAGTATTAAGGTCTTCAGCCATTCTTATTATTTGTTTTTTAGGCATATGGGCCTGACCATGCAGTTTGGATGTTGATTTTCTAGGCGTGAGTTGAGTTTTAGGCCTTGAAGAAGAAGATGGCGTCGGTCTGAAATGCAAGTCAGTAGGCCTGAATACACCCTCAGAAGCCGGTGCCTGCACAGCGTCTCCGGACCCATCTAAAGTAGAGACATCTGCAGGTTCCATGGTCGAAAAAGCATCTTGTGGCATACCGGACTCCGAATGGGTCTCAGCAGAGGCCTGTGAATCTCAAGTAGCGGGTATCAGGGGCTGCGAATGCACCTCACTGAGTACCGGCGAACTGGCAACTAGCTAAATGGAAGCGTCGTCGGCAGCTTTGGACCTATGCGGTCTGTCTCTGTCTTTATCTTTACGGTTTTTTTTGGAATGTTAGTAGTCAGATGGCTTACCAAAGCCATTTCTGGATAGTTAAACTGAGTACCAAAATAATTTGCAGCAAAAATAAACCAACGACAAATAGTTCGGGGGTTGAATAAGGCACAAAACCAACAGCGAGGGACGTCGTGGTCTGAGCCTAAGCAAGGAATGCAGTACGAATGAAAATCTTTATGAGGTATTTGCTTTCCACAGGTAATACAATTGTTAACTTTTACTGACATCAGTTTAAAGCAAGAAAAAGGATCTCCAACAGGGTACTTAGCTTTTTTGAAGACTTCGGTTCTGAAACTCGAAAACAAAAATTTCAGGAGTCAGCCGACCGGCACTTGCAAACTGCTTCTGCTTTGAGCACTGCGCGGCAAGAAAGACTGATGTAATGTATCTGCTGCATGTTTTATACCCCTGACGACCTGACGTCATGGAAGAAGGGACAGCATCCGATGCAGGGATCCAAAACTTTGATATTCAGGCCGGCTAAGGGCTACCTGCAGGCAGATAACCCAAATGTAATGACTGCAACAGTGAAACATGAAGAACATCATGGCCACTAGTTCAAGTGACAGTGGAGTGAGTCATCATCTGGGAACGTATCCTGGCTGTACACAGCCCATCACCCTTCACTGCATTCTATGGCCCATCAAGTGACTTATGAGCCTCTGCCACAGACCATCACAACTTGGCAACCCAAGGGCCATTGGAAAAATTCAGTATCACTATGTGGCCTACCTCATGGACCTAAAGCCCACTAAGTGGCTTGCCAATTCCCCTACTGCTGCTACTCCTCTCTGTCCATGGATTAAGTATAAAGCCCTCATTAATCTTGACAGCCTGGTCATTTTCTAATTCAGTCCTGACCGTAAGCACTTGCATCACCCCAAGGCCTTGCTACACTCCTGCCTCTGTGTGTGTTTCCTCACAGTCTAATGGGAAGAGCTACCAACATTAACCTGGGAGCAATGAGTCCATGTCCCTCATTCCCAGATACATCCCCATTGTCTGCAGGCCTACAGCTGCAAGTGGCAAGCAGCCAGCTGGACCACCACTCCCTCCCCAAGCTGTGGATGCTCATTCCCATCTTCCCCACCTAGCTCTTGAGCACCCAGGGGTTGGCTGGACTGCAATTAGAGTTTTATCCTTCTATGGAATGGAACTGGTGACAGGATCACTCTTAACCAAGATAGTTTAAGGAAGGACTAAATCTTTAAACCAAAATTTCCTTTTTTAATGATGTGCAGTCCTGAAAAAGAAAACACTCTAAGCATGTAAAGAAATGTTAGAAGCAACACAACAATGACTTTCTTCCATACACTGAGCATGACTTATAGAACTAGTCCAACAAATACCATCCTGATACATGATTAAGACCAGAAACAGACACATTTGAGCTAACCAATAAAGAGCTAAACAAATAGGATTACCTACCCAAATGTTGCTTTTAACATACACCTTCACTTTGAAACAGAGCAGCATCATCTTCAATGTTTTCATTAGCTTTGCTGCAACTAAGTCTATGTGAGTCATGCCTTTTTCAGAAAATAAATATATTTTTCTTATAATTTTAAAAGATTTATGCAATACAGAAGCAATGCTTAAAATGATTAAGGGCAGAAATTTCTTTTTGATTTAAGACATTACCCAGGTCATAAATTACCTAATTAATTGCTCTGTTTACTAAATTTAACATTGTCCTCTTCACTTTACCCCACAAATTTGTTTCCATATTCCATATCACTTACTTCCAAATCAAATTTTATTTTTGGAAGGGGACTATTTTCTCTTAGTAGTTTTATTTAAAACAAACAGAAGGACTGACTATAAATTAAGTGAAATTTTCATAATCAAGTTCAAAAAATATTTTTCCTTGTTTAACTTTAATTTTACTCGGCCTGCTTCTTTCAAGAAAAGACTATAGCAGACACAATCAAGCAAACAAATGGAACATTTATATTTCACTAGCACCTCAAAGTAAATACAACACTCCTCAGCAGCAATACGGTGCTATACTGTGGGCCTTGGCCTCCTCACCAGCCTCAAGCATGGACTGAAGTAATCCTGGGGATGTTTAGTAGTGCGCAGTAGACTTAGTAAATGAGGAGATATCAAGTTGGCATGCTGAGAGTCCATTATGAGAAGAAAAAAGGCACTAAAAAATAAAATGTTCTGCAAAGGTAGAAATAACATCCCTTATGGATATAGTTTGGAGACATTTAACATAATGCAGGCATATAATGACTTCGCAGATGTGAATAAGTGTATCAATGGGATTTTTTTTCAGGCACCCACACACAGTAAAGAAACCTTGGACAGAACACAGCTGTTTGCAATTGACAAAATGGTTCTGTCAGCAAGAGCCATCAAATTCCATTCTACTGAAAAAGTTATTACCGTGGTATCAATTGTAAAATCATCAAACCTTTTGCAAATAAGCTACCAATGAAATGACTGCAAATTACCCATTGTCACAACTACAGAAGGTCTACTATATAAATGCCTTTTTTTCTAGCAAGATTCACAATTTGTGTTAAAGCCCTATGAGAGAGCATACCTAAAGAAAAAAAATGTGAAGATGGAGATGCAAGAACATCCTCAGTGAGCTCATAGGGACAGTCGTGTCTACACCACATGGAAATTACAGATATGTAAGTAAATGTGCCATAATAATTTATGTTTGAACAGATCCCTAAGCTGTATGGGTTATATCCCACTGAGGATATTACAAATGATCAGCTTCTAAAGCTTAAGGGCACTACTTGTCCTAACCACCATACTGCTCGGGAAGATCAGAATAAAGTCAATGGTTACGGCATGAGACCTTCAGAGCTTTCTTGCCTCACAGTCGGGAGGTTAGAGCCTTGCCAGTTAGGTATATGCTGTGAAAAAGGAAATATAAAAATATTCACACTCTGGCAAAAACACAACAAAGAGAGAAAGAGAACTGAGGAAAGGTGTCCATACTGCAAAAGTGATCTATTCAAACATCTCCTGTTATGGTAAGTTCATTTAATCAGTACTATGTTCAGCATTACATCACTGTTGCAGTAGCCTAAACTACATGGGTTGATTACCTCAGCATAGAAAGGAAGACAGGAGGAAGAAGGTCAGAGTCCAGGAGTCCATGGAGAATCATGCTAACAAAACCTGCTCTAGACCTAGAGAAGGAATTTAATTTGTAATGCACAGATGACCAATGTTCTGCCTTTAGCACAGTTGTAGTGTCCACCCCTTTCGAAAAATACACAGAAGAAGCCAAATCTCAGGTAGAGGAAGCCCTGACTTTGCCTGGAAATTACTTGCTATGTTGAGACTAACAAAGAACAGCAACATCAGATAACTATTTAGACATTTTCTGTTTTGATACTGCTTGCCCCCTTTTTCTTATCTTCACAGTAAATAACCAGTTAATCAGAACTCCAGAAGGATTAAGTCCTGACAATGTAGCATTGGAGTTGCCTGTGTACAAACAGTGTGTACAAGATTCATTCTTCCTTAGATTTTGGTTTTCTGAAGAAAACTGGGAAATGGATAACCTGGCTCAAAGAAAACTCTGAAACCACTTTAGGCATAAATAAAGGATTTGTTTTCATAATTACCCAACCTTTGTGAACAATGAGATAAGACTGGTTCACATTAAGAATATGTAACTCACAAACTCTTCTCGCATAAGTCAGAACAGTAAGTAACACTGTTTTCCAAGCCAAGTCAGTGCCATGAGCAAGTTCAAATGGAAAAAGTGTAAGTTTCTCTAGAATAAAATTAAGATTCCAAGGAGGAGCAGCTTCTAGGTGGATGGATATGCAAAACACCCTTCAAAAACCGACTGACCTAAGACAGAGTAGAAAGTAGGGATCTATGGGCAGAAAATCTGAAAGGGACAAAAGTTGAATCTTTACAGATGAGTAAGGAAGGCTACGGGATAATAACTCACATAAATATTGTAGAACCAGTGAAGTCTGGGACACCAACTAGAAAATCTTTTCCACTTACCGTATATGATTTTCTCATAGCAGGTTTCCTTTAGACTCCTTCAACACATGTTGCACTCCATCAGAAAACAGGTGCCTTAAAGGTATTAAGATTTGGTCATCCAGGCAGTCAACTAAAGATGATGTAGCAAACAAACTCTGTCTTCTTTGAATAAATCCATTCTGTGAGGAAGCTTGTAGTAATTGCCCTTGACCATTTTCAAAAGGGAGAATCACTGTTGCCTGGACCAAAAAGGGGTCACCACAATTATCCTGTAAGACTCCTCCTGAATTTATAGAGCAACCTTGGTTACCAGAAGAAACATTGGAAAGGCATACAAAATTATTCCCACCCATGGGAATGAAAAATCATCTTCCTTCAAGGCCTTTATTCAAGGAGTCTTGGAACAGAATTTATTTAACTATGTAATTGAATGCAGGCGAAGAGATCTGTTTCATAGGTTCATACTAGGCTATCTGCCCTAGGGCATTTATAAGCCTAGCCAGAGTGTGTTTGGCTTTCGCCACCCATTTTAAATTAATTTTGCTATGCCCTTTTTCGAGGTTAGTATACTGTGCCTCTGTCTAACAGTGACACAGAAGTGATACCCGGGGTAAACCTACGATCTCCCATCCACTCATCAAGATTCCTCTTGAAGAGAGTCAATGAGGGACTCTGCCTAACCTGGACTGGGATTTTATTCCAGAGTGAAGGGAGCCTCTGGGTTATGAATCTGTCCCTCCAGCATGTCCTATTTATTTCAGTGCTGAGGTTCAAGTCTCTCGAGTGCATAGCTCGATGGGATTTGGATTTTCTGAGGTGCAGCATGTCCATGAATTCTGGGTTGGACATGGCTTTATAGGTCAGGCACAGATCGCCTCTGAGCAGGCGGTATGCCACTGAGTAGAGCTGGAGTTTCTTTAACCGGGCAGCATATGGCATCTGTTTGAGCCCTTTGATCCTCTTGGTGAGGTACTTTTGGGGTCTTTCCAGTTGCTGCAGGTGTCTCGTAAGGTACATCCCAAAAGGGCCATTGTACTCAATTATGGGCCTGATGAGGGATGAGTAAAGAGGCATGATGACCTCCCCTGATCTAGATGTGAATCCTTTCATGATTAGGTGGGTGATATAAAATGTTTTTCTAACCACTTTGGCCACGTGGTTGTCAAATGAGAGATTGCTATCAACTTGGGTCCCCAGGTCCCTAATTACTTCTTCTGTACTTAATGGATTACCACCTATGTGGTAATTTGTGGGCACTTTGTTTTTGCCAAATGGGATGACCATACACTTTTTGGCATTTAGCTTGAGGCCATGGCTCTGGCACCAGTTGTCTGTTTCTATGAGGCCCTTTTGGAGGATGCTTGTGTCGGCTGGAGAGTCGATTAGGGCGCCCAGTTTGCAGTCATCTGCGAACTTGGTCAGCCACAGTCCTTCCGTGTTTCCCTGTACCTCCAAGAAATATATACCGAACAAGAGGGGTCCCAGGACTGAGCCTTGTGGGACGCCACTTGTAACTGGTTTGGAGTCTGACATGGCTCCAGCAATTCTAACCATGTGGGTTCTGTCATTGAGCCAGTTTGTAACCCATCTAGTGACATAGGGGTTTATAGTTAAGCTGGTGAGCTTATCTATAATGCTCGAGTGGGGTATTGTATCGAAGGCTTTTGCAAGGTCCAGGTAGGCTGTGTGGACCACCTTCCCCTCGTCAATGGCCTTGGTGACTGTTTCAAAGAAATTGACCAGGTTTAAGAGGCAGGATCTGCCCTTAACAAAGCCGAACTGGGTAGGATCCAGTGTCTGTAGGTCCCCAATATCTTTATTTATGAGGTCCATGATGATCCTTTCCATAGCTTTGCAGACCAAGCTAGTCAGGCTTATGGGTAGATAGTTTCCAGGATCCGTTGAGGCACCACCTTTGTGGAGAGGGACCACTGTTGCTGTACGCCACTCTTTGGGTACATATCCTGTAGTAAGGCTGAGATTGAACAGTAGGTTCATAGGTTCATAGGTTAGTACTAGGCTAACTGCCTTGTGGGCCATTTTTTAAGCCTAGCCAGTTACCCCATGTGAGAATCAAACCCTGCACCTTGTGTCTACAAGGTAAACACCTTAACCATTATACCATCCTCTTCTTGGAGTTCATGTAGGGCGCAGCCCGGGACACCGTCTGGTCCCATTGATGATGTGTTTTTTGCTTTGGAGAGGGCGGCTCTTACCTGAGCATCTGAGATGTCAGGGGGCAGCACTCTGCTGGGATAGATATTCGCCCTTTTGGTGGGGAGGGGGGGAGAAGTTTGCGCTGAACCTGTCAGCTAGGATGTTGGCAATGTCTGTGGGTTCGGTGTATTTTTTGTCATTTTGGACTAATTCTGAGCATATCTGGGAAATCCCACCCAGGTTCCTAACATAACTAAAGAAAGCCTTGTGATTATCCTTAGTGTCCTGTGCAATTTTTCTCTCGAAGCTGGCCTTAGACGATTTTATGAGTGCCCGTAGTTTTTTGCTAATACTGATCAGAGATGCCTTCCCTTTTTGGGATTTTGCTCTATCATGTAGTAGCTTCCTCCTTCTATTGTATAGTTTGTTTATGGCTGGGGTCCACCAGACAGGACGTCTGCCTTTGGAGGATTGGGTCTTGGTTTTATTTGGGATTGCATGATCCATGCATTCCTGAAGGTGTTCATAGAATGCGATTATAAAGGATTCTGCGGTCTGGGCCGTATTTTCCACAGGCCCGGGGGCTTTAAAGTATTCCACCTCGGTTTTGAGGAGTGTGAAATTTGCTTTAGAGAAGTTTTTCACTGTGGTTTTCTGGGCAGGGGGTGGGGTCGGGATGTGAATATCCAGTGAGATTAGTTTATGGTCTGATCTTACCAGTGAGAGATACACTTCTGGTCTGGAGCATAGAGTCCCCATGTTAGTGATGATCAGGTCCAGTATGTTTTCCCCTCTTGTGGGAGTGGTAACAAGTTGTTCCATAGCATTTGAGTTTATAAATTCTAGGAACCTTTGGGCTAGGGTGTTGGAGCTAGAGTAATGCTCCCAGTCTATGTTTGGGTAGTTGAAGTCGCCCAATATAATGGTGTTTGGAGAGACTTTCATATTTTCCAGTGTTCTCAGGAAGGCCGAGTGGGGTTCCTGGGTTTGGGAGGGTGGTCTGTAGCAGGCTATAAACTGGAAGGCAGTTTTACCCACTGTTAGTTGCATATGGATAGTCTCTGATGCTTTGTGCTGTGCCACCAACCTGGAGGTGTGGGTATCTTTGATGAATATTGATACTCCCCCTCCTTTTGTGGTTCGGTCCAAGTTTTGGGGCCGAAAAGCATGGTATGAGGTATAACCTGGTAGTGCTGGGGTGCTCTCGGGAGCCTTGAACCAGGTTTCTATTACTGCACAGATATCGATGTTCTCCATGCTAAGGAGAGTTTCGAGTGCGTGCATCTTGAGGTTTAGACTTCTGGCATTGAGTAGCATTACTCTTAGTTTCTTATCCCTTGTGATACCTATGAAGGTGGGTTTGTCTTTTGAGCCTTGCCTAAAAAAGGCACTATGGGGGCAGCAAGTGCCTTTGCCAATATCCGAAAGCCCAGGGGTGACAGGTGCAAGCCGTCCCTAGTGAAGCATCGTGGCTTGTCGAGCATGTCATCCCAGGCTGATAGGCATTGGATCCTCTTTGAATGACACCAATACTTAAGCCAATTGTTGAAATTGATCATCTTGTCTTCATATTGTGGCATCATTCTTGGTGAGGGTAAGATGCTACTCAAGGTCAGGGTCATACCGGCCTGGGCTACATGCTCAGAGCGCTCCTCTATGTCTCTTTTCATGTAGTCCAGGGAGGTACATCTCAGGTCATTCACACCAGCATGGACAATGACGGAGTCATATTTGTACTTGCCTTGGAGTGACCTGAGTGCTTGTGTTATGTGGCGGATCCTAGCGCCTGACAGGCAGCTCACCGTGACCTTCTCCTTGTTCAGCCTGGTGAGCGGGACGTCAGTGTGCCTGACGATAGAGTCACCTATTACAAGTGTACCAGGTGTGTTGTTTAGCCTGAAGGGCTGTGACTGTTCGGCACACTGGCTTTGTGAGCTATGAGAAGTTCCCCACAATTCAATCAATTCCTGGAAGATCCCTCGGTTCAGCATCCATTCATGAGGGCTGTGCCATGATTCTGCATAGCTCATCTGCAACAACATTCTGTTCTGACAGAATTTATGAAGACTATAAGTATAGATTGTACTTAATTGCTAGTTCACAGGCTCCCGTAACTAGTTTGCAAAGGGGTTAAGATCCGGTTCCCCTGCTTGTTTATGTACTACATCTCTTTGATGTTGACTGTAATTACTAGTAGAGGGCCACAAACTCAAAGATGATTTAAAGATTTGAGAATATTTTACAGTCATCATTTCTGCAACATTTATGGATTTCAGTCAGTCATGCTTGCTCCACAGACTATGAAATTTCACTCCCTTGGAAACAACAAAGTCTAGGGCATCTGTGGTTACAGACCGAGTAGAGGATCGAATGGGGAAAGGAAGCCCTGAGTTGAGAGATAACTGGTTTGCCAACCAGAGTGAACTCCCTTTTTTCACAAACTCCAAAACTGGAATTTGAAATGATATGTAGTGCTTTTGTTGAGTCCAATCAGATTTGAAGAACCACATAAAGTCTGGACAAAGGAATCCTGAGAATTGTAGAGGCCATGAAACTCAAAATTCTGATATTCTCCTAGCAGATGTCAGAAGCTCGTTGGATGATATCAGAAATTGTTCTCTGTAAAATTCTACCTTTTCACATCCCAGAAACACTATTCTGTGAGACTGAATGACAGATTTCTCTATATTCACCTGAAACCCCAAAATAAGAAAAAGATTTCTTACTCAAGTCTGAGATTCTTGACAAAAATTGTAAAGGGATTTGCAAAACATAAGGCCATTGTCTAAATATGAGGAATGTGTATGCCCTGCAACTTGTAATGGGCTATTACTTTGCTGGGCACATTGCAGATAAACCAAATGGTAGGGCAGAAAATAGAAAGTGTAAACCAGACACAGAAAAGCTTATAAAATGTTTGAAATATATGAGAACTGGAATATGATGATAAGCATATTTTAAATCTAGAGTTACCAAAATAATTGAGAAGTGGAATGAGAGGTAACATGCTACAGAGATGGCATTCTGAATTTTGGGACTTTGATATGAAGGTTTAGAAAAGAAAGGTCTTGAGCAGGTTTTCAGATTAATTCTTTCTTTGGCATCAGATACAGGGTAACGTGCAGTTTTGTAAATAAACTAACCATAACAGTAGATGTTTTAATAGATCATTGTTGCAGAAGCTTAAGCTATTTGGGTTATATCCATGCCTAGGATACGACTGGTCAGCTTTTAAAGCTTCATGGTATCTTCCATGTGCCCAAAAGTACAGTTTTGTACCTACCATAAATGTAGATGTTCGAGGATTCCCTTGCTGCAGTCCTGACAATTGGGTATAGTCCGCGTCCCCAGCCCAGCCCGCCCACCAGTAGAGAGGATGGCGGGTCATGGGGTTCCTTTAGCGACGCCAGTACGTACTAACTAACTAATCGCGCTGGACACATCATTCTTTTCCTTTTCTTGCCCCAGATGTCAGAAGACCCAAAAGAAAAAAAAAAAAACCAAAAAAAAAAAAAAAAAAACACAATATATATATAAATAAATACAAAAAAATAAAAGCATGAAAATCACCTACACAACCACCCATGAAAACAGAGGGAAGAAGGAGGGAGGAGACTGCAGCAAGGAATCCTCGAAAATCTACAACATCTACATTTACAAACTGTACTATGTTCTTCGCCTGTTCTTCCTTGCTGCAGTCCTGCATCCCTCCAGAGGGAAGGCAGGTAGAAAGGCAAAGGCTGGCTGGCAATAAAGTAGGGTAGCAGGAGCTGACAAGCTGCCTTGTAAAACAGCTGTGGCAAAACCAGCTCTAGTCTTAGGGTATATAGGTAGTCTTAGGAGCCATAGGAACTGCATAAAGAAGCTGCTTCCTGAATCTCCTTAGTTGCCACCCCCTTAGAAATGCTGTTGAAGTGGCTTGGAGTGGCTGTGGAATGAGCAGAGGCCTAGGAACTGGATGGAAATTGGCAATATGCAAATGCAAAATGCAAAAAAAATCCACCAAAAAAGAATGCAAAACATTACTTTGCTAGTGATAGTTTTGAAAAAGAAACAAGTAAAAAGTGAACTGACCTCAAAAGAAAGCTGAATTAATGCCTAAATAAAATAAATGCGCCAAATGCCTAAAGTAATTAATGCATAACTTTAAGCTTATTTTTTGCAAAAAAAAAAAAAATCTGCAAAATGAATAGTTTGGTAAAACCAAACACTAGAAACCACCTTAGGCATAAAGGAAGGATTTATAACTGTTATAAGTACTTATTATTAGTACGCAAATAACTGAAACTATGGAAAATCAAAACTCAGATCCCTCTTAAGGGCTCTCAATAGCCAGCAGAAAAAGCAAACACAGAAGTCATATTCAGAGTCAGCTCAGCGCTCAGTGAAAGCAGTCTCAAGTTCAGGCTCAAAAAAGTAAAAGAGGTTGCTCAACCAGAGAGCTGGGATCCAAGGGGCAGGATTGAGCACTTAATTCCTTGCCCCTCTAGCTTGCGATAAGAAACCCCTCTAAACAAAAAGGTAACAAACAATCATTGCAATCAGGGAATGAAACAGCATAGAGAAGGACAATAATGAATCCAAGGTTCTTTAAGGATATGAAGATAAAAGAAATGTCTGAAGCACTCTCTTCATTAATTAGGCCCTCAAAAAAAAAAAATTTGCTAAACTTTCAAATAAAATCTCTCTTCCATTCTTTCCTTTAGTCTCATTCTTCCATTTCTAACTCTCCTCCTAAGCTACCATAGCTAGCTTCCATAATTACATTTGGCTACTGAATGCTGAGAGATCAGAGCCAAGCTTGCTGACAAGCTTCAAGATGAAGCCTGAGAAGCTAGCAGATGAGCAGATGAGAGAGAAGGCCATGGAGAATTTTGGAGATGCAAGAGGGAGGCCAGGGAGGCTTCATAGTTATCTGAGGTAGAGCTACCAGTGTTGTGCTTGGCTGGAGGGAGCAGTCAAATCATCCTCTGGATATGTTGGCCTGTCCCTTTAGTAATATAGAAAGAAGAAGAGTAGGAAAAGATGAGGTAGAGGGTTTTTAGCATGATCCAACAGATCTTCCAACTGAAAGAAGCTGAGTTTCCTTTTTGTGTTGCAATAATCTAACCTTACAGGTGGTTGTGAGGAGGTCCCAGCTGGTGCATGAAGATCCAGATATGTGATTCTGGATCTGTCTGTGTCTGTTCAATTTCTGAAATACATGAAGATGATGTTTGATCATTCATTTGATCACCTTTGGAAGTGCTAAGGGAGTTTAATGCAGTTCCCAGAAACCTCCTTGCTTACCACACAGTCTAAGGCTCAGTCAGTTCTCCATAAAATCATTGCTTGCCTGCAAAGAGGATAAGAATGTGTTCCCCCTGCTTGTTGATGTCCCACATTGTGTTGGTGTAGTTGTACAGAATCACTGACTGCCCTGCAGCCTGCCTTGACTATAACCTTGATGCTGTGAACTGTGGATGCACAGTATGGCCACTAACATCTCCCTTCAGTAGTCTTGTTATTATGTTGTATCCCAAGCAGTGGCTTGTGCCACTTCCTCTTATCCATTAGATCCTGTCCCTGTTTAGTGTCTCAGGTGTTCCGGGAGGGGTAGCGATACTGCATCTTGAGAACATTCCTGAGCCCACCACAAGATATGTCATGAAGGCAAGGTATTATTTGAATGACAGTGTCCAAATCTTGGCAGTGAGTGACAGTGTCATTTTCTTGATAGAGCTGTAAGTACCTTGCATGCACCATCTGGCTCTTGGAAGCACTTTCAGTTTGGCAAATGCTTGATGGAGATGCTAGCGACTCTAAGTGTCTCGCAGTGCTTTACTTGGAAGTGAGAAAGCACACATCTGGAAGTGATGTGATGAGTGAGATGGGACAGTTTTTTCTTGTGTTGAATTCCTTTGTTTGTCCTATTTGCCTGAATGAGGGCTCTGAGAGAAGACTTTATTCTGTCTACAGATGGCTCCTAGGGCTGCTATTTGACTCACAGAATACCCTAGGCATCTTGTTCCTCCATCTTGAAGCACAGATGCTGTGCTTGAGCCAGGTCCTGGCAGTCGTGAGCCAGAGACCGGCAGGCCATGGGGCAGTGATAGAAAGCTAATACTCTGAAGCCTGAACCATAAGCTGACAATTGCCAGAACGAGATAGAAAAGGTAATGCAGGAAACTGGCCAGATGAAATCTGCAACTTAAAGGGGCAGGATAGATACTAAAACTTAGAAAATCCAAGTTCGAATGAACAGCTGCCTTGGCAACGAAAGTTTATTTGCAGTGGAAGGTGCAGATCCCAGGTGAGGTATCTAAGTGGAGTGAGGTCTCCACGTGTCCCTACAGTCCAGATACTAGGAACAAATAGAAAACTTGGGAATTGGTCTCCATACAGGGTTCTTTGGGGTAAAATCAAAATTGGTCTGATAAACTCTAGGCCTTCTTTGGAGGTGTTTGAGGAGGAAGAGAAATCTGCTTGGCCCTTGAACAAACTTGGAGCCTTTGAATAAACTTTGTGGAGTAATAAACATCTGGCAAGGCAAAAAATTGGGTCTTTTGTGAAAAATATCATCTGTAAAAGGGCAGAATTTTGAGCAGAAAGATGTGCTGATCTGACCCCTGGCTGATAGATGCCTGAACTCCCAGCTTCTGAGTGTCTGGAGACTGGGAACCCCAACAAAGTGACAGGCACTGCCCCAGGGGCCACTAGATCTACAACAAAGGACTCTGAAAAGCTCCTAGAGTCTGGAGATCTAGGGCCCCAGTCTGGATCTTGGCCCTAAACCTAAAGGTGAGCTCTTAGCAGACCCTGACCCCCTGGGCTACTACTGTGACCACCCTTAACATGGTGAGATACTAGAGGCCTTTCACAGTCCCATTTGTCTACTTAAATTCCTTTTACAGGCAACCAAACTCTACTTTAGAAGAGGTCCAAACATCTGCAAAGACTAAACTTTTTCAAAACACCTTTCCACAGGTCCTGCAAACACAAATCACTGTCCACACAAGCGGTCAAAACTGCATCCAACAGAACAAGTAGCATTCTGCCTCTTCAAAAACATGACATAAAGAAAGCCACCCTGCAGGTCGAAAAGCATCATTCACATCCAAATTGCATCAAAGAAGCCAACTCAGCCACCCAATCCAACCACAAAACCATCAACCCCTTCCAAAAATTGCACTTCTTCCAACACTTCATACCTTCCATTTAATTAGAAAACTCCATTATCTCATCTTACCCCACCAAAAATTTTCCTTCATTTATGGAATGGGTTTCTTAGATTGAGCATAGAAATGAAGAAGTATAAACCTCCAGAGTTTATGGCGTCTGTTACTCTTTAACATACTTTTATAAGGACAGGGCACCCTACCCTTAGAGGCTTAACAGGGGACAGGATTTTTAACAACAAGGGTTCAGAGAAACTCTGCAAAAACAGCTTCCGCATCATTCAACTAGGGAGGAATCTCCAACAAACAGGAGCAGGAGGCAAGGAATCCTCTCCTCCCAGGCCTCCTGAAAAAGAGGAGAGGCTGGCAGAGCCACAAGAAGGAAATCCTAAGGGCCTATGCTGAGGGTCAAGCAAAAATTGCTAAGCCTTTTTCTGGAGTCAGGCATAAAAAGGGCCCACATTTGAATTAGAAGCTTCAGGGAGTCCTTGAAGGTGGAAGAAGTGCTATAGGAATCAGAAAGAGGAGGAAAAAATCCACATCAAGCCTGTAGAATAGGCAGGAAGGCCTCAGAGTCTTCCCAAGAAGACTCTGAAAGAATAAGAAAAAGCCTAAAAGTCTTCAAAACAACTGTTCCACAAGCTGTTCCCTGTTCAGGTGTGCCTGAGGCAGCCTAGGTCTCTTATTTCCTCTGCGCTTAAGGAATTTTAATCATAGAAAAAAGCTCTACAGCCAATGATAGGAAAAGAAGCCATAACTGAAAGCCCTTGGCCTTAGGCCTAAAAGGAAGCAGAGGGAGAAGAGGAGAGGCTGTAAGCCCCTGAGGGAAGAACCTGGAGAACTTCCCAACCCTAGGAAGAGGCCCACAGTACCTAAGGTTGAGAGGGCACATCCTCCCTGCCTAAAGCTCAACTCTGTCCTGCCCCTGAGCAAAGAGAGACGCTCAGGTGGCTCCATCCAGCGTCCTGGCTCAAACTAGAGGCTCCCTGGGTTCTTCTAAAGACTTCACGTCGGAGCAGCACATAGCCACCCTAGATAGCTAGGCTTTGTCCTATGCGCTTCTAGCACAATAAAGCCTCCTCTTAATAGATGCCGAACAATAATAGAGCATCCCCTCCTACTAGTACCATACTTAAACAATTGAGCACACTAACCGCAACCAATTAAGCGCACTCTTAATAGCAAACATCATCTTCCACAATGTATGAGTACAATAGCTAAACATGTATGATAATATCCTCCACGGTATAAGGCGGAAAATTAAAAATAAGCTACGCGGCTAGCCACTCCTTGATTCTGATAACTGTACTGGGCTAAGAAAATAAAGACGACGCCAGCCAATTACTTAAGCCAAATCTTTCAAGGAAACTCTGCACTCGCAAATGACCTTCGCCAACGAAACTCAAACCAAAGACAGGTCTGCACTCCCCGCCAACAAGCAGCGGACATAGGACTTGATGATCTCTGAAGCGGTAATTCATGACTGTACTGCCGTTGAGGATTCACAGTTGACCACGACTCAATATAGGGACCTCTGCAAGTAACTAGAAAAGAGACATATAAAAAGACAGTTTGGGAACCAAAAAAGCAGGGGGGGTCCAGACCTGAAAACAAAAATACTAGGAAAGTAGCAAACCAAAACCATTGTAAATATATATATTCAAGGGAATATACATCCACAACCTGGCAACACAAGCAAAGAACTAAGCAAGGGGAGTGGAAGGAGGTGATGGCTACTGTAAAAATGATCTATTACACTGACTCTTGTAACAAGCTTACTTAACACAACTGTACTATGTTTAATATTTAGACCAATGTTACAGTAGCCAAAGTTATTTGAGCAGATTACCATAGCTTAGTACCATATAATGAGGATAAAGGAATTCAAAAATACAGGAGCTCCAGCAAAATAGTTCTAGTAAAGCTTGTTCTAGCCCTGTGAAAAGAAATTAGTTTGCAATGCTTTGTGAACATACATATAGAGGATCAAGTTGATTCCTATAGAATACTTCTAGAGTACACCCCTTTCCAAAATGCCACAGATGAAGTTAAAGCCCTTGCAGAATGGTCTCCTAACCCTGTCTGCTTTGACACTGGCTATCCTTTTTTCTTACCTTCATTGAAGACAAACAGCTGACTAGTTTTCCTGAAGGGTTTACTTTTGACCAAGTAGTACCGGAGCTGCCCGTGGATACAACAGCAGGCATTATTCTATACTCCCTGTTATTAGGTTATGGAAAGAATACAGGGAGATTAATAATCTGGCTCAAGGTAAACTCCGAACCATTTTAGACATAAAACAAGGATTACTTCTCAAAAGTTCTGTCTTAATGGAAAATAAGGTAGAGCTGGCTCATTGTAAGCTCAGGTACACTTCTTCCATAAGTTGGAGAACTGAGCAACAGAATTTCCATGCTAAGAACCTCACATTAGCCTGATGATCTGGTTCAAATGTGTCAGTTTCTCAAACACAAAGTTAAGATCTCAAGGAGACACCACCTGTTTTCTAACTAGACAGATATGTACAGTCTCTTTCAAAAACTGCTTGACTTGAGGACAGGTAGAAAGGGGGGGGGTCGAAGGACAGATGAGCAGAAATAATCACAAGATTATTTTTGTTTATTAAACACTTTTATTAAAATATCCTTTAACACATAGGCACACATACATTAATGGAAAAGAAAAAAGAAGTTATGTACACACCATAACGTTCCATCTGAATAGTTGTACTTCATTTGTCTTCAACCTGTGGATTTCGGAGCCACATCAGATCCAACATGGCTGCATTTTCCAGCTATGGAGCCGAGCTCCAAGCTCCTCCCCTTACCTATAATGCCCTCCGTCTCCCTTCAGATCGAATTTGCTGCCTAAGAAGTAACAGACACAAGACCCAACAGCACCTTATTATAATCGAGTCACTACCAACTCCCGGGCCTTGACTGGGCCAAGGACCTCACAAATTATACAAAGGTATATGAAGACTGCACAAAGGATAAGGTACGGGGGAAGGAAGGGGGGAAAGGCTGAAGCCAAATGAAGTACAACTACTCAGATGGAACATTATGATGAGTACAAAACTTCTTTATCTGAAGTAGTTTACTTCATTTGGTCTTCAACCTGTGGGACAGGGTCCCCAGCTACCAAACATTCTGTGGCCCTCAAGGAAGGATATTCCAGAGCACCGCAGAACCAAAGAATGCTCTGTTCCTAGACACAATATCCAGCTTGTAATGTGAAATAAAGGTATGAGATGAGGACCAAGTGACTGCCGAACAGATATCATCCAGAGACACCCTAGACCAGAAGGCAGCTGACGTAGCCATAGATCGAGTAGAATGTGACTTCACTTGTCCAAGCAGAGACATGCCTTTCACAACATAGGCTTGAGAAATGCATTGGGAAATCCAGTGAGCAATAGTTACCTTGGAGACTGGCTTGCCTAAGAATGGTTTAGCATAACACACGAACAGCTGATCTGATTTACAAAAAAATGTTGTCCTGTGCAAGTAAAATCTTAATTGCCTATGAACATCAAGCAGATGCCTTTGTTTTGGAAGTTAGGGAAAAAAACTAGAAAATTGATGGTCTGATTAATATTAGCTTCCGAGGCTGCCTTAGGAAGGAAAGATGGATTAGTGTACAGTGACACTCTGTCTTTGTGAAAGATCATGTAAGGCATTTTGATAGAGAGAGCCTGAAGCTCTGACACTTGTCTGGCAGAAGTAATGGCAACCAGGAAAGCAGTTTTCCATGTAAAAAAATGCAAATCAACTGAAGCTGCGGGCTCAAAGGGTGTAGAGTCCAATGCCTGTAACACTAAGGTAAGATTCCATGGAGGTTTAGGGTCCTTAACCGGGGGTCTAAGAAGAAATGCACCTTTAAGAAAGGTCTTACAAAGTTTGGAAGAAGCCAAAGAAGACATATTCACCTCCATATGAAAGTTACAAATAGTTGCCAGTTGTACCTTAACTGTAGAGGAACTGGCACCCTGATGAAAAATACTCGCCAGAAAATCTAAGACGGCCGAAAGAGGTGCAGTAAAGAAATCCAAGGCCCGGTGAGTGACCCATATGGAGAAACGTTTCCATTTACTACAATACACCTTTCTGGTAGAGGATTTGTGAGCTGCTACCAAAATGGACTTAACAGGGGATGACAATCTGGCAGTCCTAATAATCATGGGAACCAGAGCAGCCAGGCCATGAGCTTCAGACTGACCAGATCTGGGTGAGGGATCCCTGAGAGCTGAGAAAGAAGATCCAGAACTGGATCCAACGTCCATGGAGGAACTACCAGATGAGACCACAGTAAGAGAAACCAAACATGATGAGGCCAGAATGGTGCGATGAGGATCACAGTACTCCCCAAAAAAACTTTGACATGAGAGGAAGTGGAGGATAAACATAAAGGAGACTGGGAGGCCAAGCATGCACCAGTGCATCTCTGGGGCTTCCCCCTGTGAGGGGGGGACAAAGCAAAAAACTTGCTGCATTTCGCATTGGAAGGAGATGCGAAGTGATCGCAGCAAGGATGACCCCACATTAGGAAGATCTGTTCCGCTACTGAAGGATTCAGAGACCACTTGTAAGGCATCAGAAAAGATCTGCTGAGCCTGCCCACTAGAATGTTGGACCACCACAGAATGTGCATTGCTACTAGAAAGCGGCCAGTAGAGATCGCCCATTCCCACACTCTCATGGCTTCCCAACAGAGGGGATAAGATCTGGTTCCCCCATATTTGTTGATATACCAGACCACTGACATATTGTCTGTCTGAATAGCAATCATCCCTAGAGAAAGTTAAGCATGAAAGGCCTGCAACACCAGAATGACCACTCTCATCTCTAGTACGTTAATATGCAAACTGGTCTTAGAAGGGGACCACGTGCCTTGGACTGTCGTTCCCGAGCAGTGCCCCACCACCCGAGCTGGGAGGCATCCATAATTACCGTGGTTTTGGGAAAGGTAGGGTGAAAGGAACGTCCCTTGAAGAGATCTGGGGATTACTCTGGAGATTCTCACAGGAAAGGACAGAAGATCTAGCAGGGACCACTGGACAGCAAGTGTCCACTGCAGAACTCTCATATGGAGATGAGCCATCGACAGGAGATTGATCATGGCCGTCGTGGAGCCCAACACCCTTAGGACTGCTTCTGCTGTTGGTACTTGTGCCTGAAGAATGTGTAACACATGTAATCTCAGATTGCGTATCCTGTCTGAAGTGAGGAAGACCTTCATTTGAGTGGTATCCAGTCGAGTCCCAATAAAGTTCAGAATCTGGACCAGGACCAGTGAAAATTTGTTCGGACTGATGATGATGCCCAGTTTGTTCACTAGCCGAATGAAGTAGTCCCTGGCTTGGCAGAGTAGATGCTCTGAAGGGGCAGCAAGGAGTCAATGGTCCAGGTAAGGAAATATCTGAATACCCTGAAGCCTCAGGTGAGCTGCTACAACTGCCATTACCTTGGTAAACTCCCTGGGGGCTGTGGTGAGACCAAAGGGAAGGGCTCTGAACTGATAATGACTGGCTCCTAGCTGGAAGTGAAGAAACCTCCAGGAGCGCCTGTCCATCTTGATGTGATAGTATGCATCCTGGAGATTGACAGAGCACATCCAGTCTTTGTCGTGCAGAAAGGGCAAGATAGATTGAAGAGTGAACATCCAGAACTTCACCTTGGCTACTGACAGGTTCAACGTGGACAGATCCAAAATTGGTCTGAGGTCCCCCATTCTCTTTGACACTAAAAAGAACCTGGAATAAAAACCGGATCCGGACTGGTCTGGGGGTACCAGTTGGATGACTCATTTCTTGAGCAGCTTTCTTATTTCTAGCGCTACTCCTGTTGCACAGGTGGAATGTCTGGGAGGAGCTTGTTCAGATGGGAAGGTTCCTTGAACGGAACAAAATATCCTCTGGATATGATTCACAACACCAACGATCTGTTGTAATGGAGTCCCATGCTTTTGTGTGTAGCTACAGGCGACCCCCGACTGCCTCCAGAGATGAGCAGTCAGGCAGCCCCCTCAGGGCTGCTGCCTGGGTTTCTCTGAGAAGGGTTCTTGGGACCCAAAATTCCTAGGACCCCCTCTGCCTCTAGGGCAGAGTCTGTCATAACCCCCTCTACCTCTGGAGGAAGGAGAATCCTGAGTGTCCTGGGAAAATATCCCGAGACTTCTGGAACCACATCTTCTTCATTCCTTGCTGATTTGTGGAAAAAGGATCTTTGAGGAGACGAGAAAAGGATCTCGATGGCAGACAGAGTCTTCCCGTCCTTCTTGCTCTGACCAGTGTCTCTCTCACTGATTTCCCGAAAAGGGAAGAACCATCATATGGGGTGTTGGTGACAGATGCCTTAAAGGGTTCCGAAAAGTGACACAACCGGAGCCACGCATGATGCCTGATGGCAACGCCTGTCCCAGATGCCCTTGTGGCTCCCTCTGTGACATGAGAGAGTAGTCGCATGGGCGTATTGCCAACCGCTTTCAGAGTGGCCATTCAGGCAGAGAATGTCTTCTTGTCCTCCACCGACATGGACTCTGGGGTTGACTCTGTGATTTCCTTCACAAGATCTCTCTGGAGTCAAATGATGTCTGCCATACAGTTCAGCTCCCTCACCCAGAAGGACGCTGAAGCATATACTTGCTTCCCAAAATGGTCCAATGCCCTCAATTTTTGATCAGGGAAGTGAACCATGGAGTTGTCCTGAGCAAGCTCATTCTTGGTGGTGGCGGCCACCATGATTGCATCTACTGGGGGCCCCTTGTTCCAATGCATCCTATCAGATGGGGAGGTTCAAGACTTTGTTGGGATGCTTGGGAATGGGCTCTATGGTGTACAGCTCCTTCCATGCCCTAGATGTTATGAGATCCACTAAAGGATCCACTGGGGGGGAACACCCAAGAAGTAGATGGGCCTTTGCCGAATGCCTTCAGGAACACAGACTCATCTGAGGTCAGTTCTGGGGCAGACCACCACCCCAGCGGAGGGGCTCCATGATGTCTCCAAGTCCGTGTCTTCAGTGAGGGACTCTGGGGGAGAGTCCAAGTGCCTCCTCTTACACATTCATTTGTGAGACACCTCCTCAGGGGGACTCTCTGGGAAGGACTCACAAACCTCTTGCTGCTCTGTCGCTGGAACTTCCTGGGGCACTGCAACCACGGGTTGTCTCTGAGATGGCAAGACAGTCAGAACTGCACTGAGAGCCAAGGGGGTCTGGACGGAGTCCGCGGATGAGATGGTCAGAGGTCTTGACCCTGTGAGAACCCTCTCCACCACATCAAATGCAGAGGGAGAACAAACCTCCTGGAAAGTACTACCATTCCTCCCTGACCCGACAGGGGAGTCAGAGCTGAGCCTCCAGGAGCCATGATACCAAATAGGATGCTCCACCCCGAAGCACTCAGAGAAGACAGCATCCCCTCGGATCCAACCCTGAGGCTATGGCTCTGACAGCTTGGATCCAATCCAGTTGGATCTGACAAGTTCAAGGTGACCGCTGGCGTCAAAGTACATGGTACCATCGGTGCCAACCCTTCAACCCCAAGGGTACTTGGATCCAAAAATTTCAAAACCACTGGTCGGATCGGAGGAGGAGTTATTGGTCAGAAAAAAAGGTTGCAAGGAGCCCCCTCCGAAGGGAGAGGTTGCCGCAAGACCCCCATCTGGATTTGTGTGCAGATAAACCACCTCTGTATCATCTTGTCCATCTCTGCTTTGTTGAGACTCTGAGTGAAGCAGGATGATGCCACCAAAACTGGTCGGAAAAGTTGGTGGGGAGAAGCTCTAGCAGGGGACCAGCTATGGGTTTCCTCGGGCTCGGGGGAAAATCTAGGTGAGTGTAGCTGAGGAGACCCAGGCCTAGTAGGAGGCCTCGCTTTGGGTGGTGGACCTGTCTGCAATGAGCGGTCCAGGGACCACTCACAAGACCAGTCTTTCTTGGATTTGTCCCCTTCCCCAGACCTCTTGGTGGGAGTGGGAGTCCCAGAAGCCGTGGAAGAGGAAGAAGATGTAGCAGTCGCTGCTCCCCCGGCGAGGGAAGAAGGACAACCATCCCTGAAGAGGGAAGCAGACCTTTGAGGATAAGCTTGTCCCACCTGTCCTTAAGTGCTCTGGGGTTGAATCTAGCGCAAATAAGACAGGGGGACTTGAGATGGTCTGTACCCAGGCATAACATGCACAAAGTGTGGCCATCTGCTGGGAAGAGCCTATGACCACACTCTGTGCATTTTCTGAAGCCTGCTTACACACACACACACACACACACACACACACACACACACACGTTCTCAAGAAAGTTAAAGTAGGGAAAGCAAAACTTTTTTTTTTGTTCGATGCAGACACTGGGAGGAAAGAAAGATAAAAAGTAGAGAAAAGGATAGAAAAATACAAAGTTTACACACATGATACCCACTAACTAGAGCTCGGAAACCACACTTGTACCAACGCTGGCGGCAAATGAGATCTGAAGGGAGAAGGGGGCATTATGGGTAAGGGGAGGAGCTTGGAGC
Source organism: Protopterus annectens (assembly GCF_019279795.1). Taxonomy (NCBI): domain Eukaryota; kingdom Metazoa; phylum Chordata; order Ceratodontiformes; family Protopteridae; genus Protopterus; species Protopterus annectens. The sequence goes on from NC_056745.1 coordinate 65,587,893, forward strand.
TCAGATCCATAGCTGGAAAATGTGGCAATGTTGGATCCGAAACCCACAGGTTGAAGACCAAATGAAGTAAACTACTTCAGATACTAACATTTTCCCCATTTATACACATTATTCATTATAGTTTTTCTTTCTTTATAACTGTTTTTCAGTCCAATATTACATAAATCCCGTGACCTGATATATTTGGCTAGATGTACAAAATGGGCAGCCTTCTATATCGGGAAAACGAATATGACCTTGAAGGAACACGTCAGGGAGCATTTATACGCAATAAATAGGGAAGATGAAGGCAATGCGTTGGCAAAGCATGTCATTAGTAATGATCTTTCTCATAAATTTACCTTTCTTGCTATAGAATTAATGAATAAGAGTGTTAGGCTAGGGAGCTTTAGAAATTATACTGAGAAGTTGGAGGTTAGGTGGATTATTAGACTCCAAGCAGATAAAGCAAATGGACTTAATAACAGGATTTCCCTAAAGCCTTTAATCTACAACATTAAATGTCTTTTAGGTTCCTTTGAGATTTTGTTAAAAGAATAGTACTCTCAATGCTGGACTAGTTTGTTTATAGTTGAAATGCTCTGATATATGAATTATTTAATTTATACTTGGATAGATTTTACCAAGGTGAATGTTAATTCTATACTATAGTGTATGAGCATATATAACATAATGTGTGCACTGCCACCAAATATTTTTTTGGGATGTAGTTATGTTAATCATGTCTTGTGAATAAATTCATTTAATAGTATTATCTATTGTATTTCATAAATACACATAATTAAGTCTGTTTTTTTAAGAAAGATGTTCTTAATAGGTTTTATAAAATACTTATATTAAAAAATATATATATATATATATATATATATAAAGATTTCTTTTGAAGTATTTAATTTGATTTTAAAGATGGAATAGTTTATTGGGGTTTTGTACTATTTAATTGATGCATAGTAGTGATTGGTAGATACTGAATTTGTAGGAGCATTTTAACATATTTAAATGGTATCCACAGCAGTTTTGTTATATGTCTGATGAAGCGTTCAATGTAACATGAAAGCGCTTACTTGGTATACTGCTTTTATTTTGTGTTTTGCTAATAAAAAGTTTCCTTCAATACTGTAGTGTTGCCTCAAAAGTTTTTATTCATATTACCTAAATCACTCAATTCCTGCCCTCTGTTAAACCTCACTCTGACTCCAGAACATTATTCTGCATGTATTGTTCCCACAAATTCCATTTGTTTCTATATAGTTTGCTCCTTCCCTTTTCTGCTTTACTTGCCTCTCTTACTATATTCAATACTTCAAATACAGTTGGTTTACATTCTGATTTCCATTTTCTACCATTTTTTGGCAGTCAACAGAATTAAACTTAGTAGGACCTTACTTTCTCTAGGCAACTCAGATCCTTTGTCACAACTCAAAATAATTTCCTTAGTTGCAGCCATTTGTTCCCCCTGTATTTCTGGCATAGTAGTCTGCAGGGAATTTTTTAAATTTGCCAGCTCATTACACTCCCAAAAAAACATTTTCTCAAAAGAAGATGAATCTTGACATAATAGGCAAGACCAAAGGAGAAAGAAAATCTAGAACCAGTGGAAATCGGGCCTTGAAAGAGTCCTGGTTCTTAGAATGGCAACAACTAGAAAAAATATTTCCATTTTCATATGTATGATTTTCTAACACACACACACACACACACACACACACACACACACACTATTTATATATATATATATATATATATATATATATATATATATATATATATATATATATATATATATATATATATATTTGCCTCCGTTAATACTTACTGCACATCCTCAGAAAAAAAGGCGCCTAAAAGTTATCAAACATCTTATTATCCAGTAAATGGATGTCCTTTTGGACTAGTTTAAAAAAGTGTTTATATGTATTTTTTTTACTCTAACATAAAGAAGGATAGTTGGGGACAGAGCACAGAAACAGGACTGAATGGCTAGGGCAGAGAGAACTATGTCCTGTCTCTGGCCACCTGGTTGGTGTGTCAGTAAAAGGAACGGGCTTGAAGAGTTTTGGGGGACGGTGTGGATTGGGTAATGTCTGCAGGAAGCATCCTGCAGGTTTTGTAGAAGTCCCTTCTCCCTCTCTCTCTCTCTTCACATGAAGAGCTGAGAGGGTAGGGCACTGGTTTGTGGGACCACACTTTTGGTAGGGTGTATCAAATAACCCCTGTCTTGTGTGAGGGAATAGTCTGTGGGGAAGGTTGTGGTAATTAGATTTGGCCAATTCCCAAAGAAAATAGAGAACCACTGTTGCATGGACCAAAAAGGAGTCACCACCAGTATTTTGGAGTATCAGTGGAAAGGGTGGAAAGGCTGAAAAGAATACACACGTTCTCATCAACTGGGAAATAAAAGACATCTGTCTTCCAGTCCTGTTTGCAAGGAAGCTTGAAGCAAAACTTCCTTTAAATATTTTGAAAGGAGGGAAATAGATCTATTTCAGGTGTTCTCCACAGGTGCATCAATTTCTGGAATACCCCAGGTGTATTTTCTATTCATGAAGGTCTTTTCTAGTGTTGCTCACCCTACATGCTACAATATTTTGTTTAGACAGGATGTATGAAGCCTGAAGAGTCAGACTGAACTGAATTACTGCCTCCCAGGCAATCATAGCAAGTCTGCCAAGACAGTACAAACTGATACCTTTTTCTTTTTGTATGTATCACATCACTGTGGTCCTGTCTGTGATAACTTGCAGAGGTAGAGGTCCTGGTGACCAGATGTGATTTAAGGCCTTTAAAGCATTAATCATTGCCAGCATCACTTTCACATTTAAGTTTTGTCAGTCCTATGAAATCCACAGACCTTGCATTTTTACCCTTTTAAAACCACTCCACAAGGAAGGTCTGAAGCATCGGTTGTGACAGAGTGGGGGCTGAATGGAAAAAGGCAAACCTGAGTTGAGAGATAACTGACCTACCCACCAAAGTAACACACTTTCAACAACCCCAGAACTGGAATCTGAAATAATAAAGGATGTTGATGCTGAGTCCAAGCTTACTGAGGTACCACTGAATTCTTATCAGGTGACATCCAGCAAAAGGAATGATGACAATGACAGAACCTCTGAAACACAACATCCTGAGAAATTCCTTGCCAGAAGCCTGAGATTGGCTGGAGAAGTTCATGAAGACTTTTTCTTGTACTTTATCTAATGGAAGATTAGCTCATCCTAGGGACAGATCTAGAAGATACCCCCCCCCCCAAAAAAAAAAACAGTGAGTGGGAAGGAATGAGAAATGATTTCTGCAAATTCAATTGAAACCTCAGAATGAGGAGTTTCATGACTCATGTCAGGAAATCCTGACAAATGGAAAAAGTGCATGCAAATATAAGACAACCATTGAAATATACTATAATGGGAATACCTTTAAGCCTACAGAAAACAATCACTGCAGCCATGTGTTTTGTAAATATCCTTGGAGCAATGGAACACCCAAGGATAAGCCACAGAAATGAAAATGTCAGCCAGGTACAGAAAATCTTACAAATGTCTGAATTAATTGAAAACTATAATGTGATGAGCATCTTTTAGGTCAAACCTTATGATGAAGGGACTTCTAAGATGGCTGCACATTGAGTAAAAGCTAAAGCTAAGCTCTTTCAGTCAGGAACGGCCCTAGGTCAACTGATACCCTAGGCAAAAGGGCTCCACGGTGCCCCCCACCACACTACCTGGGGCCCCCATCCTGGTCTACCTACACCAAATAAATACTGGAAAAGCGCCCCTGCTAGACCGGCGCCCTAGGCGGCCACCTAGTTGACCTATGCCTAAGGCCGGCTATGCTTTCAGTGTAAGAACAGAAACATAGCAGAGGAAGGCAGTGGACCCTAGATTTCTGGGTAAATTTCAGTAACTGGCTAGTAAGTGCACTGTCTGAATGCCAGGAAAAAAGAAATACAGAGGACCTGAAGGAAACTCGGCGACACAAAACACGGACTGGGTAAAGTATTGTAGCTGTTCAGAAAAAAGCAGTGCAAGCTCCAGGCATGACTTCCAGTAATCTAAATGAAAGTATAAGGCAACTGTACACAAACCTGACTAAAATAAATGAAACAATGATGGAGTATATCAACTCAAACAATAAAAGGCTTGGAAAAAAATAGAAGCATTAAACAGATATTGAGATAAGGTGATAAAACTGCAAAACTCAGAGGTCAAAATGAAGAAAATTCTTGATGAATATGAGACTGCACAAGAACAGATGTTTCAAAAAATAATAGAATTAGAGGACTAAACACATAGGAAAAACCTGAGATTTTCTGCTGTACCCGAGAAGCTGGAAGGAACAGACTATTCATTTTATGAAAGCACAAATAAGCAACTGGACTGGTTTTCCACAACAGGAATTGTTAATTTGAAGGGCACATTGTGTGTATACTCCAAACCTGGCAATGAGAAACAACCTAGAACTTTAATAGTAAAAATACAATTTTACCAGCAGAAGAAAATGATTCTGACAAAACTGTGATATAAGAACAAAATACTAAAAGTGGGAGACACCAGAGTTTGTGAAGAATGACTACTCATTGTACACCAAGGCAGAAGAGGAGTAAATTTATCCCATTATTCAGGGAATGTCAAGAAACAGGCATGAGATTCAAACTGCTGTACCCGGCTATCTTCAAAATAATTTTCCCTGCAGGAGCAAAATAATTTTTTGATGAAGTACATGCTAAGGAAGAAATACAAACATTTGTCCAGCAGAAAAAGTGAGCTGAAAAACAGGAAGACATTCTGCTTCTTGCTTTTCTGGTAATAAAAAACACAGAGACTGTACCAGTGAAACCTTTTTCCAGCGTTTCAACAGAAAATGCTTGACAGAGGGAAAAAAGCACAAGAGTTTAATAGAAGAATCCAGAATACATTGCAAGTGAAGCACAGACAAGGTTTGGTTTGGGAGAAGGAGATGAACAGCAATAGAACAAAAACATTTGGAAATGTTGGACTTTCTTGGACTTTGGTAAACTTGTAGGGGACTCTAAAGCATATGCCTTACTTCATGCCACTAACGTTTGGAGAATAAAATCAGTAACTTGGAAACTGACAAACGTGGGATTACAAAGCAATAATTATATTTGCGAAGCCTGACAGAAAGGAAAGTTGTGTAAAATCTTACCATAACCATAGAAGTCCTTCTCTTCCATGTTGCAGTATTCACTAGTGGGGTTAACCCTTCTTCCCATCAGCTTGTTCAGCCAGGTTTCCAAAGCTTTTCCAGTCCCTGATGGTGCATCGGACGTCTGACATGTTGGCTGGTACGCGAGCCATAAATGCGATGTCTGTGTGGGCACCAGTCCTCAGAACCAAGAAGCCCCAGACGGAGCCAGTCCTGACACCATAGCCTGTAGGAACCGAAGAGAGCAAGTGCAAGGAGAGCAGGGGGATGGAGATAGGGAAGGAATACTACAACATGGAAGAGAAGGACATCTATGGTTATGGTAAGATTTTACACAACTTTCCTATGTCCTTCTATTCCAATGTTGCAGTATTCACTAGTGGGTGAGTACAAAAGCTTACTGCTGGCTGGGGGTGGTCTGGATGAGGATTCCAGGAACCCATGCAGGACAGCCCTGGCAAATCCCACTGTGGCCGTGGAGATGTTGGCCAGCTTGTAGTGTCTGGTGAAGGTGTGCACAGATGACCAGGTAGCAGCCTACAGAATGGAGTTAGTATCTAGACCTTTAATGAAGGCTTCAGAGGAAGCCATGGCCCTTGTGGAATGAGCTCTGATGTTGCCCGTTAGTGTCTTTCCATGGTGTGAGTGACAAAAGCAGATGGCCCTAGCAATCCAAGAAGAAATGGTTTCTTTTCCCACAGCTCTCCCCCGAGCCCAGGGGTGGAAGGAAACAAACAGTTGGTCTGAATTTTGTATAATCTTCATCTTATGCAAGTAGAAATGAAGTTGCCTGTGTACATCCAGGGAGTGAAGGACTCTCTCACTGTCTCCCTGGATTTGGAAAGAAGGTGGGCAGGTGAATAGCCTGATTTAGGGAGAGGTCATTACCCACCTTGGGAGTGAAGAAGGGATTAATCCTGAGGGTGACCCTGTCCATATGGAAAACTAGGAAGGGTGGAGTAGCCATGAGGGCTTGGAGCTCTGAGACCCTTTAGACTGATGTCAAAGCCACTAGCAGTATTGTTTTCCAAGTTCAAAATTTCAAGTCAGCCTTGCCAACTGGTTCAAAGGGTGACAAAGTTTTTCCAGCACATAATTAAGATCCCAGGGAAGAGGAGTCAGTTTTCTAAGGGGTCTTAAGTATAAAACACCTTTTAGGAATAGCTTGGCTGGAAGTCTGGAAGCTAGTGGAGGCTCCATAGGCAGGTAGAAATGGCAGACAGGTGTGCTTTTAAGCAGGAGTAAGACAGGCCTGTCTTTAACAGTTCACACAGGTAAGAGAGAATTAGAGGCAAGTTGCTGTCCAGCAGCTCTATCTGTCTTTTCTGACATCAGACAGAAAACCTTCTCCATTTAGAGAGACAGGATTTTCTTGTGTTTGGTTTCCTGGCCTCCTGCAGGACTGAGAGCATGTCCTCGTTGTACAGGTATCAAAATCCTATCCGCCACAGTGAGAGGTGCAGGGATCTCCATTGCTGGTGAATTTGTGTTTCCTGGTGCTGTGTAAGTAGATCCAGTGAGGGGGGTAATATGTGGTGATTGCCCTTGGATAGATGAAGAAGTAGGGAGAACCAGTGCTGCCTTGGCCAAAAGGGGGTCACCAACAAGATTTTTGGTGAGTCCTGCTAAATTTTCAGTAGGACTCTCTGGATCAGAGGTAAGGGGGAAAAGGCGTACAGGAATTTCCCCTTCCAAGACATTAAGAAGGCATCTGTTTCAAGAGCCTTCGGGTCGTGAGTTCTGGAGCAATAGCTCTGGAGTTGCTTGTTTGTGGAGGAGGTGAACAGGTCTGCCTGTGGAATACCCCACCTGTGGATCTGATCTAGGAATACCTCCCTTGACAGTATCCACTTGTGACTGTCTAAGGAGGTTCTGCTTAAAGTGTCTGCCTGGCAATTGTGTTGAAGGGGATGTAGGCTGCCTGTAGGGTGATCCCCTGGGAGACAGCTAGATCCCATACCTGTAGGGCTAGTCTGCAAAGGAGGTATGACTTCATCCCTCCTTGCTTGTTCAAGTACCACATCACTCTCTCGTTGTCTGTGAAGATCTTCAGAATGCCCTGTCTGAGGAAAGGTGGAATGGCCTGCAGGGCTAGAAGAATGGCTGACATTTCCTTGATGTTGATATGCCATTGTTTGTGTTTGTCTTTCCACAAACCTTGCACTGTTCTTGTGTCTAACATTGCCCCCTCCAGCCCAGATCTGAGGCATCTGTGTGCGTGATCTATGAAGGGGAGGGCAACTGTAGAGGGAGACCTGAAATTAGGGTCACCTGGACCATCCACCACTTCAGCTCTTAGTGCAGGCAGGGGAGAAGTGGGATTCTGAACTCTCGGCGATATGAGTGCTGGGCCCATACTGAACGAAGAACCATTGTATCTTTCTCATGTGTAATCTTGCCAGTGGCAGCCATGTGGCCGAGAAGTTTGAGGAATTCCCTCACAGTCAGGGCGGGTGAAAGGAGGGCAGATTGAAGAAGTTAGGTCAGGGAAAGCACTTTTTCCTGAGATAGGAAGGCCATCCTGAGGTCTGTTCTGATTCTGCATCCTAGGAAGATAATGTCTTCTGTAGGATTTAGTTTGGATTCGGGGAAGTTTATGAGGAACCCTATAGACTGCAGCAGGAGCAGAAGGTCCTTTGTGTGGGCAAGGAGTGTTTGTCTGTCTGCTGCTTGAATGAGCAGGTCATCTAGGTATGGGAAAACTTGCATAGCTCTTGTTCTGCAGTAAGCAATGACTGGGACTAGGCATTTTGTAAATACCCTTGGAGCAGTGGAGAGTCCAAAGGGCAAGGCACAGAACTGAAACTGCAAGCAGCCTGCTTTGAATCTGAGGAATTTTCTGGAGAACAGTTTTATGGAATATGTAGATAGGCTTCTTTGATGTCCAGGGTCACCATGAGGCCTGAGGAAGGATGAGCGGAAAGAGAATGGGTAGTGTTATCATTCTGAAAGAGGGGACCTTCAGGAATGGGTTGAGGTGGAAAAGGTCTAGGATGGGTCTCCATGGTTCCTCCTTCCTGGGCACCAGAAAAATTATGGAGTAGAAGCCTCTCCCTCGAGCAGAGGGGGGGGGGGTGAGTTCTATGGTGCCTTGGAGCAACAGGTTGTGTAGGACCTCTGGGAGGAGGGACCATTGAGAGAGGGACGGTAGTGGAATAGGAAGTTTTGGGGATGAAGACATCCAAGACATGAAGTAACCCTCCTTCAGGATAGACCAGACCCATTTGTCAGATGTCATTAGGGCCCATGCAGGAAGGCAGTGAGAGAGAGAGATGGGAGGATAGAGGTATGGTGAGAGGAGGGGGGGTAGAAAGGGAGGCAGACAGTCAGATGATGCCTGCCCTTCCTGGAAAGAGAGGTGTCTGGGCAGAGTCCTGAGGTGTCCTAGGCTGAGTAGTCTGTCTCCTGTGAGGTCTTCTAGACCTGGAGGTGACAGAGGGCCTAGAAGACTTCCTAATAAATTGCGTTTTGGCCGAGAAATTCCTTTGAAATTTTGGGATTGGAGAGACAAGATCTTGGAGCCCTTTCCCTTTTTGCTGAAGTGACTTAAAGAGATCAGCTACATTGGATCCAAAAATGGCAGGGAGCATCCAGGAGTTTGGCCTTAAAATCATCTGGTAGGGGCTGAAGACGCAGCCAAGATTATCTCCTCAATACAGAGGCAGATGCAGCTGACCTGGCAGAGGCCTCCGCTGCATCATATGCACACCTTAAAGAATGTTTATTAACTTGGGAGGTGAGCCCAAGCAAAGAAGGCAGGGAAGCCTTTGCAGAGCAGTCAGGGTTGGCATTAAGTTCCTTGGAAGCTTTTTCCAGTAAGGCCAGGGAGTATTTGGCCATGTGAGACTGGTAATTTGTAGCCCTAAAGGCTAGAGTAGCAGAAGTGTATATCTTTTTTCCAAACCTCTCCATGGCCTTGCTGTCTTTATATGCAGGCAGGACAGTGGTAGTAGGGAGAAGTTTAGTAGCCCCTATCAGCGGCAATAGATATGGTTGCTGGGTCAGCTGGTGGGCATTTGAAAAGGAATTTGTCTGCATCAGGTACCCTATACAACCGCCATACAACAAAAGTAGATCAGTGTAAAATAACCAACAACTATAGTCGATTAAATCCTCTAGTTTTATTACAAAACACTCTAGCGCCTCAGCTAATATTTAGCCTTCAAGGAGTGAATTCCAAATAATACTAATTCACTTTTTATACCCATAGTATCAAATAAAACAATTCATCAATTATCTAATTAAACAATTAATTATTTAAATACATACTTAACTTAAAAACATGATTTTTAAAGCTATACAACACATTTCCAACAATAATCTACATTTAAACCATATGGGATCAAAGTCCCAAACTTTAAAATAAACACAGTCTCCTTATACAATAACATATTTCTCTTATAATCCTCATTTTCTGCCTGTATTTGTTGCAACACTGTAGCTGTTAAATCTTTCAGAACACTGTCATGATATAATTTAAAATGCTGGGCTAAGGGACTTTCCTCTTTATTTGATCTAATGTCCCTTAAATGTTCCAGTAACATTACCTTAAACATTCTCTTTGTTTGCCCTATATAAAATTTATTACACCCACATTTTATAGCATAAACTCCCCTTTCTGTTAAACAATTAAATGTTGCAGCAGCTTCAAATTTAATATTATTTATACTGGAAAAAGTCTGTACAATATGTCTGCAACCTAAACATCTTCCACGGGGTGCAGTTCCTAAAAACTGAGTCTGATGTGTTAACCTAATTTGTGGTCTCTTAAATTTTGTATGTACTAACCTATCTTTCAAATATGACCCTCTTTTTTTAAGAAAAAAACAAATTCTGTTCCACTAAACCTTTCAACTCTGGAAACCTACTTAGGAATTGCCAATAATGTTTTATAACTTGTTTAACATTCTCACTCAACAAATTATATGTCAACATTATAAAAAAATATTTACATCTTTATACGTCTTTAAATTTGATTTGGGATGTCTAGATACTATTTTATTATTATTATCTTTACTGTATCTGTCTCTTCTCACCTTATCAATACTTTTCTCTATAACATCTATAATTCCTCTGTTTAAACATATTAGCTGATTTAAATAACTCCTTTTCAAAATCAGCATTATCACTGCAGATTCTTGATATTCTCAAAAATTCACCATATGGCAATGACTCTAAAGTATGGATGGGATGACAACTATTTCCTAACAAAAACTGATTAACTACATTGAACTTTCTGTGGAGTCCAGTGGCAACTGACTCACCAGTTTTACCCTCTAATGTTATATCTAAAAAAGGGATCTTATTTCCCCACTGTAAGCCATCAAATTCAGGTTAAACCTATTTCCATGTAATTCTGTTATAAATTATTCAATAAATTCTGAACCTCCATCACATAAAAAGACCAAGTCATCTATAAATCAGTAATATTTCTTTACATATTTCTTAAAAAAAATGTGTATAAATATATTCAGTTTCAACCACCCCCATAAAAAGATTTGCATACATCGGGACAAAAGAAGAACCCATGGAGGTTCCTTGCAACTGATAGTAAATTTTGTCTTCAAAACAAAAATAATTATTTTCCAAACTAAACCTTACCAATTCCATCACATAATATGCCAACGGGCTATCATCCAGATATAGCTCAAGAGCTTTCATACCAAAACTATGTTTAATATTGGTATACAAGCTTTTAACATCTAATGTCATCCAAAACATATTTTTCTCCCATTTTATTGTATTAATCTTCCCTAAAGAATCAAAAGAATCTTTAATATATGATGGGAGACCAACCACTTTCTGCAGCAAATATTTGTGTAATACAATACCCACATTATGCAAAAAATATTTCCTAGCTGAAACTAGCCAGGAGGATCTCCCATTTGTTTGTGCACTTTTGGTAGGCAGTAAAAATATGCCATATCAAACTTTTCACCTACCAACTTTTTCTCAACATCTGATTCAGACCAATAGCCCAGTCTCCACCCTTTATTAATTAATTGGGTATATTTCTTTATAGCTTCTTCTATCTTATGTCGTGTTACTATTTCATAAACATTAACATCATTAAGGAGGTCATAACACATCTTGCTATATTGTAAGTAATGCATCACAACAATCATATTCCCCTTATCTAAGGGCTTAATCACTAGCTCTTTCTGTTCTGAAAATTTTTTTAAAGACATCCATTCATTCTTAGTTAAATTATATTCAACATTTTGTTTCTTGAATAACTTAAAAGACAATTCCAACTCAAATTCCACCATAGAATAATTTTTTTATGCCATCTTGTATAAATGGTGGCATAAAATTGCTTAAAATTTTTATATCTGATGTATCTAAATTGCAATAGGCATTCAATTCACTATCACATGAAACAAAAGAGGCATCTGAAACATCTTCCCCTTCTGCATCACTATATTCAGCATTCAACATCCCTTCTGTATTTATATGCTGAACACCCTGATCTATTTGAAAAAAATACCATAAATGCCTTTTGCGTACAATTTTAAACAGCTCAATTTTAAGACAGTGTAATCTAGGTATTACAGTGGGTACAAATTTTAAGCCACATTTCAAAACAGCTAACAAATTATCATCTAACATACTATTGGAAAGGTTTAATACTAAGTCCGTTGTATCACAAAAGAACTTATCAACACCATCTAGTTCTTTTTCTGTTGTCCTTGTTCCATTGTCAGTAATTTGTGATGTCCCTGTTCGTATTCAACATACTGACGTTTTCTTCTGTTGGTTGAATCTCCGGTTGGGACGAAAATTACTCTGCATATATTGTGGATTATTGGGTTGTGGAAGGGCTGGAAATTGTCTCTCATCTTCCATATCACTCTGACCCCGACTCATGTCGGCTGAGGACATTTCACTTTCTGTTGTACTTAACCCTTCCTGAAAACGTACCCGAGACCTAACTTTCCGATTCGTCGGCCTAAAAAAGGCCATACCATTTTCATAATCTTTAAGGTCTCTTTTAAGTTTATACAATTTTTGTTCACACAATTTTTTCTCCAATACCACAAGTTTATCTTGTATATCATGCAGTCCCAGCTCAAACCTTGATTTATCAACCAACATTAACAAATTAGTGCACACTAAGTTTATATCTTTTTTAATGTCCAAAAGTTTTACCTCATCTCGTTATAACAGTATTTTGGTCCATTCTATAGCACAACTTTGAGCCGCGGCTTCCCATCTCTGTTTAAATGCTTTTTCCATTGATTTTGACATCAAATGGCATGGATGGGAACTTCATAGCTCTAAGCCCTTTCGGAGCTATGTCTAGTTCCACACATCTTTGTAAACTCATCCTGTTGTACTGAGTTGCCGTTTCTTTATGTAACAATTGTTCCAACTTATTCAACAAAACTTTCACATCAGATGAGAAAGCAGTGGAATGCTTACCCACCTCCATAAACGGGTTGGAAAAACGGTTACCTCTGGTCTCCTCTAGTAACCTCTCCCATATTGGAGCAGGTCGCCCTTCACCACTGCTACTAGCCGATGCTGCACTTCCCTCCTGGTTCCTATCTGGATTTGATCTCACAAAACCATCCATAGTTAGCTGTGAAGAGTTAGAGGACTCTTCTCTGAATATACGTGGCAAGTTATTAGCAGGATCACTCAACACACCGCAAAGTCAATATCCACCATACAACAAAAGTAGATCAGTGTAAAATAACCAACAACTGTAGTCGATTAAATCCTCTAGTTTTATTACAAAACACTCTAGCGCCTCGGCTAATATTTAGCCTTCAAGGAGTGAATTCCAAATAATACTAATTCACTTTTTATACTCATAGTATCAAATAAAACAATTCATCAATTATCTAATTAAACAATTAATTATTTAAATACATATTTAACTTAAAAACATGCTTTTTAAAGCTATACAACACATTTTCAACAACAATCTACATTTAAACCATATGGGATCAAAGTCCCAAACTTTAAAATAAACACAGTCTCCTTATACAATAACATATTTCTCTTATAATCCTCATTTTCTAACTGTATTTTTTACCCCTATACAACCGGTCTGTCCTTGTAGGGGCAGGTGGCTAGGAATCTGTGTTTAAACATGCTGCTGTAAAGGCATCCAGGAAGGCAGGCTGGACTGGAGGAATAGGACCTGGGTTAGGAGATTCCATCTGGATCAAGTCATAGAATCTTTTTTGTTGCTCAGACATGTCTGAGCAATACCATTTAAAATGTTCCCTCATAAGATTTACAGTGCCCCCAAAGATAATGTCTTCTACAGGGGAGTCAGGTTCAGCAGAAGCCTCTTCTGGGGATCCATACTCTACAGGGGATGAAATTTGAAAAGAGTAGGACAAGGACTCCTCTGAGGAGTCAGACATTTCCTCTTCTGCAGGTTGGCTAAGAGTAGTTTCTGGCTGAATAGGCCTAGGGCTAATAAGAGGAGGAGCAACATGAGGGAGGTCTGGCGTAGGCCTAAAAGCATTGTAGAGACTCTGACTGAAGGTCTGCCAGTCGGGCAAGGCATCTGGGGTTGAAGCGATATGCCTCGTCTTCTGTTTTTTCTTTGTAGGCCTAACCGGCATCTGGTTGGTTGTCTCCCTTGAAGTAGGAGGAGGAATGGCAGAGGCCTGTTTCGAAGCACCCATCGCAGAAGCTGGTTCCCCCCTGGCATCTGAATCAGGTACCGGGATATCCTCCCTGGACGTGATGTCCGCTCTGCATTTTGGGGCTTACTGGTAGGCACCCGCTTTATCCAATGTGGCAGATGCCAGTTCCTCAGCCAAGCTAACGGTGGCTACAGGCTGAGAATTGGTAGAGGGAGGCATGGTGGAAGTGGACAGCCTCACGGGCTTGGCCCTCTTCCTAGGTAGTTTGGATGGGGCGCCAGATGTGGCTTCCATTCCAAGAGTGATCTGCCTAAGGTGCTGGTTGTCAAGGTATAACTCAAGGGCCTGAAGTCGGCAATGAAGGGTCTTAGGGATGAATGACTTACAAATGGGGCAGTTTTTATAATCATGATCCCTACCCAAACAAAAGAGACACTGGTCATGTGCGTCTTTGTGGGGAATCTGGCTACCACAGTTGCACTTGCTCTTACTGGACATTAATAGACTACAGTAATTACAAAAGGAATGAAGAAAATCCCTAATGGGGTACTTATCTTAAAGTGAAACCGATTTGATGTCCGTGAGTAGCAGGAACACCTGGCATATGGCTGGCGGCTGAAAAGTTCTGAGGACTGGTGCGCACAAATGTCACATTTATGGCCCACATACCAGCCAACACATCAGACATCCGATGCACCAACAGGGACTGGAAAAGCTTTGGAAACCTGGCCGAACAAGCTGATGGGAAGAAGGGTAAACCCCACTGGTGAATATTGCAACATTGGAATAGAAGGACATCAAGAAAATATGGACATATTGGACTTTGTTAAACTTGGAGGGGATCCTAAAGCATATGCCCTACTTCATGTCATTGATGTTCAGAAAAATACTCAGGAGAGGGGAAGATGAGGGATAAAGTTAACAGTAAATAATAAAAAAAATATTAATAGTGCTATTTAAATAGAGCATGATTTTCTTTTCATGTTATAAAGTAAAGCTGTTTCAGTTATTTTTAAGTGTAATGGGGATACTAATTTAAATAGGTGCTCCTGTTTTTTTTTTCTTTTAGTTTCTTCCTCCATTCTTCTTTCTTTCTCCTTGTTCAATTTTAAGAAATGTACACACTGGAATGTAAAAAAAAATCTAGTTAAAAGAGCATGACAACAGAAAGATGAGTGTGTTTTTCTTATTCTTGCATAGTGGAATGACTGGATTAATGCTATTAGCTTAATCTAGTAAGAAGTTTTAAGAGAAAGCAAGAAAATGAAAAAGAATATTGAATATTATAAGGCTTTTTTCCAGTAAACAGTTTTGTGTCTGGTTCTTATGTCTCTAGAAGACAATCTGATAAAGAGAAATGACTTGGAGAAAATGTTTTCTGAAAGCATTTGTGTTTCCTCATCTCAGAAAGCTATAAAGAAAGGACAAAAAACAGACAGCACTTAATAGAACCACATGCTATACCATGCATCTTAGCATGGGTAACCTTTCTTTTAGGTTAGCTTGAGTCTGTGTGGGTGTGTGTGTGTGTGTGTGTGTGTGTGTGTGTGTGTGTGTGTGTGGCTGTCAGTTTGGACCATTTGTTCCTATTAGAAGGGTAAAACTTCAATATTTGAAGATGTACATAGTTGTGTGTTACTATTAAGTTAATAGGTTTTAGAAGGGTAGTGTGTGTGTGTGTGTGTATTTTTGTTTGATGGTTTTCAATAAAATAAAAAGTTCTGTAAGATGTGATATACGCTCAAATGGAGATGACAAGAAACAACTGCATAATTAACCTGCCAAACAGTACAAGCATTTAACAAAAAAGCTGAAACTACACATTTAACAAAAATGCTGGTTATACATAAAAGGTGGGAATAATAATCTCTCAAGAATATGATGCTTTGTATAATGTCTTTAAATGCTAATAGTCCCACAGATAAATACAAAAAAGAAAATAGTGAACTATATTAAAACATGTAGACTGCAAATAGATATGCTACAGGAAACACACTTGGAAAGAACTGAACATGTGAATCCTGATAAAGTAAGGTTTACAGGATGGTTACTCAGCAGAATACCTGGAGGAAGGAAGAGAGGAGTGCTTACAGTAATTGCAAGAGGAACTCCAATGCTAATAGAGAAGATAAAAAAAAACAATAATGGTAGATTTGTAATACTAAGGGGCTAATGGCAAGTAAGGAGGATTACACTGGCATGCATTTACATTCCACTGAAAACTGCTATAATGGAGCTTAAGCAAATTCTGGGAGAAATAATCAGCTTTCAGCAAGGAATATTACTTATAGGTGGGGACTGGAATTAGATTTGCAATAGTGAAGATGTGTCTGGGGGTCTAGACACGGAATTATAACAAAGGAGGGTAGATTTTTGAAGAAATTTAGAAAACATTTGGCATGGAAGATGTGAATTCAGTAATGGGTGTTTGGAGTGAATTTACATATTATTCCCCAAGATACAAAAACTGGGCTAGGCTACACAGAATTTATATTTCACAGGGAAAATGTGCATTTAATTGAAGGTCTAAATATGCATCTAATAACTATTTCAGATCATGTACCAATAAATAAAATAAAAACACAGAGTAATGAAACAAAAACGAGACACTGGCGCTTTCCCACCTATCTGCTCAAAAGAGTGGAATTTAATGAATGGGTATTGGAAGTTATTCAGCAGCTATTAGAGAAGAAATAATTTTCTTCTGAAAACATAGCTAGGGAGTGGCATAAAATTAAAGTGGGGGTTAAAAATAGGGTGGAAATAAAAATAATATATGGTTAAAAGTAGCAAGAATTACTTAGAGGGGTTGCCAAATGTTAAATTACTGCAAAATAAGGTGAATCTCAAAGAACAAGAAGAGGAGCAAATGCAGAACTGCTAAACAGAAAATAATGGATTACCTTAATAATATGCATGGGTTTAGAAAGACTGCTGATAAGCAACTGTTTTTGATAACTCTAGAGCATAAAAACTTTTAGCACAACAACTCAGGCAACAGATTACAGAAAGGGCTGTCACCAAGCTTAGGGAGCCTATAACAAGGAAGATAACACAGGATCCTGTAAAAGTATTAGAAATATTTCAGAAGTTCTATGAAAGTTTGTATAAAGCCAGAAATATGGAAATAAAAAAGGCACAAATGGAAATGTTTATGGAAGAATTAAATATGTCAAGGTTAGAAAAGGCTCAATTACTAAAGAGATGACATAGAGGAGATAAAACTGGTGCTGTATAACCTAGCTACAGGAAAGTGCCCATGAATATATGGAAGTGTGGAAGCTAGGGGGAAACTGATAAAGAGCAGGAAGTTTTAACAGTATTTTAAGAGAAGTACCAATATCCTGAAAGAAAGCAGTGGTAGCTGTAATACCTCAAGAGGGTAAAGATCCATCAGGCCCATTTCAGTACTAAACCATTATTATAAAGTGTTTATGTCTATAATGGTTAAAAGAGTGGCAAACATAATGCCACATTTGATAGATGTGGATCAATGTGGTTTTGTGGAGGGGAGGCAAACATTTGACAATATTAACAAAACTCTGATAATCCAGAGGGAAGCAGAATGCAAGAAAATAATGTTGCTGGTGGGTCTTGATGCAGAGAAAGTATTTGACAGAGTAAGCTGGGACTTTATGAACAGAGCAATGGAAGCATTTGCATTTCCTGATTAAAATTATAAGGTTGATTAGGAGGATATACGAGGGATCAGAGGTGAAAATTAAAGTGGGTGGAGTCCTCTTTGATAATCTCTGCTTAAGCAGAGGAACCAGGCAGGGGTGTCCTCTCTACCCTTTATTTGCATTACATTTAGATCCACTGTCAAAATAAGGGGGGCTCAGAAATTCAAGAACATAATTGGTATGGTAGTCAAGAAAAGCTGGCTCTATTTGTAGATGACATTATTTTACACCTGACAAAACCAAAAAGGGACATTACAGTGCTGTGGAACATTGAGACAGTTTCATATCTTTTTTGGGATACAAAATTAATGAAGCTAAAACAAAGGCAATAGTGGTAAATTATGTACCTACATATGACTTGGTTCAGCAATGTCCATACTTACGGGGACATGACAAAATGAAGTATTTAGGAGCATGGATTAAAAATTATTTGTGTGGTAGCTAAGGATATGTGGAAAAGACTAAAGAAAAGAATACAAAAACTGAGAAAAATGGAATCGCTGTTATATTTTATCGATAATAAGATACAAACAGTTAAATGGTTTTAGTCCCTTTTGTCTTATACACAGGTCAGGCACATTTTTATCAACCAGAGAAGAAGTTGTGGATAGCAATTAATAAAAAGATGGAGGATTTTATCTGGGGGTGAAGACAACAAAAGTCAAGTGGGATAAACTTATTCTTCCAATAGAACAGGGTGGATTGGGATTACCCGATTTGAAGGGGTATTGCAGAGCAACACAATTAAGGTTCATATCCATAGCACAAGCAGAAAACTATAATTCAAAGTTGAAAGAGATGATTTCTGCAAGAACGCCGATAAGTGCCTCTACCAATAAGGAAATAAACGCGATAACCAAGCTGTGTTTGGGTGAAAGCGCTTAACTAGCTTGTTTGTTTGCTTGTTCTTTTCTACCAGTTTGTCCTTTTTGCCATCAGTTTGTCTGTTAGTTTGGAGTTGTCCGCTTTATTATTTTACGTTATCTTAAAACGTGATTGATACACAGCTTGGTTATCGCGTTTATTTCCTTATTGGGAGAGGCACTTATCGGCGTTCTCATAGAAATATTCAGCTTCAGTTGTCGTCGTACTTGTTGAAAGAGATGATGATGAAACAGGGGAAGCTCAAGAAACCAAGAGAGACTGGGATTTTGGATGCAGATGTTTAAGGAGAATAAAAATAATCATATAGAATATAATATTCATAAAGTAGCAGAAAGTATTCTAAGAACTAAGCCAACGCGGGAATGGAGAAAGGAGATTCTTTTGATAGGGATGACTGCAATTAGGGATACAGACAATAGGCAAGAGGGGGCTGGAATTTATTGGAGAAAACTGGCAAAGAAGCCAAGGTATTTGGGAGTAAAATAACTAGAGAGGGAAAGGTAATAGAATGTGAAGACTCCAAGAGCTTATTTGGACTGCAGGTTAGGGATTGCCTTTCCCAATTTGGATTGATATCAGAGTATAGGCAAAGAGAAATAAATTAGGGGGTCCTAAACGAAAGGCCAGCCCTGGTAGAGTTTTTAGTACAATCTTGAACAGAAGTTGCCATTAAGAAATGGATAATTAGTAGAGCATATAAAATATTGCATGATAACTATATGAATCAGAGAAGGTTAGAAAGGATTGGAAAGAAACAAGTAATCTTCGTGGTATCCTCGAAGTCTCAAAACAACCCACTAAACAAGTGTAATGGGGTCCAAAAACAAAACAGTGTAAGAAATTTCTCTGTGTGGAAGATTTTCAGTCCATATATCTCTAGTTAATCATTGTATATTAATCAGCTCATACAATAGTAGTAGAAGTAGCGAACTTAAACTAGTCTTAAGTAAAAAAAAAAAAAAAAAAAATAATAATAATAAAAAATATATAATTGTACAAAATTACTAAGTATTCGAAAGTAATCCAATCAAGGCAGGCAGTCTGTTTCCAGTCGAAAATCCTTTATTAAGTACACAGACAAGCGATCCAAGTAAAACAAAAATAGAGTAATAGTTTCCTCACAAGCTTTCTAAATATATATATATATATATATATATATATATATATATATATATATACTTATCAGGCAAGGGAGTGGTTTATTGCGCTGTAAAACAAAGTGTTATTGGTACACATGTTAAATTCACATCCCTTCCCCCATCAGTGTGACATTCGAGCTGGTCCTGCCCTATTTAGTAGCTATCATAATAATATAACCCTTATGTACTTTAAATAAAATTTATAATGATGTGGTACCTCTTATTTAACCAGATTATTAAGTCTGTGATTTTATCCAAGACAATATACTACATGGGTGGAAATATATCAACCTTAGTCCATTTGGCAATCAAAAAATATATATAAATATATACATATACACTTTGCATGTAAGAAATCAATTGTAAAAAGCATATTCTATTTTCATAACCTGTTAATAAAGATTGATTTTGTCTTTCTAGACATCTTTGGGTCTGTGTACAAGAACCCTAAAAACTATCTATAAATATATATATATATATATATATATATATATATATATATATATAATTGTATAATTAGTATTGTTATTACACATCGTTTTGAATAAAGTGGAAAAAAAGAGAACCAGAAAAAGAAAATAAAAACTGTATGATGATGGAAACAAAATGTACACTTAAAATACAACTGATTTAAAATGGTATTTAAAACCAACTTGTAGAATAAAATAAAATTAGTCATGTAAACAATGTGGCAATTTTTTAAGTTCCAGTACACTTTTAATTGAACAGTAGTAGTTTAGTCCAGGCTTCCTAAAAGAGTTCAGCTTTAATTGCCACATGAGTTCATGTTTCTCCAGAATATTCGGGATGTCTCCTTCAAGATCACCCATGTCTATGTGATTCAGGATCTGGAACTTAAAACCTGTGTCTCTTTTATGAAGAGAAAGGTGTTTAGCTAGTGCATTATTTTTACATCCAGAGCGGACTTCTGACAGATGACATGAAATCCTATGCTTGAGTTTATTTACAATCTTGCCCACATAGAATGAATCACATTCATTGCACTGTCCCCTGTAAATTACTTTTGTAGTGTTACAGTCACCCCCTGCACTGGTCCAAAGGATTGGAAAGAGAGAATGGATAAGCCATTCACAAAGACACAATGGGGGGGGGGTATATGTATGTCTCCCAAATATGCAGCAAAGTCTAGAAGATTCAGGATATTTGCTTGGAACTGTTTACATAGATATTTTTATACCCCAAGTAGACTCCAAAGAATTTTTCCTCAGTTAGACAGCCAATGTTGGAGGTAAGATGGTGAAAATAAAGGTAACTGGCAACATATTTTCTGTGAGTGTAATGAGCTGGCAGACTTTAAGGATTCCCTACAGACAGCTCTGTCAGAGATTTTGGGTGAGCAAATTGTCGTAACTAAGGAAATTATTTTTTTGAGCTATGATACAGAATCTGATTGCCTAGACATAGTAAAGCCTTGCTGAGTCTAATTATGACAGCAACCAAAAAAGCAATTACTAGAAAATGGAAATCAAATTCTAAACCAACTTTACTAGAAGTAGCGACTGGAATTTGGATCTTTAGAAAAGTATAGGTGAAATTACATAGGAAAAAATGGGAAGTGTAGAATCAATATATGCAGAGGAGTAACGAGGTTTAAAAGAAGACAGGAGCTGAACTGACTAACAATGACTGGGTATATTACAATGTTGCATAGTGTTTGCAGCTACAGTTCTGTCGGCATCGTTTGTAATATACATTTGTAACTGAGACTGAGTCAGTATGGTTTATTTTCATTTATATAAATGGAGGACTGCCTATGCTGCACATCGTAATTTAATAAAGGTTTCCGGTTTAAAAAA
Source organism: Protopterus annectens (assembly GCF_019279795.1). Taxonomy (NCBI): domain Eukaryota; kingdom Metazoa; phylum Chordata; order Ceratodontiformes; family Protopteridae; genus Protopterus; species Protopterus annectens. The sequence continues at coordinate 65,609,189 of NC_056745.1, forward strand.
AAAAAAATTAACATGAAGCTGCAGGTGGGTATGACAGGTAAGGGGTCTTGGAAGGGACAACATCTTGAATTTTGCTACGAAGATTCAGTTACAGGAGGTCTAGGACACATCTTTATGTTCTTTCTTAGGCACTAGAAAAATCCTTCAACTATCCGAGCTGAGGGCACCCATTCTATCACCCCTTGAGCCAGAAATTGCTCTAGAAAATGAGGAAATATGGATGAGGAGGAAATCCCTGAAATAGGAGAAAGAATTCACATTGCCACTGTGGAAGATGTAAGCTGTAGACAGAGGGAAAGATTTGTAGGATTGCAGGGTAAGGCAGCAGAGTTATTCAGATTTTTTGGATTGTCCTTGGTTCTGGGAGCCCCCACCCCCCTTTTTCTTTTGAGGCACTGCTTTTTGAAATTCTGCTTGTTAGAACTTTGCTGAAACTGCCTAGGCAGTTTTCTTGGAAAAGGATCCTGAAGAGGAAGAAAAGTTTTTACTGAACTATGAAAAGGAGGGTTGCAAAGTCCGAGTAACGCAGTGAATCAGTTTCTCTCTTGAATCAAACGTTTTAAGATGGGCTACATAAAACACCTTTGCCCAAGAAGAACTGAAAATCTTCTCTCCAACATCTCTCCAACATCTTCTGGTATGTTTTGACAATGCAACCAAGCACATCTTCTCGTAACAGAAACAGCTAGCAGGACCTCTAGTTTCAGCATCAGCAGAATCATAGGAGCACTTTAAGGAAGGAGTATTTGGTTACCTGAGAAGGAGACAATTAAATTTAATGAAGTTTTAACATCTGAAGAAGGAAGGTTTACAATAAACTTTCTCTTATTCTCAAAAGATCCCAGCATCATTTTAACATGCAAGTCTGGCAGTTCAAAATTCTGAAATTTAACATAGCAGAAGAATAACCTTTCCTCTCAAATCTATCCAAACCTTTCCCATCCTTGTTAGATGAAATGAGGTTGGCATTCGCAACATGTTTAGCATCAGAAGATCTAGATGAAATAAAATTCACTGCATGATCTGATCTAGGATTAGAAAAGAATAAGCTGTGTGTTTGAGGTACTTTATATAACCTATCACACTTTTTAGGGTCGTCTATATTATCCGATAGAAAATTTCAGTTAGCAAATACCTAAACGTCGACCTGGTAATATCGAAAAATGAAAACACTGAACAGCCGATTTAACTTAGGGAATGAATTCCCTCGGCCACAAACAGTGGGGAAAGGGGCAAAATCCGCATAACGGCCAAGGGAATTCTTTCCCTGCATTAAATCTGTGTTTTTTGCTTTTGCTATTACCAGATTGACGTTTAGGTATTCGCTAACCTAAACGTTCAATCAAATAATAGGAACCCTTTTTAGGGTCAGGACTGATGGTCAGGAATACTGCAAGCTGTTAAGAAAATATCCTCTAAGGCAGATAGCACAAAAGGTGCCGCTACTGGCTGTGGAACATTCTGTTGCAATGAATCATAATACATTTGCTGAGAGACAGGGACTTCATGCTGCTCTTACTGAGATAATTCTTTCATTTTATTGATAGTGTCAGAAAAAGATAATTCTTCTGGAGAGAAATCTAAAGAAACTTTATCCTCAAAATCTGATTATTTAGCTTAAGGAGAATCGACTGAAGAAAAACACTCCCCCCTCAACCCTACTCATCTGACTGGGAATTAGTGTCACAGTTAGAGAGAAATCATTTTCTTTTACTATTACCAAGCAGTGAGGAAACAAAATTTAGCACATTCAAAGCAATGAATAATTCCTTTCGAAATCCCAGCAAAGCTTGTCCACAGCTAAAGATACAAGAAAAAAAATTCCTTTCTTTTTCCTGGAAGATTCCCTGGAAAGAGAGAGATCCATGACAGGAGCACTAACTCAGGAATCAGGCACCTTACCTCGGCTAAAAGGTACACCTTCACCTAGTCCTAGCAAAGAGTGGTTTTCCCTTGCAGAGGACAACCCAACACCTGAAGGGGACATGCCATTCTTTCAGTTCTTAGTGGCTTTCCAAGCAGCTACACCAGAAGGACCAGGAAGGAAAAATAAGTGGTGTGAGGAACCAGTTTTGACCTCAGAAGAGTCATCCATCAGCAGCAGAAGCAGTGATGGTGCAGCCTGGACACCTAAAGATTCCAGTCTAACTTTTTACTTCTTGCAGATGGGAGAAGCAAGAACCACATAGACAGACAATTGCTCCATGATCAAGCCAGGAAGAAAGTCTCACAGGTAGTGAAACCTGAATGGGTCAGTAAACCTTCTGATTGAAAAATGAACATTCGGTGGCATAACTTTCTGTGATGGTCCCCAAAAGTAGATTATCCCAACCCATATACATTTAATCTACATCAACACAAAGAAAAAGCAAAATACAGGTATTTTTACATAAGCGTTAAGTAAAATTCCCTTCAAGAACCACAGCAGCCAAAAACAAAGTATTTCCCAGCATAAAACAAAAAAATTCACATTATTTTTTTCTCAGAAAAGTAATACAGTGGAAGATTTTCCCAGGCAGGGTACTTATCTGCACAACCTTGAAAGGATCTCTACCTGACCATTAGTTCCATGTAGCCCACAGAGACATTCCACTTTAGCGACAAGAAAGCTCATAAAGTTTTGGTACTCAAACTGCCTTTTTATAGGACTCTGCTCCAGCCTCGGGCAGTTTGGGCATGCAAAGGGTGCCTTAAAGCTTTGAAAGCTGGCCAGTGGTCGCATCCTAGCCAAAAGCTACTGCAACACAGATCTAAACGTGGAATTTCAGGTTTTATGATTCCTTGAGACAGGATTTGCTCTAGGAAACAGGGATATTTGATTATACAGCTATAACAGAATCCCTCGAAATGGAGGAAGAGACTCCTGCTGCCAGATGCAGCCTTTTTGAATGATTCGCATAACCCAAAGATCTGAAGTCATCTGATGCCACAGAGGGAAACAAGGACCTAGATTTTGGGACAGTTTTACTGAAATGCCAGGGTGGGGAGGGGCATACCTCTCAACCTGGAAACATCAAAAGTCTGGACAAAGGCCCATGAAAAATAGGTACAAATCTGTATGCTGATTAACATAAAATGTGCATACATAATTATGTAACCCCACCCACTCCAGTGGAATTGTGGGATACCAACTTTCAAACGCAAACTGAACAGACAACCAAAATATGGCCCCAGCCCAGGTTCCCCATGCAGTCATTCCAATGTCCCATTACTTGGCTATTTTGCCCCATTTACCATAAGCAATGTAATGTGCATACTGATTTACTTCTACAATGATTATTTGGATTTTATTTTACATTTTATAGCACAAACACTAATAGACATCTGCTAAACAAACAGCAATAAAGTCTTCACAATGAAAATAGACTTAGCATTAAAACTTCTTTGCCCTTGAAACTCACATTCAAAGAAAAAGTATCTGGCCAGTGGCAGATAAAGATTACCTTTGGGCTGTTTTCAACTCATAGGCCCCTTGCACACAAAACATACATGCATTCTTGGATACACCTTCCTAACTGTATTAAATTATATTTCTTGTATAATACAGCACACTTGTTAGAGCGCATTTTAAATTTGTTTTGAACAGTATGCAGTGAAACAAAATGCATGAACCAATAATGACAAAACTGACCAATTCAAAACATTTCCATCATAAAAAGTCTACTCAAACTTCTGCAGTCCACCAGTATCAGTAAATATGCACATTGCACAATCTCAGCTGAAGTAAAAAGTCATCTAAATAATTCCACATTAAAGAGATCTGTAACTAATGAAGAGGTTGCTGCTAGCAAACAACTTTATATTTCATTACTTTCATCTACAAGTAAAGTGCCTGTTGCCCTTGAAGAATAAATTGCCTAAGTTACATTAAAAAAATGATAAGCTAGTAATATTTCAATAGGGAATGGATGGCAAACTGATAACATGTTCATAGTTACTAGGTATCTCTGCCAAAGGAGGACATTGTCAGGACTGCAACATCCAATCCCTTTAAAAGTACAACACAGTACAGTATCAGCAATCCATCTACATCCTGTGGGAGTAGAACCCACAGCCTTCAGCAGCAAAAGCACGTACACTACCTGTTGTGCTACTAACATTGCAAGTAGACTTTGCATAAGCAGCACTAATCTTCTCTTTCCTGAAGAACTGTGCAGCACAAGAAATCAGGAAAAAGCCAAAATGTATTGGTGGGGCAAAGGCCCAAAACCGGGGACACATTTTAAACACTACTTCTATAATCTTAGAAAGTTGCTAGAATAAAATGTGTTACCATGTGTTTCCTGAAAGACAGGAAGACTGAAACTTAAATTACTATCATTATTTAATGAACTCAGTTCTCAGTGATTTGCCAGAAAATCATAAATTTTATTTTATTTTAATTTAACATTTGTTTACTGGGAAAGTCCGACTTGGAACAAAGCCAATTTTCAGCAGAGGCCCAGGGAGAAACACTCCAGACATATGTCTTTGTATTGGGAGGAGACCAGAGCACGCCCAGAGACAAAGCACACAGACACAAGGCGGATATGCAGACTCCACACAGAAGGCACTTCAGCAGACAATCAAACCTGAGAACCTCTTGCTGTGAGGCAACAACACTACCACTCCACCGTCCAAAGTGTAAAACACACACACACACACACACACACACACACACACACACACACGCACACGCACACACCAGCCAGCAATTGAAGTACAACTTGCACCAGCAAGCAATTGAATTACAACTTGCACCAGCCAGCAAATGAACTGAATTGAATTACAGCTTGCACCAGCCAGCAACTGAATTGAATTACAGCTTGCACCAGCCAGCAACTGAACTGAATTACAACTTGTACTGGCAACTGAACTGAATTGCAACTTGCACCGGCAACTGAACTGAATTGCAACTTGCACCGGCAACTGAACTGAATTGCAACTTGCACCGGCAACTGAACTGAATTGCAACTTGCACCAGCAACTGAATTGAATTTCAACTTGCACCAGCAACTGAAATTAATGCACCAGCAACAACAGATATTGAAACACACACTCCAAACTATTTGCAATGGCAGACATTGAATTGAATGAAGCAATGGCAGATAAAAATTGAATTGAATGCACCAGCATTGAATCCATACAACTTGCACCAGCAAATAATTGAACTGAATGCACCAGCAATGGAAGGGCAACTGAAATGACTGCACAAGCAATGGAACGGCAGATAAACAATTGAATTGAATATACCAGCAATGTAATGGCAGATAAACAACTCACATGATAAAATAACTTGCACCAGCAAATAATTGAATTGAATGTACCAGCAACAGAACGGCAATTGAATTGACTGGACCAGCAATCGAATGGCAGATAAACAACTGAATTGAATGTACCAGCAACAGCAGATAAACAACTCGCATGATAATTGAATTGAATGCACCAGCAATGGGTGACTGGAATCCAGCAACAGCAGATAAACAATTTGCCTGCCAGCAGCACATTGAATGAAGCAGCAACAGGTCCATTTTGCACGGCCAACAACACACTTAGACTGCAGCCTAAACATTGAATGTGGTGATGTAGCACTAACACAATAAACACCTTGTAAGGCCAACAAACTAAATTTATTTAACATTTGTTAACCGGGAAAGTCCGACTTGGAACAAAGCCAATTTTCAGCGGAGGCCCGGAGAGAAACACTCCAGACACATGTCTTTGTAACATGGGAGGAAACCGGAGCACCCAGAGGAAACCCACATGAACACAGGGAGGACATGCAGACTCCACACAGAAGGCACACTAGCCAAGAATTGAACCAGAGAACCTCTTGCTGTGAGGTGACAACACTACCGCTGCACCACTGCGCCATCCATAATAAAATTAATAGTAAATAAATACATGTAGCATCGCATGTGCTGTGAACATTAAAAATTCAGCAGCAATAGTCACAGCCAGAAAATGTAGCCAACTCAGGCAAACTAAAAGCAAGGCAAGCATAACTAAATAAGTTAAATACATGTACCATCAAGATAATGTAGCACAGCAACTGCCATAACACCAGACAGATAATACATGCACCATCATGATAATGCAGGCACAGCACCTGCCGTAACACCAGACAGATAATATATGTACCATCATGATAATGCAGGCACAGCAACTGCCATAACACCAGACAGATAATACATGCACCATCATAATAATGCAGGCACAGCAACTGCTGTAACACCAGATAGATAATACATGTACCATCATGATGATGCAGGCACAGCAATTGCTGTAACACCAGACAGATAATACATGTACCATTATGATGATGCAGGCTCAGCAACTGCTGTCAACACCAGACAGATAATACATGTACCATCATGATAATACAGGCACACCAACTGCCGTGAACACCAGACAGATAATACATGTACCATCATGATAATGCAGGCACAGCAACCGCCATGAACACAAGACAGATAATACACATACCATCATGATAATGCATGCACAGCAACTGCCATAACACCAGACAGATAATACATGTACCATCATGATAATGCAGGCACACCAACTGCCGTGAACACCAGACAGATAATACATGTATCATCATGATAATGCAGGCACAGCAACTGCCGTGAACACCAGACAGATAATACATGTACCATCATGATAATGCAGGCACAGCAACTGCCATGACACCCGACAGATAATACATGTATCATCATGATAATACAGGCACAGCAACTGCCGTGAACACCAGACAGATAATACATGTACCATCATGATAATGCAGGCAGAGTAACTGCCATGAACACCAGACAGATAATACATGTACCATCATGATAATGCAGGCACAGCAACTGCCATAACACCAGACAGATAATACATGTACCATCATGATAATGCAGGCACAGCAACTGCCATGAACACCAGACAGATAATACATGTACCATCATGATAATGCAGGCACAGCAACTGCCATGACACCAGACAGATAATACATGTACCATCATGATAATGCAGGCACAGCAACTGCCGTGAACACCAGACAGGTAATACATGTACCATCATGATAATGCAGGCACAGCAACTGCCGTGAACACCAGACAGATAATGCATGCACCATCATGATAATGCAAGCACAGCAACTGCCATGAACACCAGACAGATAATACATGTACCATCATGATAATGCAGGCACAGCAACTGCCATAACACCAGACAGATAATACATGTACCATCATGATAATGCAGGCACAGCAACTGCCATGAACACCAGACAGATAATACATGTACCATCATGATAATGCAGGCACAGCAACTGCCATGACACCAGACAGATAATACATGTACCATCATGATAATGCAGGCACAGCAACTGCCGTGAACACCAGACAGGTAATACATGTACCATCATGATAATGCAGGCACAGCAACTGCCGTGAACACCAGACAGATAATGCATGTACCATCATGATAATGCAGGCACAGCAACTGCCGTGAACACCAGACAGATAATGCATGTACCATCATGATAATGCAAGCACAGCAACTGCCGTAACACCAGACAGATATAGCCAACTCGCACAAACTAAAAGCCAGAAATGCATAATTAAATATATGTAGCACAATAATGCAGCAACTGCAGTGAACACCACCAGACATATAAGCAATACAGTGGTTGAATAATCAGAGCTGGCATGACCAGACAGATAAAATAGTTGAGTTATAATGCCATACAAATTGTTTTTTCCTCTTAGCTGTTATGCTGCACGCCATCCCTATTTCCCTCAGTCCAACAGGCAGTAGCCGATGTCATCACGCATGCCCCTATAGGCTGGTGATGCGTGGTATGGTGACATCAGCCAAAAATCTAAAGTGGTAAATACCTACCACCAAAAAAAAAAAAAAAAAAAAAAGACTGGGAAATTTGGAAATTAAGGGGGCCACTCGGGAATTCGTGGCACCCCAATATTTTGGCCTTAAAACTGGTAGGAATTCAGTATGGTTGAGAGGTATGGGAGGGAGGGAAATGAAAACGCATACAGTCAAGTCTGTTTTTCAGATTGTCTGTGGTTTTGGGAGGATGCTCTCTTCGTTTCTGAATCCCCTGCATTGCTTTCTGTAATTCTGTTTGCCTGTAACTTACAGACATTGTTTATTCAGATGTGTATAAAGGGATCCTGAATTGTAAAGAAAGTTTCTTGTTATATTTTGGTATGTACAGTTGAAAAATGTAGAGTGATTCCCTGAATTAACTTTCCTCCTTCATTAAATCTTTTAAGGACCTCAGCAGAGGATAGGCCATATGATTCATCTTTGTCCAGAGCAATATGCAGGATCTCAGCTTTGACATCTCTAGTAAATTCTGGAAAAGTATCCAGGAAAACCTTTTCTTTAGTATCACAGAAGCAGCTGCTGCAGCAGTGTCATAAGAACATTTTAAAGCTTGTTTGGTTATGAGAGACAGAGGATATTAAATAATTAACAGCTGTCTTGATCTCTGAGGAAGGCATATTAGCAATTAACTTTTTCATATTATCAATATCAGGCAGCAGAAACTTGGACTTGTGAGCTTGACAAAGTACAGTTGTGTACACTTACCATAAATGTAGATGTTCGAGTGTATTCACTGTTGCAGTCATTGCATTTGGGTTATCTGCCTGCAGGTAGCCCTCAGCCGGCCTGAATACCAGAGTCTTGGATTCCTGCGTCGGATGCTGTCTCTTCTTCCATGACGTCAGGTCGTCAGGGATATAAAACATGTAGCCGATGCCATTACATCAGTTTTTCTTGCCCCAGATGCCTGGTGCCCCCATAATGGGAAGCAATTATAGGTTATGTTACACCTCCAACAAAATGCAAATACACCAGAAAGCTCAATTACACCAAACAAGAAGGAAAGGTAGAGCCAAGAGAAGTCAGGGGGCTGGAGGGAGGGTAACCAGGACTGCAACAGTGAATACACTCGGACATCTGTATTTATGGTAAGTGTACACAACTGTACTATGTTCTTCATGTTTCACTGTTGCAGTAATTACATTTGGGTAGATTCCCAAAGCTAAGGAAGGGCGGAAGAAGTTAGAGAGCATTAGGACCAGCTATTAAGCCCTGCAAAACCAGCTCTGGATTTAGAAAAAATAGGTATGTGGTAATGCTTGGTGAAGGTATGAACAGAGCTCCAGGTAGCAGCTTCTAGGATGTCCCTGGTAGGGATCCCTCTGAGAAAGGCTGTAGAGGTAGATGCAGCCCTGGTGGAATGTGATCTTATCCCCTGTGGGGTAGGTTTTCCATAGTGCTTATAGCAGAAATGAATGCAATGGGCTATCCATTTAGAAATGGTTTTCTTTGAAATGGCCTTCCCCTCTGCCCCTGCAGCAAAGCCAACTAGCAGCTGTTCAGATTTTCTTAGAGGCTTAGTCCTGTCCAAATAAAATCTAAGTTGTCTGTGCACGTCCAAAGAGTGCAGAATTCGTTCTCCTTTGTTTTGTGGATTAGGGGAAAAGGTAGGCAAATGGATGGACTGATTTAGGGCCACACTAGACACCACCTTGGGCATAAAGGAAGGATTGGTCCTGAGGGAAACCTGTCTGCATGGAAGATAATGAAGGGCTCTACTGCCATGAGGGCCTGTAATTTAGACACACTTCTTGCTGAAGTGATGGCTAGAAGGAAGGCTGTTTTCCAAGAAAGGAATTTCAACTCTGCAGTTGCAGCTGGTTCAAATGGAGGGAGAGTGAGCTTTTCCAATACAAAGTTAAGGTCCCAGGATGGAGTAGGGGCCCACCTGGGGGGTTTTAAATTTTTAGCCCCTCTGAGGAATTGCTTTAACAGGGGGTGAGAGAAGAGGGGAGGTTCAGTATTATAATGTGCTGAAATTGCAGAGGCATGAATTTTAATTGACGAGAAGGATAGGCCCTTGTGGAGCATTTCTGTTAAATACTGAAGAATATGAGGTAAACTGGGCACCGTAATGCCCATACCCTGGGTCTGGCTCCAGGAGCAGTATCTTTTCCACTTTTCAGCGTAGGATTTTCTAGTACTAGGTCTCCTTGCTTCCAGAATGACCTCTAGCACCTGCTTACTGAGGGATGCTATTGGAGAGCTCAAGGAATTAGCCAGGCTGCAAGGTTCAGGGTTTGAAGCTGAGGGTGCAGAATCTGGCCCACCTGCTGGGACAGCAGGGAAGGTGTCTGAGGTAGGTGCCATGGATCCAGCGGTCTCATGCTGCGCAAGAGGGGGTACCAGTGCTGGCGAGGCCAGTCTGGTGCAATAAGAATTGTCCTTGGATTCTCCTGTTTGATCTTTAGCAGAACCTTCAAGAGGAGGGGCATCCACTTTCCAAGCTTGACTGTGGGGGATCCTTGTGCAGAATTTGTCCAATTGGTAGTTCTGGGGGAGGCAAACAGGTCTATTTCTGGAGTCCCCCATTTATTCCTCAAGAGGTTGAATATTTTTGGTTCCAGTTTCCATTCATGTGGGTCCATGAGATTTCTGCTTAGGTTGTTTGCCAGTGAATTTAGCTTGCCTGGCAGGAATTGAGCTTGTAGGTGCACTTGGTAGCTCAAGGCTGTGTTCCACAGAGCCATGGCTAGTCTGCAGAAAGGGTACGAGTGGGTTCCCCCCTGCTTGTTTATGTACCACATAACTGTGGTGTTGTCTGTCTTTACCAATAATTGTCCTGGAAGGATGTGGTCCTTGAAGGCTGTCAGGGAATTCTGTACAGCTAACATTTCTTTTTGGTTGATATTCAGGTGCATCTGACTCTGGTTCCATTTGCCCTGAATGCACCACCCTGCCAAGTGAGCTTCCCATGCATAGTCTGATGCATCTGTAAGTCAGGGTTTGAGCGGCAGGGGGGAAGATTGAAAGGGAGCCCCTTGTGGAGGTGGCAGGCCTCTGCCCACCAAAGGAACTCTGTCTTTATACAAGGAATGATAGGAATCATTGATTCGAGGTCCTGAGAATGTTGACAGCGTAGGCATTTTAGATACCACTGTAGTTTCCTCATATGCAGTCTTGCATATGGAATTGGTAGAATGCAAGAGGCCATGAACCCCAGGGCTTGCAGGATTTTCCTTGCAGATAGCTGGGTCTTTGTGGCCAGTAGTTTGAAGTAGGCTGTCAAATAAACTTGTTTCTCTGGCGTGAGGTAAGCCATCTGGGAAGTTGTGTTCAAGCTTGCTCCCAGGAATACAATTTGTTGGCAGGGTACTAGATGAGATTTCTTTTCGTTTATGGTGTACCCCAGCGAGGTCAGAAGTTTCTTTATAAATGCCAGATGTTTTAATAGCATGTTCTGGCTTGCTGCCTGAATCAGACAATCGCCCAGGTATGGGTATATTTGAATATTTCTCTGCCTGCAAAATGCAATGGCTGGAGCTAGACACTTTGTGAATACCCTGGGCACAGTAGATAAGCCAAAGAGAAGTTCAGAGAAAGTACAGTTGTGTACACTTTCCATAAATGTAGATGTTCGAGTGTATTCACTGTTGCAGTCATCACATTTGGGTTATCTGCTTGCAGTAGCCCTCAGTTGGCCTGATAATCAAAGTCTTGGGTCTTATGTCGGTTACTGTCTCTTCTTCCATGATGTCAGGTAGTCAGGGGTATAAAGTATGCAGCCGACGCCATTACATCAGATTTTCTTGCCCCAGATGTCAGGTGCCCCCATAATGGGAAGCAATTATATATACAAGGTTACACCTCCAACAAAAAAGCAAATACACCAAAAAGCTTTAAGCATAGTAAGCAAAAATAGAGGTATAGCCAATAGAAGTCAGGGGGATGGAGAGAGGGTAACTAGGACTGCAACAGTGAAAACACTCGAACATCTACATTTATGGTAAGTGTACACAACTGTACTATGTTCTTCATGTTTCACTGTTGCAGTCATCACATTTGGGTAGATTCCCAAAGCTAAGGATGGGAGGAGGAAATTAGATAACATTAGGACCAGGTATAAGGCCCTGCAAGACTGCAGTGGCAAAGCCATCTCTGGATTTAGAGAAAATTGGCAAATGGTAATGCTTGGTGAAGGTATGTACAGAACTCCAGGTAGCAGTTTCTAGGATGTCCCTGGAAGGGACACCTCTGAGAAAGGCTGTAGAGGTAGATGCAGCCCTGGTTGAATGTGGTCTTATCCCCTGTGGGGTAGGATTTACATGGTGCTTATAGCAGAAATGAATGCAATGGCCTATCCATTTAGAAATGGTTTGCTTTGAAATGGCCCTCCCCTCTGCCCCTGCAGCAAATGCAACCAGCAGCTGTTCAGATTTCCTGAGAGGTTTAGTCCTGTCCAAATACAATCTAAGTTGTCTGTGCACATCTAAGGAGTGCAGTATTCATTCCCCTTTGTTCTGTGGATTAGAAAAGAAGGTTGGCAAATGAATGGACTGATTAAGGGCCACACTGGATACCACCTTGGGCATAAAGGAGGGATTGGTCCAGAGGGACACCCTGTCCGCAAGAAAAATGATGAAAGGCTCCACTGCCATTAGGGCCTGCAATTTGGAGACCCTTCTTGCTGAAGTGATGGCTAAAAGGAATGCTGTTTTCCAAGAAAGGAATTTTCAGCTTTGCATTTGCAGATGGCTCAAAAGGAGGTAGAGTGAGTTTTTCCAATGCAAAGTTAAGTTCCCAGGTTGGAGTAGGGGCTCTTTTGGGTGGTCTTAAGTTTTTGGCCCCTCTGAGGAACTGCTTCAGCAGTGGATGAGAGAAGAGGGGTGATTCTGTGTTGTAATGAGCTGAAATGGCTGAGGCATGAATTTCGATGGAGGAAAAGGAAAGGCCCTTGTGAAGCATCTCAGTTAAGTATTGAAGAATCTGAGGTAAATTGGGCACTGCTGTGCCCATCCCCCAAGTTTGGTTCCAGGAACAGAATATTTTCCATTTTTCAGCATAGGATGTTCTAGTACTAGGCCTCCTTGCCTCCAAAATGACATCCAGCACTTGCTTACTGAGGGATGGTAACAGAGAGATCAGGTAATTAGCCAGGCTGCCAGGTTCAGGGTTTGAGGCTGTGGGTGCAGAATCTGGCCCTCCTGCTGGGACAGCAGGGCAGGTGCAATGGTACCAGCAGTGACACACTGCGCAAAAGGGGGTACCAGTGTTGGCATGGCCAGTCTGATGCAATCAGTATCGTCCTTGGTCTGTCCTGTTTGATCTTTAGTAGTACCTTGGAGTGGAGAGGAGAGGAGAGGCAGAGGGGGAAAGGCATAAACTGATAGGTTTTTCCAGGTGAAGGACAGGGCATCCACTTTCCAAGCTTGTTTCTAGAGAGTACTTGTGCAGAAATTTTCCAATTGGTAGTTTTGGGGGGAGGCAAACAGGTCTATATCTGGGTTCCGCCATTTGTTTCTCAACATGTTGAATATCTTTGGTTCCAGTTTCCACTCGTGTGGGTCCATGCGATTTCTGCTTAGTTCATCTGACAGTGTATTTAGCTTTCCTGGCAGGAATAGAGCCTGTAAGGTGCACTTGGTAGCTCAAGGCTGTGTTCCACAGAGCCATGGCCAGTCTGCAGAGAGGGTATGAGTGAGTTCCCCCCAGCCTGTTTATGTACCACATAACAGTGGTGTTGTCCGTCTTTACCATTAATTGCCCTGGAAGAATGTGGTCCTTGAAGGCTGTCAGTGCATTCTGTACAGCTAACATTTCTTTTTGATTGATATGCAGGTGCATTTGACTTGGGTTCCATTTGCCCTGAATGCATTTCCCTGCCAAGTGAGCATAGTCTGATGCATCTGTTAGGGTTTGGGTGGCAAGGGGTAGAGTGAATGGCAGTCTCTTGTTTTGGTGGCAGGCCTCTGCCCACCAAAGGAACTCTATCTGTAGACAAGGTATGATAGAAATCATTGCTTCTAGATCCTGAGAATGCTGACACCATAGGCTTTTTAGATACCATTGTAGTTTCCTCATTTGCAGTCTTGCATATGGAATTAGGAGAATGCAAGAGGCCATGAACCCCAGGGCGTGCAGTATTTTCCTTGCAGATAGCTGGGTCTTTGTGGCCAATAGTTTGAAGTAGGCTGTCAAATGAACTTATTTCTCTGGCGTGAGGAAAGCCTTGTTGGCAGGGTACAAGATGTGATTTCTTTTTGTTTATGGTGTACCCCAGAGAAGTTAGCAATTTCGGTACAAATGCCAGATGATTCAATAGTATGTCCTGGCTTTCTGCCTGAATTAGACAATCATCCAGGTATGGATATTTATTTATTCCAGTTTGATGACCGGAGAGGTCCACTGGGCTCAGGGAGCCCATTTTCAGTGGCGGCTCGGGGAGAAAAGCTCCGTAATATGTAGTTTAGTTACAAGAATTATTACAAAGAATAATTGCTTTACAAACTTTAAAACAGGTAGAATTCAGAAGAAGAAAACAGTTACAATTTCATTTAGGCAAGAAAGGCAGGCACATAGCATCAGGGCTACATATTACAGAATTGTAATTTATACTATCCACATTTGAGTGTAAGGTTAGTTTGATGTGTTTGATGTGAAAGTTAGCCAGGAGTATAAGTGGAGGACAGCATATGTGGAATGGGAGAAAGAGTGCAGTTGCATTTCCTGTTTGAATAAAGATAGGAATGTAGTTGAGTTTTAAAGTTTTCAATGCTGTCACAGGTCCTTAGAGAAGAAGGGAGTGAATTCCATTTTTTAGCTAAGGAGAAGGATAGCAGAAGCTGACCAGCAGGACGATTGGGTTTGTGGACGAAGATTAGGTTTTGGTGGGTAGATTTAAGGGTTCTGTGGGGTGTATAAGGTAGTAGAATATTGGTTAGTGCAGGGCACGTGGTAGGTTGGAACAATAATATGTGGGCAGTGGGGATTTGGAGATAGTCTACATGGTTGGGGAGTTCAAGTCAATTTAATGAGTGAAGGGAGGTACAATGATGGGAGGAGGATTTGGCTTTGGTTTCAAATTTAGAGATTTTATTGTAACAGGTTTCCAGTTTGGAGGAGAGAGTGGCGGATAAGTTAGTAAGTAGAAGAGCACCATACAGGATAGAGGGTAATAGATAGGTAGTGGTTAGAGTTAGTCTGGTGGAAGGAGAGAGGAATTGGCTGTTTCTGTAAAGTAAACCAAGTTTTATAGGGGTTTTCTTAATGTTTGGATGAATGTGATTATTGAATTCCAAATGTTCGTCAATGGTAACACCAAGAAGTTTGGCGGAGGGAACAATCTCTATGGTGGAGTTGTTTTGGCTGATAATTTGGAGTGAGTTTTTATCAATAGGGGAAGGTTTGGAGGGGGGGAATAGAAGGATTTTAGATTTGTTGGCATTTAGAGAGAGGTGATTTTGGAGCATCCAATTTTCGGTGGTTGAGAAAGCAATTTGTGTCACTGACTGGAGCTCAGCTAGGTTAGAAGCACAGCAAATTAAAGTAGAATCATCTGCATATTGCACAATTCTGGTGTTGGGTATGGTTTTGTTAAAGTCATTAATAAAGATGTTGAATAGCACTGGGCCAAGTATGGATCCTTGGGGTACCCCAGTAGGGGTTGGAAGGAAGGTGGAGGTGCCTTGTCCCCATTTTACAGCCTGAGACCTGTCTGAGAGATAGCTGGAGAACCAGGAAA
Source organism: Protopterus annectens (assembly GCF_019279795.1). Classification (NCBI taxonomy): domain Eukaryota; kingdom Metazoa; phylum Chordata; order Ceratodontiformes; family Protopteridae; genus Protopterus; species Protopterus annectens. The sequence continues at coordinate 65,624,745 of NC_056745.1, forward strand.
GGGTCTTGTGGGGGAGATTAAGATTGGAAAGATGGTTTAGTAGGTGGGTATGGGAGATGGTATTGAATGCTTTGGATAAATCCAAAAGAACTGTTGATACTATTTTACCAGAGTCACCGGCGAGATTTACAGCATGTAAGAAGGAGAGAAGGGCAGTGTTGGTACTGTGTCCTGGATGGAAGCCGTGTTGGGTGGGAGTGATTAGCTGGTGTTTGGTTAGGAAAGGCATGAGCTGAAGGTGGATGCATTTTTCAAGAAGTTTAGAGATTGGGGAGAGGATAGCTATGGGTCGGAAATTTGAGACACTATTGTTTTTTCCACCCTTATGAAGAGGGAGAATAAAGGCTGCATGCCATAATTTGGGTACATAAGATTCAATCAAGGATCTATTTATCAGAATACTGATTGGGAGGGAAATACCTTCAGTGGCTATTTTTAGGAAGGAGGATGGGATGTTGTCGGGGGCATTGGAGCATGGCTTTAGTTTTGAGAGTAATTTCTTAATATGGTAGTTTGAGATGGGTTTACATTCAAAAGTAGGAGAAGGGGGAGTTGGGGAGAGGAAGATTGAGTGGGTTGAGGAGAAGGGTTATTGTTGATAAAGGTCTTGGTCAGTTCGGCAATAGAGGTGGTAAAAAAGGAATTGAATAGATAGGCAATTTCATGGTCAGATTTGCTGGTGTCAGGACAGGGGTTGATTTTAGTACCTGGGTTAAGAAGGGAATTAGTTGAGTTCCAGAATTTTTGGGGTTTTTTTGGATGATTTACTTGTAGTTTGATGTAGTGAGACTTTTTGTCTTTAATGACTTGTTTTTGACGAGGTTGTGCAGTTGCTTGTATTTAAGTAAGATTTCAGGCTGTTTATGTTGGAGGTATGTTTTCCAGGTTTTCTCTCTTTGTAGCATAATTTTTTTGGTGTCTTTGGTTATCCCAGGGGCGGTCTTAGTTTTTACTCTTTTTGTTCTTACTGGAGCTAGGGAGTTGAGAACATTTTAAAAAAGATGAGTTGAAAAATTCAACAGCTTTGTCTAATGGAAGGGTTTTTAGGGGGCTCCAGTTAGTTTTTTTAAGGGAGTCAGAAAAAGTAGTAGGATTAAAGTTAGAGAGGTTACATGTATGAATGTACTGGTGGGAGTGCGGAAAAGTGAGGGTAGCTCGATGTGTGAAGGCTGGGAAGTGGTCTCCTAGTGGGTCAGGTATAACGCCGGATCTTATAACATTATTAGGATGGGATACCAGGATCCAATCTAGTGTGGAGCCAGGGGGGCTTGTTTTGTTAGGCCTGGTAATGGAATTAGTTAGTTGGGTGTAGTTAAATAGGTTGATTGATATGGTGGGATTAGGGTTATTGATTTTGTTCCAATCAATATTTACATCTCCAAGTATATAAATCTCTAGCTTAATATTAGAGGAGGTCCAGGAGAGGATTTCTTCTAGGGTAGTGGTGTTGTTACCAGGGGGGATATAGAGGGATATAATGCAGGTGCTTTTATGGTTATTTATTTTTAGTAGGCCAATTACTAGTTCTGCATTATTGAAAGAAGGGATGGGATTAGGTTATGGAGTAATGGGTAGCTGGTTGGAGTAGATTAAGGCTACACCACTGCCTCTTCTATTTAAGCGGTCAAATCTAAGAGACTGAAATCTGGGGGGGAAGGAATTTGGAGTCACTGATATGTGATTTTAGCCAGGTTTCAGAGATGGCTACAATGTCAGATGAGTTGTGATTTAGCCAAGCATGAAAGAGGGTTAATTTATTTTTTAGACTTTGGGCATTGATGGTGAGGAATTTAAGGTTGGATTTATTAATAGTAATATGGTGGTGAGAGCTAGGAGCAGTATCTGGTCCTGGATTTGGGTGTATGTCCCCGGCTAAGAAGAGGTAAGTGAGAAAAGGAAGAAGTACTTTTGGTTTGGTCTTTGTGAGTTGTGTGTGATAGTGTATAGATTTTGGTCTGTAGTATTTAATTGAGATGGAGAAAAGCTTTACTTTGAAGTGGAGAAGAGGGTAGGATTGAAGTAGAGAGGCAGAAATGTTATGGAAGTGTGTTGGGGGTAGGGGGAAGAGGGGAAAGGTGTAGTTGGAAGTGGGTATAGGAGGTGGCTTGGTATAGAGGGAGTAGGAATAGGATATAGATAGATGTGTAAATGAAGATATTAGGTGGAAGAGAAGGCATGGTAGGGGGAATTTGTCTAGGTGTAGTAGAGATGAGGATAATGGAATTTAGATGGGTGGGGAGGTGTGATAGTGACTGACAGGTAGGAAGGACGAAGGGGAGGAGCAGATGTATAGAAGTATTAGATGGTGGGGAGGGGCAGGGATCTTTTATAGAGTACAAATGTGGGAGTACTGGGGTGGGTGGGAATTGGGGGCAGGGTAGGGGAGCGGAGTGAGCCCACAGGGTGAACGGAGCGGGATGAACTGGAGAGAAGGTGGCTGTCAGAAACCAAACAGCCAGCTATGGGAGAAATGTTAAATATAGGAGAAATACTGAGCAGTAGGCAGGAGGGTGTGGGGGGAGAAAGGTAGTAGAGTACAGCACAGGGTACAGCAGGCCAGAGGGGAAAGAAAATGGAAAAAGTAGGGCTAGTTAGGACAGAGTAGAAAAAAAAAGTAGTCTAGTAAAGTGGGTGGACAGCGCCCCCTAGTGGTACAAAAAATACATGGGTCAAATATCGTAGAAGGTAAGAGAGTTGAGGGATAAACCGAAAAGGCTTGGTAGGCTGCTTGGCTAGTGCGGGGAAAAATACAGTCACTATAGCACTATAGTAGTGAGCACAGGTAGAAAATTAGGTTTACAGATATCAGTACATACACTTGTAAATATCTTGCGAGGGGTTGTTTGAGGTTCTTCGTGGGGTTTTAGCAGCATTCTTCGTGGGTTTTAGCAGAGTTTCTCTGTAGAATGACTTATTAGGAAGGTTTCAATGGAAGTAGAGAAGGGTTGGAATGCAACACGTACAGCTGTAGGGAGAAGAGCAGAACAAAATAACCATCAGTGAAAGCAGGGGAGGTGGAAAATAGGCACAGAAGTAGGCAGAAAAGAGAATACAGTAGGCTAGATAAAGTAGGGAAAAGGGAAAATAGGCACAATAGGCTGGAAAAGAATACAGAAGGGTTGGAGAAAGAGAGGCAACAAGGTGAGAATAAAAGAGAGAAAAGTAGTGTAGTGGAAGAGCAAAAAAGGGCAGTGGAGAAATAGCAAACACACCTAGTGTAGAGAGCTTACATTGCAGTACACTGAGTTAAAACTAAACTTTTGTAGCACCTGATAATAAAGCTACACAGAGTTAAAACTAAACTTTTGTAGCACCTGATAATAAAGCTACACAGAGTTAAAACTAAACTTTTGTAGCACCTGATAAATAAAGCAGATTGCTATTTTAGGCAAAATCAGCTAACTTGATATTTAACACTGTCATTCGATGCCACAGTAGGTAACAAAACAGCTAACAGAGAATAAAACAAACCTATAGCACATGATAGGTAAAAGAAATCACTACTTTAAGGCAAAACCAGGCAGTTATAAACTATCTCAGTTATTAAATGGCATTAGATAGCATTAAATAGCAATACATTAGAGGTAGTTATAAACTGTTATCTCGGTTATTAAACAGCATTAGATACCATTAAAATAGAATTAATTAGCAACACATTAGAAGAATCAGAGCAATTCTATTAAATAAAACAGCTGAAGACTGCAGAGTTTGAAGCTGGTTACAAAACTTAAAATGATGATCAGCTCTAGTTGTGGATTATACAGTGGTAAAAGGTATGCTAAACAATGCAGTGGAATAGCGTTTAGTTCTAACACTGGTGGCTTGTAATCATAGGTATCATTCAATGCATTACTCGCACCTAAAAGTCTGTATCAGCGGGAGAACACTTTGCTAATTCTGAGCGAAGTATCAGGTTCAAAGGCAAGTTTCAACAACCCTACTTTGAGGCAAGGTTGACTAACAGTAGAAGCCTAGAGGGCCAAATGCAGAGAACGTTGTTGCTAGCACCCTATGTATTCCCTCATATTCAAATAAAATATACTTCATAACTAAACATTCCCATACCCCTTAGAATTGGTGTGGAGAGCCACAGAAGGACTGCAGGCAGTATAAGGGGCACAGCGGTCAGCAGCCGAGGCACCTTTTGACCACAGTAGGGGTAATTTCAAAAGCTACAAATGTGACCTGCTACTTGGAGCTAAAACAAGGCATAGAGTCCAAAAACCCCACTCTGAAACCCACTCGCACAGCAATGCTTTCTGGCTGCTCTATAGGCAAGTAAGGAAGCAGTTTTCAAGACCACTGGCGTAGAGGCAGTAAACTAAGATGAAAGCAACTGTAGGTAACAGGGGTACGCTTCTAATGCAGAGACCCGGTTTGTTGTCCTTGCAAATCAATCAAGAACAGTACTCTGTAGCCCAAATACGCAGCGTTACATTGAAGTTCAGTCAACTAGGTAAAAAAAAAAAGCCGCAGAAATCAGGAAAGACAACAGCAGATAGTAAAACAAGTAAATAAACAAAAACTGCAAGTTACAGCTTCACATCAGCCTAGTAATCACATTTACTTTTGAGGCAGCTGCCTGAACAATGAACAGCACTTACCAACGAAGCCACATCCTATGACAAGGTCGATCTGCATGGGATGCAGTGGGGAAAACTTAAAGATGGTGCCACGGCTAACTGCGTCACTAAATAAACTAGGGGCAGGAAAGAGTGCAGAAAAGGGGGAAGGGTAAAAAGAACAGGAAGGGGAGGGGGAGCTGTGGGAGGAAAAAGAGCAGAGTGAACTGGACAGAAGGTGGCTGTCAGAAACCAATCAGCCAGCTATGGGAGAAATGTTAAATATAGGAGAAATACTGAGCAGTAGTCAGGAGGGTGTGGGGAAGGTAGTAGAGTACAGCACAGGGTACAGCAGGCCAGAGGGGAAAGAAAATGGAAAAAGTAGGGCTAGTTAGGACAGAGTAGAAAAAAAGTCGAGTAGTTAAGTGGGTGGACAGCACCCCCTAGTGGTACAAAAATACATGGGTCAAATATCATAGAGGGTAAGAGAGTTGAGGGATAAACTGAAAAGGCTTGGTAGGCTGCTTGACTAGCATGTGGAAAAGTACAGTCACTATAGTAGTGAGCACAGGTAGAAAATTAGGTTTACATATATCAGTACATACACTTGTAGATATCTTGAGAGAGGTTATTTGAGGTTCTTCGTGGGGTTTTAGCAGCATTCTTTGTGGGTTTTAGCAGAGTTTCTCTGTAGAATCCCTTATTAGGGAGGTTTCAATGGAAGTAGAGAAGGGTTGGAATGCAACACGTACAGCAGCGAAGCCAGCAGCCTATGACAAGTTCGATCTGCGTGAGATGCAGTGGGGAAAATCTGGATATTTTTTTGCCTGCAAAATGCAATGACTGGAGCTAGGCACTTTGTGAATACCCTGGGTGCAGTAGATAAGCCAAAGGGCAGTGCAGAGAACTGATAGTGCATGTAGCCTTGCTTTGAAGCGTAAGTATCTTCTGCAAGATTCCCTTATTGTGATGTGCAGGTAGGCTTCCTTTAAATCTAGTGTTGCCAATCAGGCATCCTTGCCTAGCATAGGAAGCAGCTGGTGAAGGGTTAGCATCTTGAATTTTGGGATCACCAAAAATGTGTTTAGGATAGACAGGTCCAAGATAGGACTCCAGGAGTTGTCTTTTCTGGGCACCAGGAAAAGTCTTGAGTAGAAATCTTGTCCCCTTTCCACTTCTGGAACAGGTTGAATAGCCCTGATGCTTAAGAGAGAGGGAATTTGCCCACTGATTTGGGGGTAGATCTGGCCAACCGTTTGGGGTTGGTAAGGAGTGGAAGTGGAATCTGTATCCTTGGAAAACTATATTTAAAACCCATTTGTCCTGGGTAATGAGTTCCCAATTTTTTGCCTGCAGGGCAATTTTTCCCCCCAAAAGGAACAGTCAGTTGTGCAGGGCTTGGAAGATTTAGTCAAGTCATTGAGACAGTTTACCACAGGGGGGAGTCTTACCACTCCCTGATTTGGAAGTGGGATCCCCCCCACTGCTTAGTCCTGAGAGTACCTTGGGACTGAAGCCTGGGTGTTCTGCTGGTTCTGGGTTTGGACTGAGAAGGCCTGGAAGAGGTAGGAAAGGACCAATTCTTAGAAGACCAATGCCTACTAAATCTGGGAGGCTGTACTTGCAGGAAATCTTTAAAAGTTTGCATAGATTTAGCTTTTTCCTCCATCTTTTTAAGGACGACTTCTGCTTTGTTTCCAAACAGGCAGTCTTGGTTTAAGGGAGCATCCAGTAATTTAGCTTTAACATGATCTGGCAAGTTTTGCTCCTTAAGCCAAGCATGCCTTCTAAGTACAGACCCAGTGACAGCAGCCCTGCAAGATGCTTCTAAAGAGACAAAACCACATTGCAAAGTATGTTTACCAACTTGTTCAGCAGAATGCATTAAATCCTGTAATTCTTTATGTTCAGCACAGTCAGGAATGAACATAATTTTCTGTTTAAGAAGTCCCATAATATGCTGCTGATAGTTTAACATATGAAACTGGCAATTTAAGGCCCTAATGGCAAAAGCAGCAGAAGTGTATACCTTCTTACCCCATCTGTCCAAGGCCCTGGAATCTCTATCAGAGGGGGCAGGGTTTTTGGCAGCAGTAGCCTTAACACCTTTTGGTCCTTGGGAAATTGTCTCTGGATCCGCAATAGGATTCTTGAATAGGAACTTGTGAGAGTCAGATACTCTGCAATACCTGTCAGATTTTCTGGGAGCTGGAAGTAAAGTGTCTGGGGCCAGGCTAGATTCCAAGAAGGCATCATCTACAATGTACAGAACAGGAGAGATAGCTAAAGGCCTGTGTTGAGGGAGGAGTAAGAATTCCCTAAGCCTCTTTTTGGAGTCAGAATAATCCTGGCTTTCCCAGCGGAAATGCTCCCCAAGCGTATGCAAGGTTTCACCAAAAGAAAAATCTTCTGGAGGGGAAGCACAGGGAATGGAATCCTCTGCATCAGAATCCTCATAGGTCGATAAGGGCAAATCCTGGTAATCAGAAGAAACAGAAATTTCAGAATCCTGATCAGAAGAATCAGAAGGAAAATCAGTTCTAGGTCGCCTTAGAGGGGGAAGGCTGGCTTCCCTTGATTAAAGTAACAAGGTCTTCAGCCATTCTAAGCATTTGTTTTTTAGGCATATGGGCCTGACCATGCAGTTTGGATGTTGGTTTTCTAGGTATGGGTCAAGTTTTAGGCCTTGATGAAAAAGATGGCGTCGGTTTGAAATGCAAATCTGTAGGCCTGAATACACCCTCAGAAGCCAGTGCCTGCATAGCGGCTCTGGACCCATCCAAGGTAGAGACATAGTCGAAGAAGCATCTCGCGGCATACCGGACTCCGAATGGGTCTCAGTAGAGGCCTGCAAATCTGAAGTAGTGGGTATCAGGGGCTGCGAAAGCGCCTCACTGTGAACTGGCGACTAGCTTAACAGAAGTGTCGTCGGCAGTTCTGGACCTATGCGGTCTGTCTCTGTCTTTATCTTTACGTTTTTTCAGAATATCGGTAGTTGGATGGCTTACCAAAGCCATTTCTGGATAGTTAAACTGAGTACCAAAATAATTTGCTGCAAAAATAGACCAATGACGAATAGTTTGGTGGTTGAATAAGGCACAAAACCGACAGCGAGGGACGTCGTGGTCTGGGCCTAAGCGAGGAATGCAGTACGAATGAAAATCTTTATGAGCTATTTGCTTTCCACAGGTAATACAATTGTTAACTTTTACTGACATCGGTTAAGAGCAGGAAAAAAGGATTCCCAACGGGGTACTTAGCTTTTTTCAAGTACTTAGGTTCTGAAACTTGCAAACGAAAATTTCACGAGTCAGCCGACCGGCACTTGCGAACTGTTTCTGCTTCAAGCACCACGCGGCAAGAAAGACTGATGTAATGGCGTCGGCTGCATATTTTATACCCCTGACGACCTGACGTCATGGAAGAAGAGACAGCATCCGATGCAGGAATCCAAGACTCTGGTATTCAGGCCGGCTGAGGGCTACCTGTAGGCAGATAACCCAAAAATAATGACTGCAACAGTGAAACACGAAGAACATATCACTATTCTGAAGGAAGAGGTAGAAGAAGGTATTTTCATCCCAAATCTGTCACATTGTCAAAACAAATAGGGTAAGCTGCCAAACAATGTTTGACAGATGGTGATTCTGAGAAAGAAATCATTGAATAATCTTATTTGGAGTTTGAAAAGAAAAATTGGTGGGTCTGAGAAACCTTATACAGCTTATCACACTTTTGGGAACAGGAGGTTGAGTGTCAAGAAATCTGCTGGCTGCCAAGAAAGCATGCATCCTCTAATGTTGGCAAGACAGGAAGAACAGCTGCAAGATTAGGAAAATCCAACAGTAATACGTCAAAATATCTTTGCTTGGAGTCTAGAATTTCTTTTTGGTCCCACTGAACCAACACTTTCATTCTAGCGATAATATCAGAAAGAAAACTCTCCAGGAGAGGGATTCTGAAGAAAAATTTTCTTTAGAAACTCATTTCCCTTCCTGTGGCATAGTCACTTGAGAAACAGTCAAAACTGAATTCCTATCCATTAGACTAAGAATCAGAATCTGGGAGAGCGACATTTTAAAAATGTGAGTAGTCAGAATTTAAAGACTGAAAGGCTTGAATTTAAGCTCTTAATAAAACTCAGCCAATCTTCTCTGTCCATCCAATGCAAAAAAGAAGAAAAATGCCTCTTATTTTTCTGAGTTCCCTGATAAAAAAGACCAACATGATGATGGGTCCCATCCCTGGGAATCAAGCTCATTAGGGCAGCTTAATGGTAGGTTATCATCTGCTCCCTCCTTTGACAAAGTGTGATTTTCCCTTGCCCAAACAGCCACAGAGGATGTGCCTGTCTCTAGGTCCTTAGCAGCTTCTTGACGATGACCACCAAAGGGATTAAAAAAAAAAAAAGAAAATTTATAAATTGACATGAATTGTCACTAAGCTTCACATTCCTGCTGTATTAACATTCTCACATGCTTATATGTACTCTTCTGTTCAATCTTACATACCATTACAATATTGTTTTGTATTTTACTTTAATTTTATTGCATTATTGTATTGTATTTTCTTTTTACTTTATTTTAATTTTATTCTTTTCCTGACATTATGCTGTTGTATTACTTTTATATATTGTTACTTGATATTGTACCTATGGAGCTTTTTTCCCCAGGACTCCATTGAAAATGGGTTCACTTGGCCCAATGGACCATCCTGGCAAACAAACTTCAAATAAATAATAAAATTAAGAAAAACTGATGAATGGTCCAAAGTGCCTGAAATGGCCACAGCAGGGTCACTTGTATGTAGATGAAGGAAGAAGAAACCATCTTAAAGACAGAGGTGGAAGAAGAAACCATCTTAAAGACAGAGGCCTTCCATACACCTTTCTTCTTCTTCTTGCAGACGGGGAAGGAAGAACTGAAGAGCCTGAAGCCTGGTCCATTCTCTATTAAAACAAAGTGCCTGACCACCTGACTGGAAATTATGAGCTGGAGGTAACTTTTTTTTTTTTTAAATGAAAATCCCTAAAATCTCAAGTTTTAGCCCCTAGATACAGTTTCCAACAAAAAACAAACTTTTTCTTATAAAGTGAAACTGTGAAAGGATGTTCCAACAGGAAACTCTTGACTAAAATTATATGCTTTCTGTCAAAATATTCAGTAACAATCACTAATACCTGTACTAGCTTAAATTAACATTTCTGACCTAAAATAAACTATTCTTTATAAAAATTGATAAACTGGAACATTTTACCTATGAGGTACTTCTCTACCCAGTCTTGTAGAAGTGCTAGCTGACCATCTGTCACTGAAAGCCTACAGTGAAAAGTGCACTTTAAGAGCAAGAACAGTTTTAAAAGGTTTGGCTCCCTAACCACCGACTTCATAAAGCTCTTCTCAAACTGTACAGCATTTAGGGTAAATGGAAAGTGTCCTAAAGATTTGGAAGCTGTACAGTTTTCATATCCTTGGCAGGAAACAACCAATGAGCTTAGTTTAGTGCAACAATGATCTAATGCTGAATGTCTTCAAGGCATGAAGTACCCTGAATTTCTTCAGTGCTGCTAAATCACGTCCATATGGAAATTAACAGTAAATTAAAATACTTCCTCTCCTGAGACATCTCTGAGCTACTTCTTACCTCTTACAACATTCCTGTAACTTCATGTGGCTACACCACTATGTACAGCCATTATTTTCATATGCCAGTGTGTATAAACAGCCATCAAAATGCAGAATGCATCAACCATAATGGCTTGGAACTCAGAACAGGTATTCCTAACAGACTTACAGCTGAGTTGGAAGCCGCCATAGAACATCACTATCAGAAGCAGACAAGTCAGGAGAGATGATAGGATATAAAAAAATGACAGAAAGTGAATAATTCATTTGTGTAAAGCACTTTCTCTAACAGTACATGTCCTACTGACCACTGTTGAAGTACCCAAAGTCTACTGGGTTGTCTTGCTAAGATAACTTGACATCCTGATGGGGTACAAAAACAAAAACAAAAAAAATCTTCTTTATGCTCATATGTCCAACACATGGCCTCAGCCCACAGATGCAAGGGTACATAAGCTGATTATGAGCTTATCAGCTTGAGAGCCTCGGACCATCTCCAAGCCAAGAGACCTGGAGACAGCTGAGTAAAAGAACAAGCATACAGACTTAAAGTCAACAAAATGGAGGGACACAGAGATAGTTCCCCCTTGGTCCACAAAAATCCAGAAAAAAAGGAGGGAAGGAGGATTGAAAGTAATACTGCAACAGTGATTAGTAGGATATCAGCTGTTATGGTAAGTTCTTACACAACTATACTGTGCCCTTCCATAGATCACTGCTGCAGTATTCCAATACTATTGGGTGATTTCCAAAGCTTATCAATTAGAAAAGGGTGGACAGACCAGGAACCAAGGAGCTGTCAATCAAGCTAGATTACTGATCAGACAAATAAACCTCTAGATCTAGAGAAAGCATCTACTTTGTAGTGCTTTGCACAGATGACCAAGTGGCTGGCTCTAAAACAGCCCTGAAACAAATTACCTAGCATAGGGTTCCAGAGGAAGAAACTGCTCTAGTGTAGGCCTCCTTAACCAGAAAGGATAATTACTTGCCATGATGGGAATAACAAAAGGATTTGGAAATCCAGTTGTGTGGCTGCTTGCAGATAGGATTCCCACCTTGGTTTCCTGGAAAGAAAAAAACAGCTGGTCAGTCTTTCTAATGTCTTTTGCACTGTTCAAATAGAATCTAAGCTGCCTGTAGGCATCCAAAGGGTGCAGAAGTCTTTCAGCCTTGTTTAACAGTGTGGCTGAGAGACAACTCATTGAGCACTCTAGGCATGAAGGAAGGACTGACCCTGAGGTACCATATTCTTGTGGAAAATAAAGAATGAGAGAACATTAGGGCTTCAAGCTCAGAAACTCTTCTGGCAGAAGGGCTACTAGCAGAATGGTTTTCCAAGTACAAAATTTTAGAGATGCAAAAGCTGCTGGTTCAAAAGGAGGCTGGATAAGTTTATCCAAAACAAAAGTTACAGTCCCAAGGAGGGGTATAGTACTCCTCAGTGGGGTTCCAATGAAGTATGCCCTTGAGAAACTGCTTCACCTCAGTTCCAGAAAACATGGGTGGATCAAGGGGCATACATGCAGAAATAGATACACATGCCTTTATGGATGAATAGGCTAGACCAGCGCTTACACATATGGAAGTGCACAAGGGAACCCAGTGTGAATGGGATTCTCTGTTTTGTGAGATAAGAGCGAAAAGTTTTTTATTTAACTACATAAAATCTTCTAGTGGTAGGCTTCCTCACCTCCAGGTGAACCTGAAGCATATGCTCAAAAAAAAAAAATTGATGCCTGAAAGGGATTAAAATTCTATCAACAACGTCAGGCTGAGTGCTAGCAAACTAGTATGAAGCAGAGAAAGTACAGATGTGCACACTTACCATAAATGTAGATGTTCGAGTGTATTCACTGCTGCAGTCATCACCTGAGGGTTACCCCTGCTGTGGTAGCCCTTGGCCAGCCCGAATACCAGTGTCAATGTTTTTCTGCATCAGCTGTAGTCACCTGTAGTCTGACTTCAGGTCGTCAGTGCTATAAAGCAAGGCAGCCGACGTCATTGCATCAGTTATTCTTGCCCTAACCTGTCAGAAGCACAAGGAAATAAGGTACAGTGGTCCTGGTGGCTGAAAGTCACCGTGGGAAGCTTATGTCCTCCTAGGGGAAGAGGATATAAGGGGGATGGAGGGAGGGAAACCAGGACTGCAATGGTGAATACACTCGAACATCTACATTTATGGTAAGTGTACATGACTGTATTAGGTTCTTCGTGTTTCACTGTTGCAGTCATTATCTGTGGGAAGATTCCCAAAGCTGAGAAGAGGGGTGGAAGGATAGGTTAGAGCCCTAGGCATGGGTCAGCAGGCCCTGCAGAACTGCAGAGGCAAACCCTACCCTAGACTTAGAAAAAAGAGGTAGGTAGTAATGCTTTTTAAAAGTACTGACAGAGGTCCAGATGGCAGCTTCCAAGATGCCCCTGGTGGGGACTCCTCTGAGGAAGGCTGTGGAAGTGGAGGCTGCCCTAGTGGAATGGGTATGAATAGACTTAGGGGGGTTCCCATCTAGTCTGTAGCAGAAATGGATACAGTGTGATATCCATTTGGAAATGGTTTGCTTGGAAATGGACGTCCCCTCTGCCCCTGGGGCAAAGCTGACAAGCAGCTGGTCTGTTTTTCTGAAGGGTTTAGTATGGTCCAGATAGTATCTGAGTTGTTTGTGCACGTCTAGCAAGTGCAGAATTCTTTCCCTCTTGTTTTGAGGGTTGGGAAAGAAGGTGGGAAGGTGTATGGCCTGGTGGAGTGTCACATCAGATACCAACTTGAGCATAAAAGAGGGGTTAGTCCTCAGGGAGACCCTGTCTGCATGGAAAATGATGAAGGGCTCAACAGCCATGAGTGCCTTAAGTTCTGAAACTCTTCTGGCTGAGGTGATAGCTAGTAGGAAGGCAATCTTCCAGGACAGGTATTTCAATTCTGTTGAAGCAGCAGGTTCGAAAGGAGGTAAGGTTAGTTTTTCTAAAACATAATTCAGGTCCCAGGCTGGCATGGGAGGTCTGATATTAGAACCCCTCTGAGGAATTGTTTAACCAAAGGATGAGAGAAGAGGGGTAGGTCTGAATCGTAATGCACTGAAATGGCTGAGGCATGGATTTTAATAGAAGATAAGGAGAGGCCACTTTTGAGCAACTCGGCTAGGTAATCCAAGATAAGAGGGCTGGAAGGATGCGAGGTACTGGCCCCTCTGGACTGGCTCCAGGAGCAGAATCTTTTCCATTTCCCTGCTTAAGATTTTCTAGTGCTGGACATTCTGGCCTCTGTGATAATGTCTAGGACCTGTTTGCTTAACAGGGACTCCTTATTAGCTTTTAATGTATAGCCATGCTGAAAGATTGAGAGTCTGCAAGTCTGGGTGCAGTATCTTCCCCCTCACCTGGGTCAAAAGGTCTGAGATCAGGGGAAGGTGCTTGGGGGGCTGGAAGGTCAGGCTGCACAGTAAGGGGTACCAATGCTTTCTGGGCCAATCTGGAGCAATGAGGATGGCCTTTGGGCTCTCCTCCCTTATTTTGATCAGTGCCTTGGGAATAAGGGGCAGAGGAGGGAATGCATACACAAAGAGGGAGTTCCAGGGGAAGGTTAAGGCATCCACCTTCCATGCTAGGAGGTGATACTCCCTGGTACAGAACTTTTGCAGCTGGTGGTTGAGGTGCGAGGCAAGGAGATCCACCTCTGGAGTCCCCCATTCCTAAGTGATTTGCAGAAAGATTTCCCTGTGGAGCTGCCATTCATGGGGGTCCAGTAAGTTTCTGCTTATGTGGTCGGCCAGGGTGTTGTTGACCCCTGGTAGGTATTGGGCAGTTAGGTGTAGACCCATGGAGGTGGCTGTCAGCCAAAGGCTCATGGTTAGCCTATACAGAGGATAAAATTGCTCCCCCCCCCTCCATTTGTTGATATAACACATTACCATGGTGTTGTATGTTTTTATAAGGAGAACTCCTGGCCTCAGATGGGGTTTGAAGGATGTTGGAGCCTTTTGTATTGCCATCATTTCTTTCTGATTGATGTATAAGTGAAGGTGCTGATCATCCCAAAGACCTTGGGTGCACCTGCCTGCTAGGTGAACGCCCAAGCAATGTCTAAGGCATCGGTAGTGATGGTCTGTCCGTTAGGGTGGAGGATGAAGGGAAGACCCTTGTTCTTAGCACAGGCCTCTACCCACCAAAGAAACTCTGCCCTTATACATGGGATCAGAGGAGAGAGGTCTCTAGAGACCAAGAGTGTTGGCACCAAAGGTTCTTTGAAGTTTTCCCATGTGAAGCCTGGCCAGAGGAATTAGAAAGACATAAGATGCCATGTATCCCAGGGCTTGCAGGAACTTCCTCGTGATGAGGTGACTTCTGAAAGCCAGCTGGGTAAAGTAGAGAGGCAGGAAGCTCTGCTTTACTGGGGATAGGAGGGCCATTTGGGATGCTGTGTCTAGCAGAGCTCCCAAAAAATGATCTTCCTGGTGGAAGTTTGCTTTGATTTCTTCTCGTTGATGGTGAACTCTAGGAAAGTTAGGAGGGATTTGACAAAGAGAAGGTCCTGGAGCAGCTTTTCTTTGCACTCTGCCTGAATGAGGCAGTCATCCAGGTAAGGGTAAATCTGCATATTTTTCTGTTTGCAAAATGCTATGGCCAGGGCCAAGCATTTGGTGAATACTCTGGGTGCAATAGATAAGCCAAAGGGCAGTGCAGTGAACTTAAAGTGTTGTAATCCTGCTCTGAAGCGCAGGAATTTCCTGCGGGATTCCCTGATGGGGATGTGGAGGTAGGCATCTTTTAGGTCTAGGGTCACTAGCCAGGTATTTTTTGTTAGCACAGGCAGCAGCTGCTGCAAAGCTAGCATTTTGAATCTGTGGGCCACCAGGGAGGTGTTCAGAATGGATAGATCCAGGATGGGGGGCCAAGTGCCCTCTTTTCTGGGAACAAGGAATAGTCTGGAATAAAAGCCTTTGCCTGTTTGATCTGAGGGGACAGTTTCTACTGCCCCCCTGGGATATGAGAGTTTGGACCAATTTCAATGTCTCTGACCACTGGTTTGGAGGTAAGTCTGGGTACCCTCTTGGAACTGGGAGTTCACTGAATGAGAATTTGTATCCCTGAAAAATGATCTTTAAGACCCATTGATCCTTTGTTACAGAAAGCCAATTTTCTTTGAAGAGGGTGAGCCTTATTCCTAGTTTTGGATGAGTGAAGGAAGGGGGGGGGGCAGTCATTATGAGTTTTTGCCATAGAAGGATGGCTTAGAACTCCCTGTCTTTGGGGTGGAAGTGGACCACTGTTTGCTTACCTGCTGGCCCTGGGATAGGGGACTGGATGCTCTGTCCCTGCAGGGCTTACCTTGGCCCTGTCTGCTAGGTGCAGGAAAGGACCAGTGCTTAGAGGGAAAGTTCCTGCTGAACCTGGGAGGTTGAACCTGAAAGAAATATTTTACTGTTTGCATAGATTTTGCTTTGTCTTCCTTCTTTTTAAGCACCTCTTCTGCTTTTGCTCCAAACAAGCGCTCCTTATCTAGGGGTGCATCAATAAGTTTAGACTTGACATGATCAGGGAGAGGTTGTTCCTTCAGCCATGCATGTCTCTTAATAACAGATCCTGTCACTGCTGCCTGCTAGAGGCTTCTAGGGCATCATATCCACAGTGTAATGAGTGTCTGGCCACTTGACAAGCAGAGTGCAGTACATCTGCTAACTCTTTTGAATTGGCACAGCCAGGAAAGGTAGAAATCTATTTGTTTTAATAGTTCCAAAGTGTGTTGCTGATATTTTAGCATATGGAACTGACAGTTGAGTGCTCTGATAGCTAAGGTTGCAGAGGGGTATACTTTTTTACCCCATCTTTCCAGAGCTCTGGAGTCCTTGTCAGAAGGAATATGATTCTTGGCAGAACTAGTCTTAGCTCCTTTAGGTCCCTGTGTAATGACCTCTAGGTCTGCAGCAGGATTTCTGTACAGGTATTTGTGAGAATCTGATACTCTGTAATAGCTGTCAGGTTTACTGGGAGCAGGTGGGAGGACATCAAGGGCTAAGCTAAATTCATGGAAAACATCAATCACCACTTGTAAAATAGGGGGGATGGCCAGGGGTCTGTGTTAGGGCAGGTCCAGAAACTCTTTTCTTAGATGTGGAAAGTCCTGAGATTCCCATTGGAAATGTTTCCTGAGGGTATGAAGGGTCCTCTGGAGGGGAGGCAGAAGGGATGGATTCCTCTGCATCTGAATCCACATAAGCAGTCAGAGGTTGCTGTTCCTCTTCAAAATCTGAATAGTCAGATTCCTCAGAATCCTGTTCTGTCATAATTTCTGGAGAAGGGTGCCTTTTCCTTTTAGAAGTTGTGGCCTGACTACCCCGGAAAAGGGAGATGCGATCCTCCACCATTTTAAGCATTTGTGCTTGGGGTGGTGGAGCAGGAGCAAGATGGTGGCTAGAAGCAGATTTTCAAGGAGTGGCCTGGCTTCTAGGCCTGAGAGAATCCGTCGATCTGAGAGAAATGGTAGTCGGATGAGAAGACGTCATGTTTTGTCTAGATACGGTAGTGCAAAAGGTCTCCTCGGTAGCCGGTGCCTACGTCGCGGCTTTGGACCCAACCGAGACAGAGACAGACAAAGGCTTGGAAGAAGAAGACTTCTTCAGGATACCGGACTCTGAAAAGGTCTCGGTAGAGGCCTGTGTAGATATTAAATCGGACATCAGGGGCTGCAAAAGTGCCTCACTGAATTCCGAAGAACTGATGACCTACTTAGCAGCAGCATTGTTGGAAGGCTTAGCCTTGTGTGGTCTGTCTCTATCTTTATCTCCGAGTTTTTCAGAATGTCCACAGGTTGTTGGCTGATGGACGCCATATCGGAATGTGAAGACGGAATACAAAAATAACCGTCTACAAAAAGAGCTTTACGGCGAATGGTTCTCGCATTAAAGTGGGCACAGAATCAGCAACGGGGGACATTGTGATCTGAGCCTAAACAAGTGACGCAGTAAGAATGGAAGTCTCAGTGTGGGATCTGCTTTCCACAGGCAAGACAGTTGTTTACTTTTTCGGACATTGGTTAGTGCAAGAAAAAAGGGTCCTCAACAAGGTACTTAGCTTTAGACGTTTTCAGCTGAAATTCAACCTCTGGTAGTGACAGACTGGCACTGGTGCAAACTACTTCTGCTACGGGCTCCATGGCAAGAAAGACTGATGTAATGATGTCGGCTGCCTTGCTTTATAGCACTGATGACCTGACGGCAGACTAGAGGTGACTGCAGCCGACACAGAAAAACATCGACTCTGTTATTCAGGCTGGCTGAGGGCTACCACAACAGGGATAGCCCACAGGTGATGACTGCAACAGTGAAACACGAAGAACATCCTTTTTTCGGCTTGAACAAATTGATTCTGTGTAGTAACCTGTGATGTTGACCTCTGGCCAGATGAAGGGGGAGACAATGCTGCCTGGGCCAAAAGGGAGTCATCAACAAGATTTATGTCTGTCCCTTTGGATCATTAATAGAATCTTTAAGACAAGAGAAATTGGAGGGAAGGCATAAAGTAACTTTTCCTAATGAAAAAGACATGGCATCTGTCCTCCAAGCCTTGGGACAATGAACCAGCAGAAAACAGCCTCAGTTGTTTGTTGAGATTGGTGGCAAACAGATCTGAGGAATACCCCATATGCTGGCTACGTCCAGGAAGACCTCCCTGTTCAACATCCACTCATAAGAGTCTTCCAGAGACTAGCTTAATTAATCTGCCAAAACATTGTCCTGGGAAGGAATGTAGGGGCATATTTACTCTTATAGTTTGATCCCATGCCAGAACAGCTAGTCTGCACATTTGGTAAAACCTTGTAAATCCTGTTTCTTTACATGCCACAAAATTGTTGTACTATCTGTGAAAATCCTGAGGGGATCTGTATTCGATGACTGTGAAAATACATGTAGTGCATGAAGGAGTGCCCTCATTTATTTCACACTGATGTGTTCCCTTCTTTGAGGTTTCATTGACCTGGAATTGCAAGGGGATCTGTTCATGCTTCCCAGGCTAGATCTGATGCATCTGTGTGCAGTTCATGAGTGGGGATAGATGGCATTTATTTTCACATGAGAGAGAGTAATCAATATAATTATTTTTAGAAAAGGAAGTAGTTGGACCTCAGTGTCCAAGAAAGCAATGTTGAGGCCAGACACACTTTATGTCCCACTGGATCTTTCTCATGTAATGTTTGGCAAATGGAATCATGGCGATGGACGTTGCCAAAAAGAGAGGAAAGAGGGCCTCAAAATATACATGGAGAAACTCTACACTTTCTTTTGTAGAACAGCTAACATAACACGTGTCCAGCCTGCAACCCAGAAAGGCTAGAACCTGGGTAGGAGTCAATGTAGTTTTTTGGACTGATCATGAAGCCCAGCTTCTGTGGAATGGAGGCCGTGTAGCTAAGATGCATTAACAGGTCTTCCTGAGAGGTCATCTAAGTAAGAGAATACTTGAATTCCTTGAGTCCTGCAAAAAGCAATAACTGGTGCTAGGTACTTTGTGGAAACCCTGGGGTAGTACATAACCCAAAGGACAAAGCATAGAAAGTACAGTTGCATACACTTACCATAAATGTAGATGTTAGAGTGTATACACTGTTGCAGTCATCACACTAGGGTTATCCTGCCAGGGGTAGCCCTCAGTCAGCCCGAATACCAGAGGCTTAGCATTTCTGCATCGGTTGCTGTCACTCTAGGACTGACATCAGGTCGTCAGTGGTATAAAATCAGGCAGTCAATGCCATTACATCAGTTTTTCATGCCCCAACTGTCAGGAGCCCCCAAATAGGGAACTAGGTTATGGTGGAAGACCACCAGTAGAAAGTAAATACCAAAAATTCCCTGTAAGGAGAGAGAGAGAGACAAGGGAGGTTGAGGGTGGGAAACCAGGACTGCAACAGTGAATACACTCGAACATCTACATTTATGGTAAGTGTACACAACTGTACTATGTTCTTTGTGTTTCACTGTTGCAGTCATCACACTTGGATTGATTCCTAAAGCTGAAGAAAAGGGTGGAGGCAGTCAAGAAGACTGGGGGCTGGCTAGGATGCCCTGCAGGACTGTGGTGGCAAAGCCTACCCTGGATTTGGAGAAGATAGGAAGGTGATAATGCTTGGTGAAGGTATGAAGAGAAGTCCATGTTGCAGCCCCCAGGATGTCCCTGGTGGGGGCCCCTCTGAGAAAAGCTGCATAGGTGGAGGTTGCCCTGGTGGAATGCGTCCTGAACCCTTTTGGGGTGGGTTTGCATGCTGTTTGTAGCAGAAATGGGTGCAGTGTGCTATCCATTTGGAGATTGTTTGTTTGGATATGGTCTTGCCCTATGCCTCTGCTGCAAAGCTGACTAGCAATTGGTCAGTTTTTCTAAAAGATTTAGTCCTATCCACACAGAATCTGAGCTGTCTGTGCACATCTAGAGAGTACAGCATCCTTTCCTCCTTGTTTTTTGGGTTAGGGGAAAAGGTGGGCAAATGAATGGCTTGGTTGAGAGCCACACTGGACACCACTTTAGGCATGAAGGATGGGTTAGTCCTGAGGGAGACCCTGTCAGTATGGAAAATGATGAAGGGCTCTACAGCCATGAGTCCTTGTAGCTCTGAAACTCTTCTAGCTGAAATGATGGCCAGAAGCAAGCCTGTCTTCCAAGAGAGGAATTTTAACTCTGCTGAAGCTGCAGGCTCAAAGGGGGTAGGGTGAGCTTTTCCAACACAAAGTTAAGGTCCCAAGCTGGGGTAGAAGCTCTTCTGGGTGGCTTTAAGTTGTTAACCCCTCTTAGGAACTGTTTGAGGAGAGGGTGTGAGGAGAGGTGGCTCTGTGCTGTAATGAGCAGAGGCATGAATTTTAATAGAAGAGAAGGATAGACCCCTGTGTAGTAGGTCTGCTAGGTAATCCAGGATTAGAGGTAGGGAGGGCTGTGCTGTTTCAGCTCCCTTAGGCTGGATCCAGGTGGAAAACCTTTTCCACTTGTCAGCATAGGATTTTCTAGTGCTGGGGCATCTGGCCTCACATATAACATCAGTACTTACTTGCTTAGGCTGGCAGCTGAAGGAGAGGTCAGGGAATAAGGCAAGCTGCCAGGTTCAGGGTCTGCATTTGCGGATGCATGAATTCTCCATTCTTCTGGGTCAGGAGTGCTGGGATCTGAGGTAAGTGCCATGGTGGCAGGATAGAGCATCCACTTTCCGGGCCTTGCTGTGAAGTTCCCTGATGCAGAATTTGCTGAGCTGATGATTGGAGTGGGAGGCAAAGAAATCCACTTTCGTGGGGCCCCTTTTATGGGTTACTACAAGCTTGAAGGTTCTGTGGTCTAGCTGCCACTCGTGTGGGTCTAGCAGGTTTCTGCTTAAGTTGTCGGTCAGAGAGTTTAGGGAGCCTGGCAGGAATTGTGCTAGCAGATGTATTTGCATGGCTCTGGCCGTGTGCCAAAGGGTCATGGCGAGCCTGCAGAGAGGATAAGAGTGAGTTCCTCCCTGCTTGTTGATATACCACATCACCGTGGTGTTGTTTGTTTTGATCAATAGAGGCCCCGTGGAGAGTAGTACCCCACAGAAGTTATCAATTTCTGTACAAACGCCAGATGATTCAATAGTATGTCCTGGCTTTCTGCCTGAATTAGACAATCATCCAGGTATGGATATTTATTTATTTATTTATTCCAGTTTGATGACTGGGGAGGTCCACTGGGCTCAGGGAGCCCATTTTCAGTGGCGGCCTGGGGAGAAAAGCTCCGTAATACATAGTTTAGTTACAAGAATTATTACAAAGAATAATTGCTTTACAAACTTTAAAACAGGTAGAATTCAGAAGAAGAAAACAGTTACAATTTCATTTAGGCAAGAAAGGCAGGCACATAGCATCAAGGCTACATATTACAGAATTGTAATTTATACTATCCACATTTGAGTGTAAGGTTAGTTTGATGTGAAAGTCTGAAAGCTGTCAGGGTGTGCTGAACTAGCATCTCTTTTTGGTTGATGTGAAGATGTATTTGATTTGGGCTCCAATGGCCCTGAATGCACCTGCCGTCCAGGTGTGCACCCCAGGCATAGTCTGATGCATCTGTGGTGAGGGTCTGGGCGACGTGGGGTTGTGCGAAGGGAAATCCCTTGTTGTGGTTGCGTGCTGCTGCCCACCAAAGAAAATCTTTCCTTAGACAGGGTATCATAGGTATGATAGTTTCCAGGTCCTGACAGTGTTGACACCAAAGGCTTTTTAGGTACCATTGTAGTTTCCTCATATGCAGTCTGGCATATGGAATGAGTAGAATGCAGGAGGCCATGAACCCTAGTTTGCAGGATTTTCCTTGTGGATAACTGGGTTCTGGTGGCTAGTTGAGAGAAGTAGCCTGTCAGGTAGGCTTGTTTTTCTGGAGTAAGGAATGCCATCTGGGATGCTGTGTCCAGGCTTGCTGCCAGGGATACAATTTTTGTGTGAGGACTAGTTTTGATTTCTTTTCATTGATAGTATACCCCAGGGAGGTCAATAGGTCCTTTACAAAGGTCAGGTGCTGTAACAGCTTTTCCTGTCTGCCTGAATCAGGCAGTCGTCTAAGCATGGGTAAATTTGAATATTTCTTTGTCTGCAAAAAGCAATGGCTGGAGCCAGGCATTTTGTGAAAACTTTGCAAGCAGTGGATAAGCAAAATGGATGCACAGAGAACTGAAAGTGCATAGATCCTGCCCTGAAACAGATATTTCCTGCAAGATTCCCTGACTGGGAGGTGTAGGTACGCCTCTTTTAGGTCTAGGGTGGCTAACCAAGCATCCTTGGAAAGCACAGGAAGAAGCTGATGGAGGGTAAGCATTTTGAATTTTGGTATCACCAGAAAGGTGTTTAGAATGGCTAGATCAGGGATTGTGTGCCAGGTGCCCTCTTTTCTGGGTACCAGGAAGAGTCTTTAATAGAAACCTTGGCCTATCTGGTCTGCAGTAACATGCTGTACTGCCCTCATGGAGAGCAGGGAATGGGCTTGCTTTTTGGCCTCTGCCCACCAGTTTGGAGGAAGATCTGGGAACCCTTTTGGGGTTGGTAGTGTGTGGAAATAAAATTTGTTTCCCCGGGACACTATGTTGAGGACCCATCGGTCATTGGTAATAGAGGCCCAGTTGTTTGCATGGAAGGAGAGTTTTCCTTCTAGAGGCACAAGCAGGTGGGCAGAGATAAGGGGTGGAGGTGTAAAGTCATTGTGAGTTCTTACCATAAGGGGGTGGCTTAGCACTCCCTGTTTTTGAAGAGGAGGAACTCCATTGCTTAGATCTCTGCATTCCCTGAAACTGCTGTCTGGGGGGTCTGCTTCCCCTGGGTCTTGGCTGAGCTGGCCTGGAGGGGGATGGAAAGGACTAGTGCTTGGAAGGGCAATGCCTACTGAACCTCAGAGGCTGGACCTGTAAAAGATCTGTCTGCATAGATTTAGCTTTTTCTTCAATCTTTTTACAGACCTCTTCTGCCTTGGTGACAAACAAATTGTCTTTGTTCAATGGTGCGTCCAATAATTTTGATTTGACATGGTCTGTTCCTTAAGCCAAGCATGCCTTCTGAGGACAGAACCAGTGACTTCTGCCCTGCAAGATGCTTTTAGGGCATCAAAGCCACATTGCAAAGTGTGCTTAGTAACTTGGCTTGCAGAATGCATAAGCTTTTGTATTTTTTTTATTTTCTGCACAAGCAGGAAAGGAAGACAGTATTTGTTTGAAGGGTTCCATGGTATGCTGCTGCTATTTCAGCATGTGGAATTGACAATTTAGTGCGCTAATAGCAAGAGTTGTAGAGGTGTATAATTTTATACCCCATGTGTCTAAAGCTCGGGAATCCCTGTCTGAGGGGGTGGGATTCTTAGCTGAGGTTGCTTTAATTCCTTTAGGTCCTTTGGAGATGACCTTTGGGTCAGCAGTAGGATTTTTGAACAGGAATTTGTGAGAGTCAGGGACTCTGTAGTACCAGTCAGGTTTCCTGGGAGCAGGAGGAAGGGTGTCAGGAGTCAAACTGGATTCCATAAAAACATCATCCACACCATCCAGGACACAGGAATGGCTAAAGGTCTGTGCTGTGGTAAATCTAAAAATTTCCTGAGTCTCTTTTTTGACTGAGGATAGTCCTGACATTCCCATTGGAAATGCTCCCTTAAAGTATGTAGGGTTTCACCAAATGAAAAATCCTCGGGAGGAGAGGCAGAAGGAATAGATTCCTCTGCATCAGAATCCTCATAAGCAGAGGGGGGTTGCATGTCTTCATATTCAGAAACCTCAGAGTCATCGGACTCCTGTTCAGATAAAACTACTGGGGACGTCTCTTTCTTTTGGAAGGGGTAGCCTGGCTTCCCCTAATAAGCATAATAAGGTCTTCCACCATTTTAAGCATTTGAGATTGAGGCATGGAAGCAGGTGCCTAAGCTTGGGTTGTCAGTTTTTTAGGTGTAGTTCGTACCCTGGGCCTTAGAAACTTGGTAATTTTAGAAAGAACTGAAGACACGACAGAAGTCATTGGTTTGTGTAGAGTATCAGTAGTGCAAAGAAGTTCCTTGGAAGCCAGTGCCTGCTCAGCGGCTACAGACCCATCCAAGGTAGAGACATCCACAGGATCCATAGTCGAAGAGTCTCGCGGCATACTGGACTCCGAACGGGTCTCGGTAGTGGCTTGCGAATCCAGAGAAGCGGGCATCAGGGGCTGCGAAAGTGCCTCACTGAGGACTGGAGAACTGATGACTAGCTTAACAGAAACATCGTCGGCAGTTTTGGACCTGTGCAGTCTGTCTCTGTCTTTATCCCTACGTTTTTCAGAAGAGCGGTAGTCAGATGGCTTACCGAAGCCATATCGGAATATGAGGACTGAGAGCAAAAATACTTAGCTACAATAAGGGCCTGACAATGTATAGTTCTGGCTTTGAACAAAGCACAAAAGCAACAGCGAGGGACATCGTGGTCTGGGCCTAAAGAGGTGATGCAGTAAGAATGGAAGTCTCTGTGTAGTATTTTCTTTCCACAGGCAAGACAATTGTTAACTTTTTCTGACATCGGTTAGAGCAAGAAAAAAGGATCTCCAATGGGGTACTTAGCTTTAGAAGACTTCAACTCAGAAATGAAAACTCAGGTACCAGCCGACCAGCACTCGTGCAAACTGCTTCTGCTTCGAGCTCCTTGGCAAGAAAGACCGATGTAATGGCATCGGCTGCCTGATTTTATACCACTGACGACCTGATGTCAGTCCTGGAGCGACAGCAACCGATGCAGAAATACTAAGTCTGTGGTATTTGGGACGACTGAGGGCTACCCCTGACAGGATAACCCAAGTGTGATGACCAACAATGAAACACGAAGAACATCTTAAAGTGTTATGAACAAGCAAAGGAGCTGATGACTTCTCTGTGAAGGTAAGCAGTTTTCAAATCAAAGGATAACAGAAATTTTTGAGCTACGATGAAGAGTAAAACAGTTTAGAGAGAAAGCATTTTGAAAGAAGGTACCATCAGAAAGGTATTGAGGTGAGATAAGTCTAAAATGGATCTCCAGTGTGTGGTGGTACAGGTTATATGGTATTTTGGCCCAGAGGACCCTGCATAATAGGAGGGAGAAGGTACATCTGGGTGGAATGAGGAGGTGGAATGCCTCTGAAGGCTGGCATTTTCTTCCAACTCATTTTATAACCTTGTTAAATGGTAGAAAGTATCTACTTGTCTGAGGTGATGAGCTGCCAAGCTGGAAAGGGAGGAGGTTAGCCTTTTTGACAGGGAAGGGATGGAACAAGGACAGGAGGAGGCAGTAGAAAGTAGTTAGCATGATTTGCCTGGACAGGGAAGTTTTCTAGACTTGAATCTCTTGTAGGTTTGCACTGAAATCTTTTCCAAGGCATCTTCCTTTCATTCTGATCAAATTTTCAGTCTCTACAAAAAAGAAAGTGGGCTTAGGCAGGTAGTTCCTTTGATACCTGGGAATTGAGGTAGGAAGACTTGCTTGACATCTTGCATTATTTTTCCTTTCTCCTGTAAACATATGAACATGTCTACAGCATTAGGACCAAAAGTCCAATAGCTTAGCTTTGATGTCCTCTAGTAGGGACTGGTACAAAGCCGTGCAGATCTTCTGATAACAGATCCAGTAGCAGCCACCATGGAAGAAGCTCCCCATTGCATCATAGTTACATTTGATGGTACCATCTGGCTACCAGAGTATAGCCTGTTCCACCACAGAAACAGCCTGCTGCTTAGTTTCAGAAAAGTACAGTTATGTACACTTACCATAAATGTAGATGTTTGAGTGTATTCACTGTTGCAGTCATCACACTTGGGTTATCTGCCTGCAGGTAGCTCTCAGTCAGCCTGAATACCAGTGTCTTGGGATTTCTGTGTCATATGCTGTCGCCTCTTCCATGACGTCAGATCGTCAGGGGTATAAAACATGCAGCTGACGCCATTACATCAGTTTTTCTTGCCCTAGATATCAGTAGCCCCCAAAATAGGAAGCTATTACATGGTGTGGAACACCTCCAGCAAAAAAGTAAATAGCCCTACCATAAAAGATGGCCATAAAGAAGATAGGTAAAAAGGCTAGAGAAAACCAGGGGGCTGGAGGGAGGGAAACCAGGACTGCAACAGTGAATACACTCGAACATCTTCATTTATGGTAAGTGTACACAACTGCACTATGTTCTTCATGTTTCACTGTTGCAGTCATCTCACTTGGGTTGATTCCCAAAGCTGAGGAAGGGTGGAGGCAGTTAAGAAGTGCTGGGGCTGGCTAGCAGGCCTTGTAAGACTGCTGTAGCAAATCCAGCTCTGGATTTAATAAAAATAGGTAAGTGGCAATGCTTGGTGAAGGTGTGTACAGAACTCCAGGTTGCTGCTTCCAGGAAGTCCCTGGCGGGTCCCCCCCTGAGAAATGCAGTACAGGTTGAAGTAGCTCTAATGGAATGAGTTCTGATCCCCAGAGGGATAGGTTTTCCATGGTGCTTGTAGCAGAAATGGATGCAGTGTGCTATCCATTTGGAAATGGTTTGCTTTGAAATGGCCTTGCCATCTGCCCCTGTAGCAAAGCTGACTAGTAGCTTGTCAGAATTTCTGAAAGGCCTAGTCCTATCAAGGTAGAACCTGAGCTGTCTGTGCACATCCAAGGAGTGCAGAATCCTTTCCCCTCTATTCTGAGGATTAGGGAAAAAGGTTGGCAAATTGATGGATTGGTTTAAAGCCACACTGGACACCACCTTGGGCATAAAGGAAGGGTTAGTCCGGAGGGAAACCCTGTCAGCATGGAAAATAATGAAGGGCTCCATCACCATTAGTGCCTGTAACTCTTCTTGCTGAAGTAATAGCTAGAAGTAACGCTGTTTTCCAAGAGAGGAATTTTAACTCTGCTGAAGCAGCAGGTTCAAAAGGGGGAAGTGTGGGCTTTTCCAGTACAAAGTTAAGGTCCCAGGCCGGGGTGGGAGCTCTCCTAGGGGGCCTTAAATTGTTAGCTCCTCTCAGGAACTGCTTGATGAGAGGTTGAGAAAAGAGAGTAGGCTCAGTGTTATAATGATCTGAGATGGCAGAGGCATGAATCTTAATGGATGAGAAGGATAGGCCTCTGTGGAGCAGCCCTGCTAAGTAATCAAGGATTTGAGGTAAGTTGGGCACAGCTGTGTCCTTTCCTTGAGACTGACTCCAAGAACAATATCTTTTCCACTTTTCAGCATAGGATTTCCTAGTACTAGGCCTTCTGGTCTCAAGGATGACATCCAGCACCTGTTTGCTGAGGGATGATGGTGGTGTATTCATGGGATAAGCCAGGCTGCAAGGTTTAGGGTTTCCAGCTGTAGATGCAAAATCTGTCCCTCCTGCTGAGACAGCAGGGAAGGTGTGTGATGTAGGTGCCAGGGTGGCACTGCTGTCAGACTGCATAGGAGTGGGTACCAGTGCTGGCATGGTCAGTCTGGTGCAATAAGGATTGCCCCTGCCCTGTTTGATCTTGAGTAGTACTTTTGAGAGAAGGGGCAGAGGAGGAAAGGCATAAATTGAGAGGTTTTCCCATGTAAAGGATAGGATGTCCACCTTCCAGGCTCTGCTGTGAGGGTTCCTGGTGCAAATTTTGTTCAATTGGTGGTTTTGGGGGGACACAAAAAGGTCCACCTCCAGAGTTCCTCATCTCTGGGTTAGAAGTTTGAATGAGTCGGGTTCCATTTTCCACTCATGAGGGTCCAGTATATTTCTGCTTAAGTCGCCTGCCAGAAAATTTTGCTTGCCTGGCAGGAATTGAGCTTGGATGCTCAAGGCTGTGTTCCACAGAGCCATGGCTAACCTGCAGCTTGGGTAAGAATGAGTCCCGCCCTGCTTGTTTATGTACCACAGAACTGTGGTGTTGTCTCTGTCTTTATCAGGAGCTGTCCTGGAAGGATAAGGTATTTGAAGACTGTCAGAGCATTCTGTACAGCTAGCATCTCTTTTTAATTGATATACAGGGAAATTTCTTCTGGGCTCCATTTGCCTTGAATGCATTTGCCTGCCATGTGAGCCCCCCCCCCCCCACCATACACAGTCTGATGCATCTGTTGTCAGAGTTTGGGCAGCAAGGGGTTGAGTGAAAGGAAGTCCCTTGTTGTGGTAGCATGCTTCTGCCCACCAAAGGAACTCTGCCCTTAGACAAGGTATGATAGGAATCACTGTTTCCAGGTCCTGAGAATGTTGACACCAGAGACTTTTTAAGTACCATTGAAGTTTCCTCATATGCAGTCTTGCATATGGAATTAGCAGAATGCATTAGGCCATGTACCCTAGGGCTTGCAGTATTTTCCTTGCAGATAGCTGGGTTTTGTTGGCCATTAGTTTGAAATAGTTTGTCAAATGGACCTGCTTTTCTGGAGTGAGGAATGCTATCTGGGAAGTTGTGTTTAAGCTTGCTCCCAGGAATACAATTTGTTGGCTGGGCATCAGTTGCGATTTCTTTTCGTTGATGATGCATTCCAGTGAAGTTAGAAGTCTTTTTACAAATGCCAGGTGCTGAAGTAGCAATTCCTGACTGTCTGCCTGAATCAGGAAATCATCCAAGTATAGGTAGATTTGAATATTTCTCTGCCTGCAGTATGCAATGGCTGGAGCCAGGCATTTTGTGAATACTCTGGGTGCAGTAGATAAGCCAAAGGGAAGTGCAGAGAACTGATTGTGCATAGAGCCTGCCCTGAAATGTAGATATTCCCTGCAAGACCCCCTTATGGGGATGTGCACATAAGCTTCTTTTAAGTCTAGGGTGACTAACCAGGCATCCTTGGCTAGCATAGGAAGAAGCTGTTGTAGTGTAAGCATTTTGAATTTTGGGACCAGAAAGGTGTTGAGGATTGACAGATCCAGGATCAGGTGGCAAGAGCTCTCTTTTCTGGGCACCAGGAACAGTCTGGAGTAGAAAAACCCTGTTCCCTTTGTTCTACTAGAACAGGTTGAATAGCCCTGATATGGAGAAGGGAAAGTACTTGCTTTTGACCCTCTGCCCACTGGTTTGGATGAAGGTCTGGCAACCCACTTGGTGTTGGCAGTGAGTGGAAGTAGAATCTCTATCCCTGGGATACAATGTTTAGAACCTATCGGTCCTGAGTAATGGACATTCAGTTTTTTGCATGAATGGAGAGTTTTCCTCCTAGGGGCGCAAGTACTTGGGCATGGCTGGGAAGGATAATTGGAAAGTCACTGTGAACTTTTTCCATAAGGGGGTGGCTTACCACTCCCTGGTTTTGAGGTGGAAAGACTCCATTGTTTAGATCTCTGCATTCCCTGAGACTGTAGTTTTGGTGGTCTGTTTCCCCTGGGTTTGGACTAAGAAGGCCTGAGAGGGACTGGAAAGGACCAGTTTTTTGAAGGCCAATGCCTACTGAACCTAGGTGGCTGCACCTGCAAGAAATCTTTGACTGTTTGCATAGATTTAGCTTTTTCTTCCATATTTTTAAGAAGTACTTCTGTTTTTGAGCCAAACGTTCCTGATTTAATGGAGCATCTAGCAATTTTGCTTTGACATGGTCAGGCAAGACTTGTTCTGTTCGCCAAGCATACCTTCTCAGTACAGACCCAGTGACAGCAGCCCTGCAAGATGTTTCTAAGGCATCAAACCTACATTGCAAATATGTTTACTAACTTGGTTTGCAGAATGCATTAACTCTTGTAAATCTTTATTTTCTGCACAATCTGGAAGTAACACCATTTTTTGTTTAATTAGTTCTATAATATGTTTCTGGTACTTCAACATGTGAAACTGGCAATTCAAAGCCCTGATGGCAAGAGTTGCAGAGGTATATACCTTCTTACCTCATCTGTCTAAATATCTAGAATCCCTGCCTGAAGGGGTAGGGTTTTTGGCTTTTTAATTGCCTTAATGCCTTTAGGTCCTGGGAAATGGTCTCTGGATTATCAGTAGGATTCTTAGAGAAATTTGTGAGAATCAGGTACTCTAGTACTAATCAGGTTTTCTAGGAGCTGGTGGTAAGGTGTCAGGAGTAAGACTGGACTCCACGAAGACATCATCTACAATATCCAGGACAGGGGTATAGCTAGAAGCCTGTGCTGAGGCAAATCTAAAAATTCCCCAAGTCTCTTTTTGGACTGATGATATTCCTAGCGGAAATGCTCCCTTAAGGTATGCAAGGTTTCAGCAAAAAAGAAATCCTCTGGAGGGGAGGCAGAGGGAATGGATTCCTCTGCATCTGAATCGTCATAGGTAGATAATGGTATGCCCTGGTAATCAGAAGGGTCAGAGTCATCAGACTCCTGGTCTGTAGAATCAGAAGGAAATTCAATTATTTGTCTTTCGGCAGGGCAAGGCTGGCTTCCCCTAATTAGAATAATAGGGCCATTCTAAGCATTTGTTTTTGTGGCATGGGAGAATGAGCATGCACTTTGGATGTCGGTTTTCTAGGCGTAGTGCGAACTCTGGGCCTGAGAAACTCTGTAGTTTTAGTAGGACATGAAGTTGTCAGTTTTATATGAATATCGGTACATCCTCAGAAGCCGGTGCCTGCACAGCGGCTCCGGACCCATCCACGGTAGAGAAATCCGCAGGTTTCATAGTCGAAGCATCTTGCAGCATACCGGATTCCAAATGGGTCTCAGCAGATTCCTGCAAATCTGTAGAAGCGGGCATCACGGGCTGCAAAGGCTCCTCACTGAGTACAGGCAGACTGGCGACAAGCTTAACGGAAGCGTCGGCAGTTTTTGACCTATGCGGTCTGTCTCTGTCTTTGCACTATATCGGAAGATCGGTAGTCAGATGGCTTACCAAAGCCATTTCGCAATATGGAGAATGACAGCGAAAGAACTGAGCTACAAAAATAGCCTGACTATGAATGGTTCGGGTAAGGCACGAAACCAACAGCTAGGGACGTTGTGGTCTGGGCCTAAACAGATGACACAGTAAGAATGAAAATCTCTATGAGGTATTTGCTTTCCACAGGCAAGACAATTGTTAATTTTTTCTGACATCGGTTAGAGCAAGAAAAAAGAATCCCCAACAAGGTACTTAGCTTTAGATGACTTCAGGTCTGAAACTCAAAAAAATTAAAATTTCAGGTAGAGGCCAACCGGCACTTGCAAACTGCTTCTGCTTCGGGCTCCTTCTCAGCAAGAAAGACTGGTGTAATGTTGTTGGCTGCATGTTTTATACCCCTGACGACCTGACTTCATGGAAGAGGCGACAGCATCCGGATGCAGTAATCCCAAGACTCTGGTATTCGGGCCGACTGAGGGCTACCTGCAGGCAGATAACCCAAGTGTGATGACTGCAACAGTGAAACACGAAGAACATCTTCACAGTTAATCAACGGCTGGCTCAATTCACCAAGAACAGACAGAAATTTTGTAGTTTGGGATTGATAATTCAATGCCTTGAAGGTCAGAGGAGCAGAACTGCAAACCTTTCCATATCTGTCTATGACCTTGCTGTCTCTGTCTGAAGGTAGAACACTAGTAGGTGAAAATTTGGAAGGCTTGTCAGTAGAGAGAGAAAATACAGAAGGATCCGCCAAGGGATTTTTATATAAGAATTTTAGATCCTCTGTCACTTTGTAAAACCTATCAGGACTCTTACGAGCCATGAGTTGAGAATCAAGTGAGGTATAAGTGATGTAAATGCATTAAGAAAAGGCCCCAGAACTGGAGGGACAAGTGCTGGCTTGGGAACTCTGACCTACAATAAACTGTAATACTTCTTCTGCACATTAGAAACCTTTCTAGAGTCCCATTCAAAATGTTGTCATTTTTGTGAGGATTTCCTCAACATTGGAGTCAGGAGATAATATGTCTTCATCATATGAAGCCATTTGGCTTGGAAAATTAATTTGATATGGACAAGCTACGAGTGCTCATCTGAATCAAAATCTTCCTCAGAAAAGGATTTATGCTGTCTCTTCTTGACATTGTGGGGAGCGAGGATGTTAAGAAAAAAAGAAGGCTTAAGAGGCAAAATGTCCTTGCATAGGTCTTGTGAAAATTCTACTTTTCTCGAGACATCTGGGAAGGAGACAGTCTTTAGCTTTTGTTTCTTCTTCTTAGGGTTGACATCTGCTTTAACAAAGTGTGGCAGATCTGACCCTTGACTTACCTCAGTCAATTATCCAGGTACCTCCTTCCCTAATCAAGAGTTGAGGGTGCCGCCTGGGTCCTCAAAATAACAATCCTTGGTTTTCCCTTCCCAACTGCAACAGCATGATCAGTCATATCAAATATACAAGAATCAGACACCATACTGGCCTCCGGTGGGGGTCGCAGTAGCCTGAGAAGTAATCGGGCATAACATGGGTTCCTGCAACACCTCAATAGGTATGTCCGAGTCAGGCTAGGCAGATTATGATTCAAGCCTAAGTCTATTGAATTTCTTTTTTTGGAATGAACGATACATCAGATACTAAGAGTTCCAACATTTTAGATTGAGAGAGGTTCTTGAAGTGCTAGTTTCTAAATATGTACTTAACAAGGAATGATGTGTACACAGGGTTTTCGGAGCAAATGGCTAACAAAATCTGACAATTCTTATAGTAACGTTTAGCCTAAAGACAAAACGAGCACTGGAAGTGGAAGTCCTTATAAGTAATCTACCTACCACAATCACACTTCCCTCTCTTAGCTGACATCTTAACA
The DNA here is from genome assembly GCF_019279795.1 of Protopterus annectens. Classification (NCBI taxonomy): domain Eukaryota; kingdom Metazoa; phylum Chordata; order Ceratodontiformes; family Protopteridae; genus Protopterus; species Protopterus annectens. Next base: position 65,657,008 of record NC_056745.1, read on the forward strand.
GGTTTAAGCACCAGAGTTCAAGAAAAAAAAAAAGGAAGGTTTCCCCAATAGGCACTTATCTGAATAAGTGAAGGCAGAGTGGTCACCAACAACCACACAAACAAACAGACCTGTTTGGACTGGCAGTGAGATATTCTAAGGATCTCATGCTCAAATGTCTACTTATATACCCCTTAGGCCTGCAGGCTCAGGTCATACATCAGAAGTATGACTGTAACAAAGGTTTTTTTTTGCTTTGGTACTCCAGCCAGACATCACATTACCTTGGTAACAGTGATCTAAGGAAGTATGTGAGCAGCATCTGTAGTACAAGTATGTTACTGCACAAAAGCATTCAGTAAAAACATTTTGTTACAGTCCTATGTCAGACATATGTAATATGATCATAAATGTATAAATGTTGCAAAAATACAGCAAATGTCATAATACAATACTGAAGTATTCACAGCAAGTTAAATAGGAAGTTATGTACTCACCATAACGTTCCATCTGAGTAGGTAGCGGATCCGATATTGGATCAGAGCCAGCAACTTGTTTCAAGCTAATGGATCCAAGCTCCTAGCTCCTCCCCACATCCATAATCCCCTGCTAACCCTCCATGACCTCAGATCGAGTTTGCCCCTCAATATATACCCAAAACGGGTATCCAACTAAGATAGATCCGAAGAAGGCCAGGGGGAAGGAGGGGGGGGGGGATGGTTGAAGACAAATTAAGCTACCTACTCAGATGGAACGTTATGGTGAGTACATAACTTCTTAATCTGAAGTAGGGAGTTCATTTATCAGCAACCTGTGGGACAGAGTCCCCAGCTACCTGAACCTTGGGTGGCCATCATGGAAGGATATTGCAAAGCACCGCAGAGCCAAAGGATGCTCTCCCTCTAGAAATCACGTCCAGTTTGTAGTGGTTAATAAAGGTATGAGATGAGGCCCAAGTGGCTGCTGAACAAATATCATCCAATGGGACTCTAGACTTGAAGGCCGCAGAAGTAGAGATGGAACAAGTGGAATGTGCACGAACTCCTTCAGGTGCGGGTCTCCCAGAGGCTTGGTACGCTAATAGGATACATTGAGAAATCCAGCATGATAGAGATACTTTTGATATTGCTTTCCCCAAATTAAATTTGGCAAAGGAAACAAACAGCTGGTCGGATTGTCTATGACCAGCTGTTCTATGAGTATAAAAGTGTAGCTGCCTATGAACATCTAATGAGTGCAGCTTGTACTCTCCTTTATTCTGATATTTAGGGAAGAAAACCGGTAAATTTATGGATTGATTTATATTGGTTTCTGATGCTATTTTGGGAAGAAAAGAGGGATTGATCCTGAGGTACACTCTGTCCGGGTGAAAGATCAAATAAGGAGGCTTCACAGAAAGAGCTTGAAGCTCCGGAACTCTTTTTGCAGAAGTGATGGCTACAAGGAATGCTGTTTTCCAGGACAAGAATTTGAGATCTACTGAAGCAGCGGGTTCAAAAGGTGGAGCAGTCAAGGCTTGAAGAACTAGTGAAAGATCCCACGGTGGTACGGCTTCTTTTATAGGGGGTCTAAGCAAAGAGGTGCCCTTGAGAAAGGTTTTACACAACTTGGCCGACATCAAAGGCCCTGTATCATGTCCCACATGGTAATGTGAGATGGCCAATTGCACTTTGACAGTTGAGCAACTAGCGCCTTCCTGAAAAAGTTTGGTTAGGAAGTCTAATATGGACAGAAGAGGAGCTGTAAAGGTATCTAGATTATGATGCTCCGCCCAGATGGAGAAATGTTTCCATTTACTGTGGTATACTTTCCTGGTGGAGGGCTTATGCGCTGCCACAAGGATGGCTTTGACTGGTGAAGAGATACCGGGAGTCCTAACTAGGAGTGGAACTGGAGCAACCAAGCTGTCAGTTTCAGATTGTCCAGATTTGGGGTCGGTAAGTCCGACGGATGGGAGATTAGATCCAGACTGGGATCCAGAATCCAAGGAGGATTCTCTAGGTGAGACCACAGGTAAGGGAACCAAATTTGCCGAGGCCAGAATGGGGCAATGAGGATCATCCTGCTCCCCAACCACGAGGCTTTCTGTAAGAGTTGCAGCATCAGGGGTAGAGGAGGATAGGCATAAAGTAGACCGGGTGGCCAAGCATGCACCAGAGCGTCTCTTGGAGTTTCCCCTGGAGGGGGAATCAGAGCGAAGAAATTGCCGCATTTGGTGTTTGAGGGAGAGGCAAAAAGATCGCAGCAGGGTTGCCCCCATATTGTGAATATCTGCTTCGCTACTAGTGGGTTGAGAGACCACTCGTACGGGGTAAGAAGGGTGCGACTGAGTTTGTCCGCTAGGATGTTGGTCCACCCCGGAATGTGCGTTGCAATCAGAAAGCGGTTGGTGGAGATCACCCATTCCCACACTCTCATGGCTTCGTGGCATAGAGCATAAGATCTGGTTCCCCCCTGTTTGTTGATGTACCAGACAACCGACATGTTGTCCGACTGAATTGCAATCATTCCTATGGGGAGGAGATTCTGAAGTGCTTGCAACGCGTACAGCACCGCTCTCATCTCCAGAACGTTGATATGCAGGGAGGTCTCTGTATCATTCCACGTGCCTTAGACCGTCCTGCCTGAATAATGCCCCCCCCAGAAGCGGGAGGCGTCCATGGTCACTGTGGCGAGAGGGGGAGAGGTGCAGAAGGGACGGCCCGTATGGAGGTCCGAAGCATGGAGCCACCATAATAGAGCCCTCCTGCAAGCCTTGCTGATAGCAATGGGGTGGTGAAGAGGAAAGGACAGAAAGGACCATTGCACTAGAAGGGTCCATTGCAGTACCCGCATGTTCAGACGGGCGCATGGAAGGAGCGTTATCGCTACCGCCATGGAGCCCAGTGCCCTCAGGACCAATTCCGCTGGTGGTGTCTCTGATTGGAGGATAGCCCGCACATGGAGTTGCAAATTCCGAAGTCTCTCGGACGTTAGAAAGGCTCGTAGCTCTCTGGTGTCTATTCTGGCTCCTATGAATTCTATGGCTTGTGTCGGGGCCAGAAGGGATTTGTCTGCATTGATGGTGATGCCTAACTGTGGGGCTAGGCGGAGAGAGAAAACTCTGGCTGAGCAAAGTAGATGCCTTGTTGGGGCGGTCAGGAGCCAGTCGTCCAGGTACGGAAAGACCTGTATTCCCTGGAGTCTCAGGTGGGCCGCAATCACTGCTAATACCTTGGTGAACACCCTGGGGGCTGTGGTGAGGCCAAAGGGAAGGACCCTGAACTGGTAGTGACTGGCTCCCAGCCGGAAGCGGAGGAACCTCCTGGATAGTCTTGTCCATTAGAATGTGGTAGTACGCATCCTTGAGGTCTATAGAGCACATCCAATCGTTCTCCCTTAGAAGGGGGAGAATAGACTGAAGAGTGACCATTCAGAATTTTTCCTTGGTTACCGACAGGTTCAAGCGGGAAAGGTCTAGAATCGGTCTCAAGTCCCCAGTCTTTTTTGGCACCAAAAAGAACCTGGAGTAGAACCCTAATCCGAGCTGGTCTTGGGGGACGGGCTGGATGGCTCTTTTTCTTAGCAGCTGCTGAATTTCTGTGGCCTCCCTCTGATCGGGTGGTACATCGGGGAGGTTCTTGAATTTGGGGACATGAAGTAATGGTATTTTGTACCCTCTGGATATAATTCGAAGCACCCAGCGGTCTGTCGTGATAGACTCCCATGCCGCTAGGTGCTCCGAGAGGCGCCCCCCGACTGCCTCCAGAGTGGAGCAGTCGGGCAACCTTTCAGGGCTGCTGCGTGGGCCGTTCAGAGAAAGGTTCTCTGGACCCAAAGTTTCTCGGAGCCCCTCTGCCCCTGGGGCGGCGTCCTCCCTGTCATCCTCTGCCACGGAAGGACTGGTTGTCCGGAGCGGGTTGGGAATGTTGCGATTTCCGGAACCACATCTTCTGACCCTTTTGGTTCTTCGAAAAGGACCGCTGGGGAGCAGAGAAGCAGACTCCGACGGCAGACAATGTCTTCCCATCCTTCTCGCTCTGGACAAGTGTCTCGCGAACCGTTTTGCCAAAGAGGGCAGAACCATCAAAAGGGGCCTTCGCAAAAGACGCTTTAAAGGGCTTCGCAAAAGACGCTTTAAAGGGCTCCGCAAAGTCACAATGACGGAGCCAGGCCTGATGTCTCATGACTAGGCCTGCTCCGCTAGCCCTAGCGGCTCCCTCGGTGACATGGGACAATAGCTGCATAGAGGTATTTGAAATTGATCTCAGAGTGGCCATTCGGGTGGAGTACAATTGTTTATCCTCCGCCGACATGGACTCAGGGGGGGGAGGCAGCGTATTCTTTGATAAGATCCCGCTGCATCCTGATGACATGTGCCATATAGTTCAGAGACCTTACCGAGAAGGTCGCTGAACTAAAAACTCGCTTCCCTAAGCAGTCCATCGAGTGGGACTCCTTGCTCGGTGGATGGACTGAGGGGCTCTCCTGAGCTAGTTCCCTCTTCGTGGCTGCCGCCGTCAACATGGCATCTACGGGGGGACCCTTGCTCCAGTGCGACCGGTCTGAGGGGGGACTTAGTATTCTGTCCGGGCGTTTTGGTATTGGCTCCACGGTGTCCGGTTCTTTCCACGCCCTGGTGGTAATAAGGTCCACCAAGGGGTCGGCCGGAGGGGACACCCAAGAGGTAGACGGGCCTGCTTCGAATGCCTCCAGAAACACGGACTCGTCGGAGGAAGACTTGGGGGCAGACCACCCACCTCTGATCCTCAGCATCTCCATGATGTCTCCAAAGGAGACATCCTCAGGGGGTGATCTTGGGGAGCCTTCCCCTTCCTCCAAGTCCGTGTCCTCAGTTAAGGACTCAGGGGAGTCCACGTGCCTCCTCTTGCACTTATGCTTGTGGGGCACTTCCTCGGGGGGGCTGTCCGAGGAGGCCTCGCCAGCAACATCTGTTCCAATGGAACCATCTGGGACATTGAAGCAGGCTCTCCCTTTGGCCGGGTGATGGAAGCCTGGCCCAGCAGAGAGGGAGTGCAGGATGGAGCCGAGACAAAGGCCGGGGGTCCGGTTGCTCTCAACAGAGCCCTCTCCACTACATCGAAAGCCGAGGGGGAACCACTCTCTCTGGGCTCCAAGAGTCGGCTCCCACTCGGATCCGATGAAGGGATTGGAACCGGCGCCGAGACCATCGGATTCGAAGGACCAGTGCGCTCCGACCTGGACGGAGCCGAAGGCACACTGAATCCCTCGGATCCGAAGCTCGGGCCACGGCTCCGACAGGTCGGGTCCGACAGGCTCGAGGGCAGGGTCGGATCCGAAGTACCAAGTACTGTCGGTGCCGACCCACCCCCGGCTCCAATGCTGCTCGGCTCCGAACGCTCCGAGCCCGGATAGCGGGTCGGAGAAGGAGCAATAGGATGGAAAAAAGGTGTCGAGCTCCCCCCCAAAGGGGGGGGGAGGGAGGCAAGAGCACTCCCATCTGCAGCTGGGCCTGGATGAACCTTCGCATCATCCGGTCCAAGTCTGCATCGGGCATACTGAAAGTCGATCTCGAAGAGGTCACTGAGGCAGGCCTGGAATGCCGCCTCGATGACCTCGATGGAGATCAGGCCTCCTCCTCCTCAGGCCCTGGGGAGAAATAAGGGGATTGGAGCCGAGGAGGAGGAGACCTAGAAGCAGTGGAGGGAGAAGCCCACTTAGCTGGCGGGGCCGAAGCGGAGGCCTCAGCCCGCCATTTGTGGTGCTTCTCCCTCCGTTTCTCCCTCCTGGCCTCCCTGTCCTCCGGCGCTTTAGTGGGAGTTGAGTCCCGGCCGAAGGAAGGGGGACAGGAATGGCAGCAACCACAGCCTGTGGTAGAGTCACGGGAGCAGCGGAGGCCGGAGCCGAGTCCGGGGGTAAAAGTCCCGCCAAGACCAGCTTCGACCTCCGCTCTTTCAGTGCCCTGGGGTTGAATGCTGCACAAATGGTACAGCCTGAGGTGAGGTGTTAAACCCCAAGGCACCGAACGCACCGAGTGTGGCCATCAGCCGGGGAGAGCTTATGGCCACACTCGGTACATTTAGAAAAGGTGGCTTTTGGGGCCTCAGCCATACTTAAAAGAAAAGGTAGTGTTACACAACACACAGGCCCCAAAACACAACACACACACTCACTAACGACCAGTGAAGGGAGGGAAAAAACTAATTAAAAGAAAAATATTTTTACACTACAGGGAACCTAACACTTACACACTTTATATTTTTGTAAAAAAAGAAGAAAGTTGACAGAAAAAACACACTTAACTGACAATTACTAGTCGAGCTCAAAGGAATCCAGCTATCCACAAGCGCGGCAAACTAAATCTGAGGTCATGGAGGGTTAGCAGGGGATTATGGGTGAGGGGAGGAGCTAGGAGCTCGGATCCATTAGCTTGAAACAAGTTGCCAGCTCGGATCCGATATCCTAATCTTAACATAACCATAGATGTCCTTCTCTTCCATGTTGCAGTGTTCTATACTCTTGGGTTCCCTCCTCTTGCTACCCGAACGTCCGGCCAGTAATCAAACGCTTGCAGTCACTGCCAAGTGCGTGGGACATCTGACATGGCTAGATGTATGTGGGTCATAAAACTGATGTCTGCATGCACCAGACCACAGAACTGAGTGCCCCACTCGGACTCCAGCCCCAGGCCAAACTGTAAGCTCAGTGCCATCCAAGAACAGCCAAAAATGAACACTGCAACATGTAAGAGAAAGGCATCTATGGTTATGGTAAGATTTTACACAACAATGCTATGTCCTTCTATTCCCATGTTGCAGTATTTTGTACTCTTGGGTGAGTGCCAAAGCTCACTGTGAGGTAAAGGATAGTGGCTGGGAAGAATTCACCAGAAATCCATGGAGGACTGCCCTAGCAAATCCAGCCCTGGATCTAGAAATGTGATCCAACTTGCAATGCTTGGTGAACGGATGGACAAATGTCCATGTAAGCTGCCTCGAAAATGGTGGTAGTGTCTAATCCTTTAAATAAGGTTCCCGATGAAGTCATGGCCCTAGTGGAGTGTGCTTTAACTTTAGACTCCACGGATCTCCCATGGTGTGCACATCAGAAGGTAATTTCCCTTGAAATCCAGGCAGAAACTGTGTTTAGTTACAGCTTTCCCTAGAGCCCTGGGGTGGAAGGAGACAGACAACTGGTCAGATTTTCTGATAGATTTAGTCTTGTCTAAGTAGAACCTGAGCTGTCTGTGCACATTGAAGGAGTATAAGACTTTCGCACTGTCACTCTGAGGGTGGGCAAACAAGGTGGGGAGGTGAATAGCTTGGCTTCTATGGAAAGCTCATTGACCACCTTGGGCATGAAGGAAGGATTTGTCCTAAGTGTTGCCCTGTCTTTGTAGAAGATGAGGAAAGAGGGAATAGCCATGAGAGCGTGTAACTCAGACACTCTTCTGATCGAAGTCAAAGCCACAAAGAGTAGTTTTCCATGTGCATTGTTTCAGAGCAGCCTTGGAAGCCAGTTCAAAAGGGGGGAGCATGAGCTTCTCCAAGACATAATTCATGTCCCAGGGAGGGGGAACTGGTTTCCTGGGGGGGGGGGTCTGAGGTGCAGCACTCCCTTTAGGAACAACTTTGCAGGCAGTCTGGAAGCCAAAGGGAGTTCTAGAGGCAGACAAGCTGAAACTGCAGCCAGGTGGGCCTTGATGGAGGAGTACACTAACCCCATCTCCAGAAATTCACATAGGTACGACAGTACCAGAGGAATATCCCCCTGAAAGGGGTCCAACTGTCTTTGAAGACACCAGATAGAGAATCTTTTCCATTTAGATATACAAGATATCCTAGTATTAGGTTTCCTGGCCTCCTGCAAGACTGTGAGCACCTGCAGAACTGTGAGCATGTCCTCATTGTATAAGTGTCTGTAAGGGATCAAAATTCTATCACCCACAGGGTGAGGTGTAGAGATTGCCAATGTGGATGTATTACAGATCCCTTGTCCTGTGTGAGAAGGTCCACTCTGTGGGGTAACTTGTGGTGATTACCCTTGGCTAAATGCAGGAGGAGGGGGAACCTGTGCTGTCTTGGCCAAAAGGGGGGTCACCAACAAGATTTTTGTCTGTCCTGCTAAACTTTCAGAAGGACTTTTTGAATAACTGGAAAAGGGGGGGGATGCATAAGGAAATATTCCCTGCCAGGAGATTGAAATGGCACCTGTTGCCCTCACCAGAGAGCTGGGCAGCCTGGTGCAAAAGGCTGGAAGTTGTCTGTTCATGGGAGAGGCAAAAATATCTGAGGTGTGCCCCATCTGTGGACTATGCCCAAGAAAACATCCATGTGGAGCATCCATTCATGGGCTTGTGATATGGACCTGCTTTAGGTGTCTGCCTCTGAATTCTGTTCTGAAGGGATGTACACTGGTTGAAGTGCGACTCCCTGTTTTATGGTCAGCTCCCACACTAGAAGAGCTAGCCTGCATAGCAAATATGATTTTGTTACCCCCTACTTGTTGACATACCACAGCACTGTGGTACTGTGAACAGTTTCAATGGGCCTTGTTTCAGTGAAGGCTGAAAGGCCTTCAGGACCAAAAGTACTGCTCTCATCTCTCTGACATTGATATACTCCTGTTTGGAGGAATCTGGCCAAGTACCCAGGACCCTTAGTGAGCCCATGGTTGCTTCCCACCTCAGGTCGGTGGCATCTGTGTACATTTCCTGCTGGAAGGGGTACTTGAAGGGGTAGGCCTGGGTTGTTGCTCACCTGATTCAGCCACCACATAATCTCTTTCTTGAGGCAAGGTAAGAACGGTATCTTGAATTCCAGAGGATGAGAGTGCTGAGTCCATATGGATCTCAGGTACCATTCTCATGTGAAGTCTTGCCAATGGTAGCATGGGAATGGTCGAGGCCATGTGGCTCAGGAGCCAGTCAATTCTGTGGCCTGAAGAACAGCGAGCAGGTACTGCCTTAAGTCTTCCACCGTTTGGGAAGGCAGGAAGACCTTCATGATATTTGTCTGGATTCTGCATCCCAAGAAGACAAGGTCTTAAGAGGGGGTCAGGTTGGACTTGGGCTAATTTATCTTGAACCCCAACACCTACAGCAGGGAGAGAGGTCTGAAGCTGGAGTAGGAGGGATTCTTTGCAATCCGCCTGAATAAGCAGGTCATCTAAATAAGGGAAATTTTGAATCCTTTGTGTCCTGCAGAAGGCCACCACTGGTGCCAGGCACTTGGTAAAGACCCTCAGTGCTGTAGAAAGACCGAAGGGCAAGGCCAAGAATTGATAATGTGAGGAGGCCACACAGAATCATATCTCCTGAAACTAACTGGGTCTGATGGGGATGTGATGGTAGGCATCCTTGATGTCCAGGGTGGTCATGAACCCCTGAGGTAAGATCAGAGGGAAAGGTGTTTGCAAGGTGAGCATCAGAAAGGTGGGGACTTGCAGGAATAGATTTAGGTGGGAGAGATCTGGGATTGGTTTCCATGGCCCAACTTCCCTTGAGACTAGGAAGTGCCTTGAATAGAATTGTTTTCCCTTTTCTGAAGGCGGTACAACTTGAATAGTACCTTGTGCAATAAGGCTGTCTAGAACTGGTTGAAAGAGGTAACTGTTCTTTGGGGGGGGGCTGGGGAATATCTCTCCAAGATGGGGTAATGATCCGTGTCATGAACTAGCCTTTTTCTACTATGGATTGGACCCACTTGTCTGTAAGATGTTTTTCCACACAGGGAGACAGTGAGAGAGCATTAATGACAGGGGAATGGAACTGGGGGGAGTATTCAAGAGTGGCAGGTAGTCACAGACTACCTGATTTGTCTTGAAAGTCAGGCTACTGAGTGGAAGTCTGTGTAGGCCTGGAGGGAGTAGCTTGCTTCCTGGCAGTTTCCTGGGAAAGAAGGAAACAGAGTTTTGGATAGGTAATTCCTACGGAATTTGGGGATAGGGGACATGAGCACATGTTTAAGGTCCTGTAGCTCCTTCCCTTTTTGTTACAGAGTTTTGAATAAACCTGCTGCTTTAGTCCCAAATAGAGCTAAGTTGTCTAAAGGTGCATCTAAAAGTTTGGCCCAGATGTCATCTGGTAGGGGCTGTAACCATAGCCAGGACCATCTCCTAAGGACAGAAGCTGATACAGCTGACCTTGCTGAGGCTTCTGCAGCATCTTAGCTGCACTTAATAGAATGCCTAGTGACCTAAGAGGTAAAGGAAATAAGACAGTTGAGCTTTGGCAGGAGAATCTGGAATATTAGACAATTATTTGTTGGCTTTTTCCAAAAGGGCTAGGGCATACTTAGGCACATGGGTTTGATAATTTATTGCCCTGAAAGTTTGGGTGGAAGATGTGTAAACCTTCTTCCCTAGGCATTCCATGGCCTTGCTATATTTGTCAGTAGACAGCAGGGAACAGGATGGAAGTAGTTTGAAGCCTTGTCTGCTCAAACAGAGAGTGTGTCAGGGTCAGCAGCAGAGCACATAACCAAAAATTTGGCCCCTTCAGGGACCTTGTAGAATCTGTCAGGCCTGCGGGGTGCCAGAGGCTGAGTCTGGGTTGAGAGATACTGCAATGAATGCATCAAGAAATGCTGGCAGTACTGGGGGTGTAGCTGAAGAGCAGGGGAGTCCATCTGAAGTTTGTAGCATCTTTTTTGGACTTCTGTCATCTCAGAAGAGTCCCATTTAAAGTGCTCCCTCATCTTAGCAATGGTCTTCCCAAAGGTGAGATCCTCAGCTGGGGAGTCTGCTTCAGCAGACTTTTCCTCTGGGAAGGCATAGCCAAGAGGGGAGAGTAATTGTGAGAGACAGGAAAGTGAATCCTCTGAGGAAGACTCTCAGGATTCCTCCAATTCCACCTGAGAGGTGTCCATCACCTGGGGTTTAGAGCTCATCACGGGGGGAGCCAATGGAGAGGGTAAGGGAGTAGCAGGCCTAAAGGCCATGAAGGCATTGAATAAACATTGCGAGAAGGCCTGCCAATCAGGCTGGCTTTCTGTAGAGGGAGAAGTATGTTTTCTCTTCTCCTTTTTCACATTAGGCCTAGTGCGCATCTTTGTCAGGGTAGGCCTGGTGTCGCTTAGTAGGGGGGGATCCATCCAGGTGGCCGGCGTAAACAGAGTTTCCCCCTCAACATCAGAAGATGTCTGCAGGACCTCAGAGGACGTGCCTTCGGCTCCGGGTTCTGCAGCTTCCACATCAGTACCTGCTCTACCCATACTGCCGGCAATGGATCATTCCTCCAGGCAGTTGGCCACAGGAGGGACATCTGGTAGTGGAGGCCTAGCTACAACTTCAGGCCTAGAAACTTTTGTCTTTTTCTTGGGCAGCTTGACAGGCTGACAGGATAGCCACTCCAGACCTAAGGCTAAGCACTTTAATCATTGATTCTCTAGATATATGTTCAACGCATGCAATTTGGTATGCAAGGTTTTGGGGGTGAAGACCTGGCAGATGGGATAGGTCTTATGGTCATGCATAGGTCCTAGACAAAAGAGGCAGAGCTCATGGGTGTCTTTATGGGGAATCTGACAGCAGCACTTGCACTTACCCTTCCAGGGTAACATGAAGCCACAGAAGCAAGCAGTGACCCAAAAAAAAAATGTGCCCAATGGAGTACTTATCTTAATATTTTTGATCAGATGGCCACTACAGCAGGAACAGCTGATGTTCGACTGGCATCACAGAAGTTCTGAGGTCTGGTATGTGCAGACATCACTTTTATGGCCCATGTACCTGTAGCCATGTCAGACATCCCAAGCACCTGGCAGTGACTGCAAGCTTTTGAACAGTGGCCAGACATTCAGGTAGCAAGAGGAGTAAACCCAAGAGAACAGAATACTGCAACATGGGAATATAAGGACACCCATTGTTACATACTACATTTAAAAGGAGAGCTTGCCAAAGTCCAAGCAGCAGATACTAATGATGGCAGAAACCATCTGCGTGGAAATAAAGATGTATGGATTACTAATAACGAACATTCATACTTGTAACACTGACTCGCCGTGTATGTACATACATGTAGCTGTATTATAATTCCATGTGAATGTCCAAATAAATTTTGTAAGCACTGTCACAATACGATTGCATTTGTTAATGGTAGTAATACCGACATTTTCTCATTTCCTTTGGGCATTTCTTAAATAAGTATCAAATATATAGTTAAATTTACATGATGCAGTTATACATCATGGGGAAATAGAGATACACATGGTTATCTTCCTTAACAAAATTCTTTCATAATTACAAGCAGTTAAGACATTACTCTTCATTAAAGAGCAGCAGGAAATGTAGCCGGTGAAAGGAGAGTCTTGTATTTGTGACTATGACATGAAGTAGCTGCACAAATATCACATGCACAAAATGCATTTATATCAAAAACTGGTATGCAGTGTGACAGCAACAACATTTGTACAAACAATAATTACATTTATAATGCATTCTTCATAGCATAAATCATTTTCATCTGCAGAAATGCACATGGATCTTAATCTGTATATTGGCTTAGTTTATATGTTCATAGATTTACAAGTATATATTAGGCTAACTCCCACCAGGGCCTTTACAAACCCAGTACTGCTACCCAACCTAACCGTGTCCCCATGTAACATGGGCATGTATTTGGTGGGGTGTGTTAGGAAGTTGCTACAGGTTTAGCTGGGGGCAGGGGGTATGTCGGTTAGGGAATATTTACTGTCAGTCTCGGTCACTCAGAGACATTCGGGCCAGACCAGGAGAGAATTTCCATCCAGTGGTCAAGCTTACATTTGAATAGGGATGGACTCCATTTCACATGGATGGGGAGCCTCTTCCAAAGTGGAGGGATCCTGTGAGACATACCTGTCGTGCCAACATGTTCTACTTATGTCGCAAACAAAGTTAAATCCTTGGATCTAGTGTTTCTGGTGCTATTCATTTTGCAGATGTGCAAAAGGTCCATCAGGGCTGGCTCTGAGGGTGCCTTACTTGCCAGGCATAGGTTACATCTCAGTAATCTGGGAGACTGAGTACAGAGACAGGACTTTAAGGCAATCTTTACAGGACAGTGTCTTAATACCCTGAATTCTCTTCGTGAAGGAACCTCTGTGGACCTGTTGTATATGCCTGGCCAGGTACACATCAAAGGGGGCTCTGTACTCCATGATGGGTCTGATAATGGCTGCGTAAACTGGTGCTCTAATGTCCTTGGACCTGGATGTCATTATAAGATGGGTTTCACAGAATGATTTTCTTACTGCCTTGGTTTTATGATGGTCAAAAGCCAGATTACTGACTACATATGTTCCCAGATCCCTAACTACTGGATCATCTCTTAGGGATGTCTTACTGATGGAGTAATTAAACTGGGTGGGCTTTTTCCCAAAAGGCATTATAAAGCACTTCTTGGCATTGAGCTTTAATCTGTGGCTTTGGCACCAGTCATTTGTTTGTGTAAGACCCTCTTTTAGGATGTTAGTGTCATGGGAGGAATTTATGATAGCTCCCAATTTGCAGTCATCTGTAATCTTGGTAAGCCAAAAGCACTCATTTGCCTTCACCTCAGCTGGTGACAGGTCTCTTGGTGGAGGTGGTCACACCAATCCTGACTTCCTTGTTCCCATCTGAGCCAACTGCAATCCAGCGTGTTATGTTGGGATTTTTACCTAGTTCACTGAGTGGGTCAACAATACTGCGGTATGGTATTGTACTGAATCCCTTAGCTAGGTCTAGGTAGACAATATACACCATTTTCCCCTCATCAATCACCTTGTTAAATGCCAAAAAGTGTATAGTCATCCCCTTTGGCAAAAACAAAGTGCCCACAAATTACCACATAGGTGGTAATCCATTAAGTACAGAAGAAGTAATTAGGGACCTAGGGACCCAAGTTGATAGCAATCTCTCATTTGACAACCACGTGGCCAAAGTGGTTAGAAAAACATTTTATATAGCCCACCTAATCATGAAGGGATTCACATCTAGATCGGGGGAGGTCATCGTGTCTCTTTACTCATCCCTCATCAGGCCCATAATTGAGTACAATGCCCCTTTTGGGATGTACCTTACCAGACACCTGCAGCAACTGGAAAGACCCCAAAAGTACCTCACCAAGAGGATCAAAGGGCTCAAACAGATGCCATATGCTGCCCGGTTAAAGAAACTCCAGCTCTACTCAGTGGCATACCGCCTGCTCAGAGGTGATCTGTGCCTGACGTATAAAGCCATGTCCAACCCAGAATTAATGGACATGCTGCACCTCAGAAAATCCAAATCCCATCGAGCTACGCGCTCAAGAGACTTGAACCTCAGCACTGAAATAAATAGGACATGCTGGAGGGACAGATTCATAACCCAGAGGCTCCCTTCACTCTGGAATAAAATCCCAGTCCAGGTTAGGTAGAGTTCCTCATTGACTCTCTTCAAGAGGAATCTTGATGAGTGGATGGGAGATCGTAGATTGACCCCGGGTATCACTTCTGTGTCACTGTTAGACAGAGGCACAGTATACTAACCTCGAAAAAGGGCATAACAAAATTAATTTAAAATGGGTGGCGAAAGCCAAACACACTCTGGCTAGGCTTATAAATGCCCTAGGGCAGATAGCCTAGTATGAACCTATGAACATATGATGTATCAAATAAAAAAGACACTAATGCCTTGTACAAGCATAGCCTAGAGTGTGACAGTGCCCATTACTTATTTTTCACCTTGGAGAAGGTGGATAAAAATCTTCGAGGGGGGCTATGGGAAGAAACTATTGAATATAAGGAGCTATGGTGGCAAATCACCTTGGAAGATAATAAAAAGCCTGAATTGAATGACCATATTTCCATAAGCTCCCTCTTGAAGCTTAGAGCAGCCAAATTATAAGTAGATTTGATTGTGGTATAACTGAGACCATATACATTGTGGTCCTTGATGTAATTTATTAGTTATATGCTGTTTAAATCCTTTTTAAAAAATGGTTTAAAGCATTTTTTTAATCACTTTGAGATTGTGTTCACATTCAAACACATAGGTATTTTTTATGTATATTCAAATGAGTTGCAATTTTTAAACAATCCACAAGATGGTGCCATGTCCCCAGATAAATATTTAAATGTATTTTAAATTAATTTAACATTTTTTACATATAGTAAAAAATGTATTTTAAATAGGTTTTAAATCAATGTGTTATTTGTTGGATGTTTTATGTTTTTATTCAGTAAAATGAATAATCTATAACCAGTTTTGGTTCCTAAATGCCAGGTATACATATGTTTTTCAGCTTAGGTTGTAACAATTAATTCATTAATCGGTTCACTTTTCATTGGTTGGTATGCAAGAGAACTAGCATATATAGGAGGAGTTTAATCAAGCCTGCATCTGATGAAGTGTATGTCAAATGAAAACGTATTTTTGTGAGCATTAATGTTGTCTATGTATTAAATTTTTGATCCAAGTGTATCCTCTCAGAGCTTTATTGCTTCACCTTTGGTTGGGCTGGATTTGGAATTCTTGGTGAATCGCAACTGTCCCTAGAGGTAGAAAGGAGTGAAGGGCTTGCAATGCTAAAAGCACCACCCTTATCTCTATGACACTGATATACAGACTAGCCTGCTGAGGAGTGTCTTGAACTGTCCACCCCCAGCTGGGAGGCATCTGTGTTCAACATGACAACAGGGGTGGGAAAGAAATGAAAGGTCGGCCCTGAGACACTTCTGGATCATGAAGACACCACAAAATAGAATTTCTGCAGACTCGATATAGTCTTATAGAATGATTGAGGGGATGATGCAAAAGGGGCCATTGGAATGACAACGTCCACTGCAGGACTCTTCTGCGTAAATGAGCTGTAGGTAGCAATGTTATTGTTGCAGCCATAGAACCCAGAGCACCGGGAATAAGATTTGCTGGAGGAATTGGTACCACTAACATTTGTCTGATATGTGTCTGTAGTGAGAGAATCCTGTCTGGTGGAAAATAGGCCAGGGTTTTGATTGCATCAAAGCAGGCTCCTATAAAATCTATCAATTGCACAGGTTATAATTGTGACTTTTGAAGGTTTATAGTGATCCCTAAGGTTGGGGCCAATCACAAGAAAAAAAAAAACCTGGCCTGAACCAGTAGATGCATGTGGAATCCCTGCAGTCGGAGGAGAGCTGCAACTACTGTCATGCATTTGATGAATACCATGGGGGCTGTGGTGAAACCAAATGTAAACACAAGAAATTGGTAGTGACTGGCTCCCTGCCTGAAACGGAAGTACCTTCAGGAGCATCTGTTTATTTTGATATGATGGTACGCATCTTTGAAGTCTACCAAGCACATCCAGTCATCCTTTTGTAGAAAGGGAAGGATGAACTGAACTGTGACCATCATGAACTTAGTGTGCTCGACTGATTTGTTCAGACAAGTTAGGTCCAGTAAGGGCCTGAGATCCCCTGTTTTCTTTGGAACTAAAAATAATTGAGTGTAAATCCCTGATCTGCACTGGTCTGATGGGACTTCCTGGATGACTCTTTTTTTGAAACAACTTTGCAATTTCCAAAGTTGCCACCTCCCTTTGATTGGATGGAACATCAGGAAGGTGTTGTTTTGGCTTGGGTAGATTTAAAAAGGGAATGGAGTAACCTCTGGATATGATACCTTGCACCTATTGATCATTCCTGATGGCTAGCCAGGGACAGTCGGGCAACACCTCAGGGATGCTGCAAGGATTTCCCGAAGGAGAATTCCAAGACTCCTGATTCAGCAGACCCCAGAGAGCGGAGTCTACCACTCAAAATATTTCCCCCCTCTGCCCCTGGGTGGAAAAATCTCCCTGAACTTCTTAAAAAGTACCCTGGGATTTTCTGAACCAGAACTTCTTTCCCCCATGCTGATTCCTGAAGAAGGTTCTTTGCAGGGTAGAAAAGCAGATGCCGATGGCAGATGGGGTCTTTCCTTCTTTCTTGCTGCAGGAGTGCGTGTCACAAACAGTTGGTCCAAAGATGGAGGAACTGAAGTGGACATTGACAAATGATGCCTTGAAAGGTTCTGCGAAATCACACAGCTGCATCCAGGTATGGAGCCAAATGGCAATGCCGGAACCAGGCGCCTGAGAGGTGCCCTCAACTGCGTGGGAGATTAGCCTCATGGATGTGTTGGAAATGGACTTTAGAGTGGCCATATGGGAGGTAAAGGAAGTCCATTCCTCCACCATCATGGACTCAGGGCTAGAGTGTCCCTTAGGCAAGTCCTTCTGTAGCCTTGTAAAATGGGAAAGGTAATTCAACACTTTGAAGGCAAACGGGGAAGTAGTGTAGACCCTTTTTCCAAATCTGTCCATGGCCCTAAACTCACTGTTAGTGGGATGGACAGTAGAGCTTTCCTGGGTGGCCACAACCACCACCATGGCATTTACTAGGATACTCTTTGCCCATTGGTGTCTATCCTGGGGAGCACTAAGAATTTTGTCTGCTCTTTTAGGAATAGGCTCTGCAGCGTCTGGTTTCTTCCACGCCCTTGCAGACACCAGGTCCACCAGGGGGTCTGCAGGGGTGAGGGACACCCAGGATATAGATGGGCTGGTCTTGAAGGCCTCCAGGAACACTGTCTCATTCTGGTTGGGGTTTGGGGCTGACCAGCCACCTCTCTTACAAAAGATTTCTAAAATGTCTTCAAAGGCAATGTCAGGTGGAAATCTAGGGGACTGCTCCCTTCATCGAAGTCAGTGTCTGTCCTGAGAAATTCCTCTGGGGAACCTAGGTGCCTTCTTTTGCACCTTTTCTTCTGAGGAACCTCCTTGGTGGGTGCTCCTGGGAGGTGTCGGAAGAAGTCTGGGCTTCCCCAAAAGGAAGAGTCTGGAGGCCCTGAGGAGCTGGCTGCCCTGGTGGCAGAAGAGAGGTCTCCAACACAGAGCTCAGGAGGGGGAAGGGGTGGATCTGAAACTGTAGCAGCTGGAGATCTCCTAGGAGCAGAGAGGACCCTCTCCACCACCTCAAAGGTAGGTCTGCCAGAGTCCTGAGGAACCCTCTCCTGTCTTAAGGGATCAGGAACAGACCATCCCCCATTACCAGCAACCCTCCACTCCAAGGGAGAAGTTGGAGCTGAGGTGTCAAATGCCAAGGCACTGAAGGAAGTGACAACTCTGAGAGCTTTGAAGTCAAAGTCATCCCCCCAGACTCAACGTCGAAGCTTTGTTACCGAGCAAGTCAGGGAAACAATCAGGCTCGAAGAAGTAAAAACTATTGGGCCCAATGAACCCGCCCCAAGCACCAACAGATCCAGGAGCTCCAAAACAGCAGGCCAGATCAGAGAAGAAGAAACAATCCTGCAGGGGCAAGCTCTGCTCACAGATCCTGTACGGGACGGACTTGGATGACCCCCATCTGGATCTGTGCACGGACAAACATCCTCATTAATCCATCCACCTAGTTCTCTGACAGGCTCAGCGAGGACCTGATGGACGAGGACACAGGAGGGTCTGAAGTAATGTCTATGGGAAGCAACCCTTGGAGCACACTAGCAGCCATAAGCCCTGGCCCCGAAGAGGGGGTTGGGGCACGGGGTAGAGGAGACGGAGCCGGGAAACTCTGCTCCAAAGGTCTCAAGGCGTTTTTTGGAGGCACCGACAAGTGACATGGAGGGATCTGTGGGCAGTTTCTTATGATCCCTGGCCTACTTAGACATTTCGGTGAGGGTTGGAGCCCCTCAGACAGAAGCAACAGTAGGAGGAATAAGACCCCTGAGAACTAACTTATTTATTCTATCTGCAAGGGCCTGGAAAAAAAGGCCTTGCAGATAATAAGCCACCTGAAGGTGGGAAGGACCTAAGCAATACACACACTCCCTGTGGGCATCAGATACAGGGATATTGTGCCCACAGGAAGTGCATTTTGTAAACTCAACAGGCTTGTCAAATTCAGATTTCTCTGACACCGTATCAAACAGAAGGAGAGAAAGGGGGAAAGACTGAGACAGATGCGATGACCACATGGCAGAAAACACGGAAACACTGGAAATTTTTTTTTGTTTACAAAAAGGCAGTAAGAAAAAGCAAGAAGGGTAGGGAGAAGGCGAAAAATAGGTCAAAAGACCACTTACGAATGGCAGGAACAAACTTTAGAAACACCAGGAGGAGCTCTAACCTGACCACAATGCTTCACTGTGCACGGCAAACAAGATCTGAGGTATCTGAGAGGAGCTAGGCAGTATGGGTAGGGTGGGAGGAGCTCTAGCTTGGAATCCTTAGCTTGACAGCCAAGTCTGTTCCAAGGTTAGAACAGAGACCCACAGGTTTGATGAAGACTGAACAGACATCAGATATGTCACTTACTAGAATGTAGTTTTGCTTTAGAATAGTTCCCATTAACAGGTGTTGCTGGGTTTCCATGTTAATTCTTATTTCGAAGGAGCCAGCTTTGTGATCAGACTTCACCAATGAGGATGTGAGATATATATTTGTGTGTGTGTGTGTGTGGGGGGGGGGGGGTGCAGCTCTTTCCCATATTGGAGATTACTGGGTCCAGTATATTTGAACCTATGGTTGAGTGTACACCATCTGGTCAAGGGTAATGTGTGCACTGAAGCCTTGCACTGCCAGAGTACTTTCTGCAACATTAAACATGTCTCAGTAATGGCACAGATATCTTTATTCTCCAGAGTGAGGAGATTAGATGTCTTTATTCTCCAGAGTGAGGAGAGGTTGTAGGGTGTAGAGTTTCTTCCTAAGACTCCTAACATTCAGCAGTAACACGTTTAGGTTCCTTTGGGTTTTGTTTGATAAGATGACAGTTTTGTCAATTTGGCATTGCCTAAAAATAGGCAATAAGGGAGTGGGCAAAGTTTTATCCAATATTCAGAAGCCTGGGGGGGGGGGGCAAGTGCAGATAATCCTTGGCAAAGCAACATGGTCTGTTAACCATGTGCTCCTATGCTGACAAACAGCGACTCCCCGAGGAATGACACAAGAAGCTAAGCCAGTTGTTAAAGTCAATCACTTTTTGTTCATACTGTAGCATCATCCTTGGTGAAGGTAGAATGTCGTTCAATGCACGGAACATACCAGTCAGACACACATCTGGAGAGATCCTTAATGTCTCTCTTCGTATAGTTTAATGAGGTATGTCTCAGGTCATTTACACCAATGTGGATTATGACAGAATCTTACTCGCACCTGTACTGCATTGAGTTGAGTTTGTGTGTAACCTGGCAGATCCTGGCTCCAGATAAGCAACTAATCATTATCTCCTCCTTGTCTAGTCTGTGGAATGGGTGATCTGAGTCATACAATGAAGTGCCCTATGACAAGAGTCTTGGGTAAATTATTTGTTTTCCTTATGGGATTCGTTCTTGAGGTCCATTAGGTGTATGTGTAGTGTTTGGTGTTACTTTTGGCATATGCTTTAGAGATTGCTGAGGATAGGTGTTGCATTTGTAGACTCAGGAGTTCTTTGATGTTTGGAAAGATTGCTTTTTAGTGCTTTAGCATAAGATGGTGTGTGTGTGTGTGTGTGTGTGTGTGTGTGTGTGGTGGATGCAGTGCATGTGTTCTTAACCTTGTCTGTAAGCAAGATTTTTGCTTCCATGGAAATTGTGTATGTACATCTCTTGCATACTGTATTACTTTAGTTTCTTTACGGACTAAAAGGTTGTCTGTGAACGTGACACAATTGCTATTTTGCCTCAGGATGCCCATAGCTACCACGCTGGCTACAGTGACATCTGGAAATTGCATGCCATGCTATCTAAACCTGAATTAGGGTAGACTATTAATGTTTGAGTACCAGGTTAAACTCCTAAGGTGGTCTCTAGGATTAGGGACTAGAGTTAGACAGTGCTAAGATATGGTATTACTGCTCTTTTGTACGTGCAAGCTAGCTGCAGTAATAATAGTTACATAGGTAAACCTTATTGCCTAAGTATTTGCATCTGTACAGAGCACTGCTGGTCTAATGAATAGCTGAGCCAAACAAACTACGTATGCTATTTATAGCAGCATTTGCTCTACCCAGCACAAATAAGTTAACAGGTATAACAAAACATGTTAAATTACAGTATAACTAATTTACAAGATTAATTAACATTGTTAAAGTACTGTCATATAGAGAATTAAACTACATCAACCAATAACATGTTTAAAATGACACTTTACATTACTACAATAAACTTAGTTACTGATAACATTCGATATCTCTTTATTCAATAAATGTCAGTAATGCTACCACCACATTACCGAAATTTTTGTGTTCTAAAGTTAAAAACTTTACTCATAAGTTATGGGTACTTTACATCTTGCAGAAACTTAACACACATGATGGTATTATATGCAACAGTTTATGAAATACCTTAGAGTAATACAGTGAGTGACAGCCACTATTATATAAATACATCTGAAGCACTGTTGTTGTCCACATGGTAACAGTTAATACATTACTTGTTCACACTTTCATTCACACACTGATTAACATGACACACCAAACATTTGAACAGTTAGTCAATTAAATGCATGACTTAACTCACAGCAGGTGCAGCTCTCTCTGACCTTGTAAAAAGATGAATTATACTGAGAACTACAGTATTTAACAAATTAAAATGGTGTGCCTGTGTGCTTTAATTAAGGCAAAACAATTACGACAATAATACACTTTAGAAGAAATTACTTGCAAACTGAATTTAACATTACTTCACTGCAAAGTCATCCCCAGTGAAACAGTCCGTCCACAACATAAACCACTGGTTGTCAAAATCAGCTGCAAGCAGGGGACAGAGAAGACTCTTAAGGTCAGCACCGACCATGCTGAAGATCTGGAAGTTGACTGAAGAGAAAGTACAACAGTTCAAGGAATTATTTAGGGCTCTAGCACCCCAAGAACAGGACTTGGTGGAGATGAAGAAGAATGGCAGTGCCTCAAAACAGTATTTGTTAGGACTACAGAACAAATATGTGGCCGAGCCAGGTATGGAAATAAGATACATAAAGAAAGCTGGTGGTGGAATGCAGAAGTCCAGGAAGTGATCAAAAGAAAGGAGTGCAGGAAAAAACGGGAGATACAAAAGACCAATCAGGCTACGAAGGAATTCTAGTTGGCTAACAAAAAGGCTAAGAAAGGAGTTGCAATAATAAAGAATAGGGCATCTGAGGCACTCTACCAACTTCTAGAAAGTGACTCAGTAGGTGGTAAAAAGAAACTATGCCAGGTTGCAAGGCAACTACAGAAAGATAAAGAAAATAGTTAGACACCGTTCGTAAGGGATGCCAGCAACAACCTGCTCACCAGTCGACAGGACATCAAAGGCAGAAGGAAGGAGTATTTGCAGCAGCTTCTGAATGAAGAAAACACAGCAGAAGCTGTACTGCCCCAGAAACAACCTACAATGAGAGAAGAGGAGGAGCCCACCCTAGAAGAAGGAAGAACAGCACTAAGGAAACTGAAGTCAGGGAAAGCAGCAGGATCAGCTGAGGTCACAGCAGATATAAAGATACTGGGTGAGACAGGGGAGAAATGGCTCCTGAGGGCACTCATACCAGTGTGGACAGAAAGGCATATCTGAGATGACTGGAGAATAAGCATACTCATGCCAGTGTACAAGAACAAAGGGGACATCCACAACTGTGGGCAGTACAGAGGCATCAAACTCCTATCACATTAGTTCTGGAAAGGGTGACTGAAACAGATATGCAGAGTAGTAGAATGTAAGATGAGAGATGAGCAGTTCGGATTCAGATCAGGATGTAGCACAACTAATCTGATGTCTGCAGGGAGATAGACAGCTGAGAAAATGCTAGAGATGATGTAGAGTCCAACTGGGCATTCCTAGATTTGGAGAAAGCATATGACAAGGTCCCAAGAAAAGTGATCTGGGCAGTACTGTGGTGGTTCAAAGTCCCAGAAACACTGGTAGAATTAGTGCAGGCTACGTACAAGGACTCAGTGACTCAAGTACGGTCAGTGTTCGGCCTCTCAGAAGGGTTCACAGTGGGAGTGGGTGTACACCAGCATTCAGCTCTGAGCCCACTGCTGTTCATACTGGTGATGGACTACATTAGCAAACAAGGTTGGATGGGAGATCAACAAAATTACTGTATAGGCTCTGAGCAAGAACTTCAGCAAAGGACATGGGAATAGAATACAAAACCGAAGTACATGGTATGAAACTAAGCACATACAAGACAGTGCTAATGGCAGCAAATTGGGGAATTAGAAGAAGCTGAGAATTGAGATAGAAATAGCTTCAAGTATCTAGGAGGGTGTTTGAGGAGAAGGGAAGTCTGAATGCAGAGGTCAAAGTTAGAATCAGAGGGGCTGCAGTCAACTGGCATAGAGTCTCAGGTGTACTGTATGACATAAGAATGCCAAAGGAGGTGAAAAGTAAGGTGTACAAGACAGTGGTGTGACCAGTACTACTGTATGGTACAGAAACCTGAGCAGTAAAGGCAGAGTAGATGAAGAAGCTACAGGTGATGGAAATGAAGTGCCTGAGAAGGGTGGTAGGATGCACACTGTGGGACAGATGAAGAAATGGGACATAAGAGCAGAAGCCAAATTAGCTCTAATTGCAGAAAAGATCAAAGAGAACAGATAGTGGTGGTTCAGACATGTGCAGAAAAGCAGAAGACAATCTGGTGAAGATGATTTGGGACAGACAGAAAGAAGGTAAGAGGAAACCAAGATGTCCAGCAAAGAGGTGGATGGATTGTGTGAAAGATCTGCGAGAGTCTGGCATGAGTGTTGAAAAAGGCAGAAGTATGGCACTGAATCGAGAGATGGCGACGGTTAACACAATACCCCAACCCCATGTAAAAAATGGGAAAAAGGGGGATGATGATTCACTGCAAAATAACCATAATCCACTATTAAAGCCATGCAGTAATTTAATTCTCCTACCATTACAATGACAAAGCATTCATACTAAATGTACAAAATATTACTTAAGCTGTACACATTTCGTCATATGCTAACCACTAGCACAATGTGTAATAATGTAGAAAATGAAATGAACTTTTTATAATACTGTACGTTTGACTATTATGCACAAAACAATGCTAACACCACCTAAAGGTACTGAATACTTTAACTATTTGTTGAATATATCCAATTTCTTTACAAATACAACTTACTACCTCCAAATGACACTAAAACTAGATCACTACGGTCACTACATTACACAATTCATCAATAACTTGCTTTATAAGATCATACAATGAATCAACAACATGAATGGAAAAAGCACCACGGACAATTCAACTTTGCGATAACTTCAAAGCATTACACACAGATATACATAAACTATTAGGATTTAGTCATACTGATGATTATCCATAACAGTAAAAGAATGATTCTATCGTGGAAAATAGGTTTTAGTCTTGCATAACAAGTAAAATGAATTTTACTAACAAAAACAGCACGTAAAACTGCATCCCAATAATAATAACGATAACAGCAACAACTGTAACTCTTTAAAATCTTCAAATGCAAATGAAGGAAAATTTAAGATTTACCAAACCAGAAAAAGGAGAATAGGAGGAGGGTTGCTTTAATAGAACAGTGACTTCTCTTTTCAAAGCTCTAATATTAGAAAATACCTTGCACAACTACATTACATCCTCACAGAAGATCAGTCCAACAGTAAATTGCAGAATTTGAAGAATACAAAGCAGTACTTACAGTTCCACCAGTGAAGGAGATTTATCAAAAGAGGTAATTTATCAAAGGACTTACTGATGTAGTGTATTTCACCAATTACAACGGTTAAATATATTAATAGCACAATGAAGAATACAAATATAACCCAATACATGCAGCCTACAGTTCTTAATGTAACAGGAAGCATTAAAATGTGTGTGGTTGGATAAACAACTTGAAAAAATATCAGGTTTAGTCATAAAAATTTATGGAAGACTACATATAATCTGAGACGATCTCACGATTTCTTTAAATTCACTTTGTATTTTTGCATTAAAACATCTAATCACAAAACAAATGTAAAGTTTATGTTTTAAACCCGATCACATTCAAACATGTTAAAAATAGATATGCATTAAGCAACACAGAACTATGCAAGTAAAGCTGACTGGTGATGATTTGCTTTACATGCTAACAGCAATATGGAAAGAAAGGTGCATTATCCTTTAGTTGAAAGAATAAAGGACAGCTTACAAAATATAAAGGAGGAGCCAGAAACATGAAATGGCATAAACAAATTTAGGAATCCAGGTTAATGAAAAAGTTGCAAATAATTACATAGCATATTGACAAATACTGGTCTTGATGGCAACCAGTTTAAGTCTGCCAATGGAAAGAGTTCTACCTCATAAAATGAATGCTCCATGATATACAGTAAATCACAGATAAAAGGTACTAAAGGTATAAAGTACTGATATGAAATGATAAAGCTTTCCTCTAAGTTCTGGGTCTGTTCAAAGTGTCTCAATAACAGATACTATCTTCTTCGAAGGGTTGTTGGACCACGATTTTGGGAGTGATTCTTAGTTCTTTAACTCTGACTTCCATTGTCAGTTTCTTTCAGTAACTTTAAAAATTCTTCCAGGGTAGGTTCAGAAGTAGAATTCCACTTTCTAGTGATGCATTTCCTTGCGACTGCTAATATGGTCCATAGTAAATATAGATCTTTTTTGTTTAATTCAGTTCATTAATATTCAGAAAATAAAAGAAGTTATGTTCTTACCATAACGTTCCATGTGAGTTGTTCATCTCGCCTTTGTTCTTTACACGTGGGTTCGGAGCCGATCCATCAGCTCCGAGTCGGCCGCTTTCCAAGCTCAAGATCTTTGAGTAGCTCGAGGCACAGTCCCTATCCCATGATGCTCTCCTACCAACCCCAGATCTAGTTTGCTAAACCAGCAAGAAAAAAGAAACACTAAGCAACCAATTACAAAAAATGTACATAGTACATAACTATTTACAATAGCTAAACAATAATCTGGCTGGAAAGAAGGACACTAGCAAGACCAACCAGACCACCAGTCATACCTGTTCTTCCATAACCTTGAGGGGGAAGGTGGGAGGGAGTGTAAGAAAAAAGGCGAGATGAACTCACATGGAACGCTATGGTAAGAACATAACTTCATGTGTTCAATCTCACCGTTTGTTCTTTACACTTGGGTAGCGTCCCAAGCACCCTAATCCTGGGTGGCTCACGGGAGTATATTCCTGAGAACGGTGGAACCAAAGGAGGCCCTGTCCACTTTGTAATGAGTGATAAACGTATGAGGTTTGGACCAAGTAGCAGCTGCACAAATGGTGTCCAAAGGTAGATGGGCTGCATGGGCTAAAGGCGTTGAAACAGCCCTGGTAGAATGAGCTTTCACCTCACGTTCTAAAGGTTGTTTAGCTGAAGAATACACAAATTTTATACAATAAGAAATCCATTTGGACAATGTAACTTTGGATACCGACAAACCTTTCTTATTTTCTGCATAGGAAACAAATAGTTGATCAGATTTCCTAAATTCTTTTGTTGTGTCCAAGTAAAACCTTAATTGTCTGTGAACATCAAGCTCATGTAACATATACTCCATTCTATTTGCATTATGTCTAAAAAAAGTAGGAAGGTCAATAGACTGGTTCAAATTTGCCTCAGAGCAGACCTTTGGAAGAAAGGTTGGATTTGTTCTTAAAGACACTCTGTCGGGGTAAAAGACTATATACGGAGGCCTGAGAGAAAGTGCTTGTAGTTCAGAAACTCTACGGGCTGAAGTAATAGCCACCAGGAAATTTTTTTCCAAGAAAGGAACTTCAAAGTACAAGATGATGCAGGCTCAAAAGGTGGAAGAATGAGTTGAGACAGCACCAAATTCAGATTCCAGGGAGTAAGAGGATGTCTGATAGGTGGCTTAAGGTGATGAGTTCCTTTGAAAAAGTCTTTACATAATCTGTGGGACAATGTTTGAACCACTGCATCCCACATGGAAGTTAGATATGGCAGCCTGAGCCAATTGAACCCTTATCGTAGAAGCTGCCGCACCATCATGAAAGAGCGAAGTCAAAATTCCAGAATACTATGAATAGAAGCCCAATGAACAAATCGCCTCCATTTGCTATTAAAGTTTCCTGGTGGAGACTTTGAGACAGGAAACTAAAATATGTTGAACCGCTGGAGACAAATGTGACCTGGCTAAGGTGGGAAGTGGAGCAGCCAAGCTGTCAGTTTGAGAGAGACAAGAGAGGGATGAAGAATTCCCGACGAATGAGTTAGAAGGTCTGGCACTGGGTCCAGAACCCAATGTTCTTCCACTTGGTATTGCTGTAGGAAGGGGAACCATATCTGCTGAGGCCAAAAAATAACAGTCCTTCCCAGGCTTTTGGCTTTCTGTAAGAATCTGAGGATCAGAGGGACAGCATAAAGGAGACCAGAGGGCCAATCATGTAAAAGTGAGTCCCTTGGGCTGTCCCCCGGAGGGGAGTACAGGGCAAAGTAGCTTCTGCATTTGGCATTTATTGGGGATGCAAAAAGGTCGCAGCAAGGCTGGCCCCATCTGCGGAATACCTTTTCCGCCACTCGTTCTTTGAGGGACCACTCGTGAGGCAACAGAATGGCTCTGCTCAGTTTGTCTGCAATCACGTTGGATGACCCGGGTATGTGCGTTGCTATCAGAAAGCGCCTGGTGGATACAGCCCACTACCAAACTCTCAGGGCCTCTCGGCATAAGGGGTAAGACTTTGTTCCCCCTTGCTTGTTGATGTACCAGACTACCGACATGTTGTCTGTCTGTATTGCAATCGTCTCTCGAGGTAGAGAGTCGTGAAAGTGTTGCAACGCTAGAAACACCGCTCTCAACACTAGGACATTGATGTGCAAATGAGATTCCATGTCTGACCAAGTGCCTTGGACAGTTCTTCCCTGAAACAGCCACCCCACCCTATCAGGGAAGCATCTGTGGTCACTGTGGCTGTGGGAGGGGGAAGTACAAATAGGTGACCTACAGTAACTTGGTGGCTGTTCAACCAGCAAAGAAGGTCCTTTTTGCAAGCATTTGTCAGAAGAATCTTGTGTGACATTGGAAGCTGTTGATAAGACTACTGTGCGAATAGTAACCTTGGAGTATCCTCATGTGCATTCGTCCCAGAGGAACCGCTATGAGTGTAGCTGCCATGGTGCCCAACAGCTTCAGAACCTGGAATGCTGGAACTCTCCTTTCCGTTAACAAATGGGGCACTTTACTTCGCAAAGATATTACTCTTTCCTGAGGCAATCTGACCAGGGAGGTGGTGGTGTCTAGATCTGCTCCTATAAAGGAAATATGCTGCGATGGCAATAAAGCAGATTTTTCTAAATTTAAGGTCATGCCCAACCTGGAACACAGGTTGATAGTGTAATCGGTGGAGCAAATTAGTTGATGCCTGGTGGGGGTGTGGAGCCAGTCGTCCAGATATGGAAACACCCGAAATCCTAAAAGTCTCAGGTGAGCCATGACCACTGCCATACATTTGGTGAACACTCTGAGGGCTGTGGTGAGACCAAAGGGCAGAGCTCAGAATTGGCAGTGACTGGCCCCCAGCCAGAAATGCAAATGATCTCTGGATGGCCTGGCCATTTTGATGTGGTAGTACACATCCTTGAGATTTATAGAGCACATCCAATCACCCGTTTCGAGAAATGGAAGTATCGATAGAAGCATAATCATCTGGAACTTTTCCTTTTTGACAAAGGTGTTTAGTTTGCTGAGGTCTAAGATGGGCCTCCAGTCCCCTGTTTTCTTTGGAACTAAAAAGAACCTTGAGCAAGTTCCGGATCCTATCTCGTCTGCCGGGACTGGCTGGATGACTTTTTTTTTTTTTTTTAGCAGCCTTTGAATTTCTATGGTTGCTAGATTTCGCAGACTGGGTGGAACATCTGGAATTCTTGTACGAATGGAAGGGGATTCTGAAAAGGGAATGATGTAACCTCTGCTCTTTATCAAAGAATCTGATGTAATTCCTAGCCAGGCATCTGGGTATAAAGCTAAGCAACCCTCGACTACCTCCAGAGCAGGACAGTCGGGCCTCCTCTCAGGAGCACTGATAGGGCATGCCAAGGAATTGCTCCCTGCCCTGTCACCCTGGTTTTGCAGACCCCCTCTGCCGCCTGGGCGGCGTCTACCATTATAACCCCCTCCTCTGCCCCTGGAGGGGGGTTCACTGTGTTCTGGAAAGTTCCTCGGGACTTTCGGAAACACATTTTTCCACCTTTTAGCCCTTCGAGGTATGGTCTAGTGGGGGTGGAAAAACAGACTCCTACGGCAGATAAGAGTATTTCCTTCCTGCTCACACCTAGTGAGTGTCTCCTTGACTTTAGGCCCAAACAAGGAAGAGCCATCAAATGGGGTATTAAAGGAAGACTTGAAGGCTTCCACAAAGGAGTATAAGCGCATCCAGGATGGTCTCCGCAGAGCTATTGCTGAACCTGCTGCCAGGCTCGATCCATCGGCTGCATAAGAAATGAGCCACATGGACGAGTTCACAATAGAATTAAGGGTGTTAAGCTGTGCCGTTACTTTCTCAGAAACAGCATCATCTGTTTTGCCCTGTAGAGTAGAGTATCTCCAAGCTCTTTGAGGAGATCTCGTTGAAGACAGGTAAATTGGGTTAAATAGTTGAGTGATCTCATTGCAAATGTTGCAGAACTAAAGATGTGTTTCCCGTATCTGCCCATAGTCCTAGAGTCTTTATTAGGAGGATGAACAGAAGTTTCTGACATCTCTTTCTTGGTGGCCACTGCCACCACTGTGGCATCAATGGGGACTCCCTTCATAAGAAAAGACCTGTCTTGAGGGGAGGTGATAAATTTGTTGGGCCTCCGAGGGACCGGTTCCATGGAATCAGGGACTCCCACGCCCTTTGAGCGACCAAGTCCATTAATTTGTCAAAGGGCGGAGTAACCCAGGAGGTGGAAGGTTGAGACTCAAAGGCCTTCAGGAGCACTGATTCATCCTCAGTAGGGGTAAGGGACTGCCAGTTAACCCTCTGCCTTAATATTTCCAGGATGTCTGCAAATGAGACATCCTCAGTAGGAGGACCGTGTGGACCTTTCTGATTCCTCTAAGTCAATGTCTGATGTTAAGGATTCCTGAGGGGAATCTAAATGCCTCCTCTTGCACAGTCACTTTCTGGGGACTTCATCAGTGGGGGCGTCTGAAATCTCAGTCAAGCAGGGGTCACCCAATGGGGTTACCTGAGGCTCTGGGTCTCAACACTTGGTGGGGACCTGTGGTATAGGGACAGAACATGGCCCTTTAGGGGAGGAAGAGAAAAGATCTGAAGAGGTAAGGGTCTAAGCAGACATGACCTTCCTCATGGCATACAAGGCACCAGTTTCCCGACCCAAGGAGTCCGCCGGTTCCGAAGAAAACTGCAACCTGCCAGGGGCCGAGACCACGGGATCCAAACCAGAGGATGGAACCGAGCTCATCTGCACTGAAGCCCAGAGAGGGAAAGTCAGAACTGAAGCGTCGGTTCGACTCTCTCCTCCGGAACCAGCGAGAGAGTGTCAAACTCAGAGACTCTTCGATCGGAACCGAAGAAGTCAAGGTTGACAGAGCAGAGGGCACTGGGACAGTCCTTGGCTCCGAGGGTTCCACCACTATCAGATCCTCTCTTTCCAGCTTCGAAGGCTCAACTGGCCTCAGAGGAGGTGCGGAAATTGTGGTGGGGGGTTGTAGGCTTCAAAGCCAGCTGGGTCGAAGTTGAAAGCAATTTGGACAGGGCCGGGTTCACCAAAAGTCTCTGCACCACACGGTCTACATCGATGTTGGAAAGGGTACCAGAAAAACAGGTCGAAGGAGCCGAAGAAGCCACCGACTTAAGGATCGGGACTTTAAAACTTCCGACACCAGCTCCAACACTATGATTTGGCTCCAAGGTAAGATTTCGGTGCACGGCTCCAAAGGCTGCGGAGCCGGCGACAGAGTCTTCCCAGAGGTGCTCGGAAAAGAAGACTTGTGCTCCGATGATACCTTAGAAGACTTCGATCCCTTCGAGGACTTGGCGGTCTGGTCAGTCCTGTCTAATGCTTCTTGACCTCAACAGCCCTCTATCCACCAATTTCCTTTGCCTCTCTAATAAAACCCTGCCACTGAAGGAATGGCAGATAGAGAAATCTTCTTGCAAATGTAGTGGACCCATGCAGTACACCCAAGAAATGTGGTTATCGGTGATGGACATCTTCTGTCCAGTCACACCTTTTAAATCCTGATTTTTGTTTCTCAGACATTACATAAAGAAAATACACACAAATATCAGATCCCTGATAACAATATCAATAAAGTCAAAAAGCCACTAAGAACTCCTTAGAAAGTTCAAACCCCTGAATTGCAAAGGACTACAAGAATTATTTGACACAAAAATCATTCAAATACAACAATTCTATGAAAAATAAGGGGATAGGGAATTAAATTTGACAGAGCCCTGTCAAGTAAATGCAACTCAAGAAAGGCTAAAGGCCTAGGAGCAACTGCTCCGAATTAGAAAGACAAAAATATAATATCCAGTTAACTCACTGAACAAATACAAGAAATATGAGAAGTCTCACAAATATCAGATCCCTGATAGTCTAAATAAGTAACTTTAAATTCTTTTAAGAATAAAAAAAAAGGTTACTGGCCCGAACTTTCCTCCGAAGATCATGAGATCCATTGCAGCAGAAAACTAGATCTGGGGTTGTTAGGAGAGAATCATGGGATAGGGACTGTGCCTCGAGCTACTCAAAGATCTTGAGCTTGGAAAGCAGCCAACTCGGAGCCAACGGATCGGCTCCAAATCCACATGTAAAGAACAAACGGCGAGATTGAACAACTTTACATTTAAAGATTTAATGTAAACATGTTGGTAAATAAAGCTTGTAAAAAATCACCATCTTCCCAGTACTTTTTACGTTTAATGCAAACATGAAATATGTGTAGCCAATCTGCATTGCATACTAAAAGGCATCTCCAACAGATGCCATTATAGGAAGAGGCTAATTTATTTGGGGTATAGAATGATCTATGCAGAAATCTTCACGTGAATATTCTCAAATATATGTTAGATGTTAATTTGACAGAATATAATAAGTTTGCTTTATTTTCCACTGGATAAATTTTATGAATGACCTTTGATGATAAAGTCCCAAAATTTTTGTTTAACTTCAATTTTATAATTAATTAGTTATTTTTGTTGTATACATATCACCTAGAAATTTCATAAATTTAGGTCAAATTTTAAAAGAACTGTTTACTATTCTGCATAGATCTTGTGTATGTGTCAAAACACTTTGGAGAATTAGCCAATCTGCAGATATTTCATAGATAGTAGTTATTTCATGGCTATCTATTTGTTGTTGATTAATAATACATTGTTGCCAACAAGTAAAGTTGTTTTGTTCCCATGTATTAAAAATATCTTTGTGCATCTTATTATGAAAGTTTTTCGTGAAGCTGAAAGGGATTATTAAATCCATCCATGTTTTTATATCTGTGTTAGCAATACATTTCCTGAATGTATTAAAAATTGAATTTTTAAAATTTAGTTTAGTAGGCTTTGTTAAATTATATTGAATTCCTATACATTATGTGTCATGGTTTATTGAATTAACACAGTTTATTATAGGATTTTCATTTAAATAATATTCCAGTTAGAGGAATAATTTGGGTCTATCCAATGATTATTCTAAATACAGAAGCTTTTATACAAGTCTCCAAGTCTGGAAAGTTAATTCCCCCTCTATTCCATTGTCTGACATGTTGAATGAGAGCTACTCTATTTTTATTAGGGTACCAAAGAAAATTTAATAATAGTGTATTCATTTCTTTTAGAATAACTGTTTCTGGATTCTTAGGAATGGCTTGAGCTATATACAACATTTTGGTAGTAATATTTTTATTATTTGTAATCTATCTTCAAAAGTTAAATATGTTTTATTCCAATTAGCTACGTCTTTATATTGTTTAATATATAATTTGTATATTTTTACATAGAACAATGCCTAAACAATTTAGGGTTGAAACTTGCTTGCCTATTATTTGATTCCCTTCTATTAGACAATCATTATTCCTGTTCAATATTAGGAAATTTAACTTTGGTTTATTGAAGTCCAGACATTAGAAAAAAAAATTCTACTAGTTTATCTAATTCTTTTATAGATTCTTTTGAGTTGGATAGCGTGAGAAGATTATCATCTGCAAATAATTTTGGAATCATATTGGCCATATAAATCAATACCTTTTATTTTCCTATTGGAACGTATTGAAGATTCCAATCGCTGGTGCAAATACGACAGGAGACATGGGACAGCCCTATTGTGTTCTTTTTGTTAGAGCTATAGGTTCAGAAGTAAATGGTCCTAATTTAACATGTGCTAAATTATTTTTATATATGTTTTTCATTAATGAAATAAAGGGTTGAGGAAAATCATAAAGTACTAATATCTTAAATAAATATTCCCAATTTAGTGAAAAGATTTTTCCATGTCCAATGTTATTAGAGCTTCCATTTTTCTCTATTTAGGGTTCTATAAGAGTTAATACTCTTTGCATATCATATGCGTGTCAATTGTAAACAAAACCTGTCTGGTCCTCATTTATGATGTAGATCAGACTTTTTTTAATTCTATTAACTAAGATGGACATAAGATTTTAAAATCATTATTGAACAGAGATATTGGTCTGCAAGATTTGCATTGTGTGGGATCTTTAGTTTTTTTTTTTTTTAAATTGGTGTAATTAGTGAATATTTCCATGAGGATGGTAGAATATTTTGCAACTGAATTTCTAATAGAGTTTTGTGAAACACTAAGATTATGGATGTTGAAAGAAATTTATGGAATTCAATTATGATACCATCTAATCCTGGCACTTTGTTGCATTTACTTTCCTTGATAACATCTGTGATTTCTTTAGGTGCAATTTGTTTTTGGATATCTAATTTTAATTTTTCTGGAATTTTATTAACATTGTTAAGTTCTGCATTTGGACAAGTGGTTTGAGATTTATTACTCCTAAAATGTTCTGCATAATGATGTTTGAAGGCTTCAAGAATTTCACTTGCATCTGAGGCTAATTTACTTTCTCTTCCTACATGAATAATGTTATTTTGTCTGGATTGTCTTTCAATTCTAGCTGCTAAATTATGAATATGTCGTGGTGATGTAGCACAATAGTTTAGTATCAGTCTTTCTAATGCTATGTTTGTTTTATGAGTTAGAATTTCCTTATATTTTTTGTTAAATCACCTATTTTTTATTAGTAGAGATATTTGATGAGGAAGTGTTAATTTTTATAAGTTGTTTTTGCATGTTTAATTCAAAATCCCATTCTTTTGATTTGCTTTTGAACCATAAAAGAATTTTCCCATAGATATATATATATATGCTTTCAAGGTATCCCATATCATTACTATATTTATCTCTTTAGAATAGTTTCCAGATAATATTGAAGATCCGTAATTAACCAGGGTTTGAATTATTTTAATTTTGTAATATAAGCTGGTATTCTAGTTACAACATCTATTTGAATATTAAGAATAAGAGAATTATGATCTGATATGGGGCAGGGGGTTATTAGAAATTTGTTAATGTTTGTATTGGCTCTTATGATACATTTTATCTATTCTTGTGTGGGTATTAAATCTAAAATCTTGATGGGAAAATCGTAATGAATTGTCTTCTTTAAATTTGAATGCATCAATTAGGTTGTGACTTTCAATCCAGTTTGTAAGTAGTTTTGCTATAAGCTTAAGACGCAAGTTTCTTTTGTTGGTAGTCTCCGAATTATCTAAGATGCAATTAAAATCACCTCCTATTATTAAATTACCTTTATACGTTCTATTAATTAAATCTAGTTGTTTTTAACAGTTTGTGTGCCTATGCCAGGAATCCAATATAAGTTTACTAAAGTCCAAATCCTATTATTAAACTTTAGGATAACAAGTGCTAGAAAACCACCTTCATATTTGTAAATGATCTGGGGGTTGATAACTTTCTTTTTCCATACAATTACTCCTCTTTTTTCTGTTTTATACGAGGAATGAGCTAATGTTAAATATTCGGGTCTATATTATATACTTGAAGTATCAAAACTTCGAATCTCATATGTTCGACAACATATGAGCGAAGTTTGAAACTTCTAAAATATAATAAAAAATTTAAAAAAAAACTTACCTTAACACTGTGAGCAGGGGGGCAAGCCTCCCTGCAACCCCCACACCCCCTACTTAAATATACCAACTCGGAGATCGCACTTCAGTGCAGAAAAGGGAAATCTTCCCATTCTGCGCTGTATGGAGCTGTTGCTTTTAACCTTCAAATTTTTCAAAGTTTGATCATATGGTGTCGACCATATGACTTTCAAACTTTGAAAAGTTTGATTAACTAATATGGACCCACATATTCATGTGGATTCCAAATGTGTTCATCATTGGTTTTAAAATGGGATTCTTGTAAGAATACCACCTGAGCTTTATTTAATTTTAGATATCTTAAGAGTTACTCTCTTTTTAGGATTGTTTAAGCCACTGACATTTAGAGAAAGTAATGTTAGATCTATAAGTTGTTCCTTGGTTGTCATATTTTAAATTATACTCGTAATCTAGACAAACCTACAACTCTTATTTGAAATTTTACTTGTTCGAGTTTCTTGTCCCTTCTATTCTTTATCAGATTGAGTCCTCTTACTGCAGAATATGTTATGAATTTTAGTTCCGACCTGCAAAAAATAAAAAAAAACACTAGTAAAAAAAACAAATACACAAAAAAAAAATTAATTCAAAAATTCCCCTCACTGTACATGAAATTATATACATTCCCAATCCAATAGATAAAAAAATAATCCATCATATTGTCCGTCATACCGTATCAATAAAAGCACATTTTGAGCACCATAACTAATTGGAGATCAATTGAATTTATATAATAAAATAGATTTTAACTTGCTTATAAATTAGTTATAATTAACTCAACTAATGTCTTATCAAAGAAAAAAACTAATTAATAAAATACTGGCTTATCTAGAACAGCTATGTAAAAGATGCATGTGAATCAATTATTTCTTATGAAAATAAGGTTAGGTAAGAAATTAAACTCTAAAAACTTTCAATGCATTTCTGTAGACACAATCTAGTCCTCAATTACAAATCAGATTGCTCCTTCCAGAGCTTTTATTTTTTTAGTAGATAACTGAGATAAGAGAAATATACACCTGTATACACTTACCACAGATGTAGATGTTAGAGTGTATTTACTGTTGCAGTCATCACACTTGGGTTATCTGCCTGCAGGTAGCCCTCAGTCGGCTCGAATACCAGAAACTTAGTATTTCTGCATCGGTTGCTGTCGCTCCAGGACTGATGTCAGGTCATCAGGGGTATAAAAATAGGCAGCAGACACCATTACATCAGTTTTTCTTGTCCCAAATGTCAGGAGCTCCCCGATAGGGAGCTAAGCTATGGTGGGAAAATCACCACCAGTAAAAACTAAATAAAAATACCAATACCCCTGTAAGGGGAGAGTAATATACAGAGAGGAGAGAGGGAAGAAGGGGCTGGAGGGAGGGAAATCAGGACTGCAACAGTTAATACACTAACATCTACATTTATGGTGTGTACACAAATTACAATTGTGTACACTTACCATAAATGTAGATGTTAGAGTGTATTCACTGTTGCAGTCATCACACCTGAGGTTATTCTGCTTGCAGGTAGCCCTCAGTCAGCCTGAATACCAGAGACTTAGTATTTTTGCATTGGATGCTGTCACTCATGGACTGACATCAGGTAATCAGGATTATAAAAACAGGCAGCCAACAACGCCATTATATCAGATTTTTAATGTCCTAAATAGGGAGCTAGGTTATGGTGGGGAAATACCACCAGTAAAAACTAAATATCAATACTAGTAGAAATAGCCTGAGAGATAGAGAGAAAGAGATAGAGAAAAGCAGGGGGCTGGTGGGAGGGAAACCAGGACTGCAACAGTGAATAACACACAAACATCTACATTTATGTTGTGTACACAACTGTACTATGTTCGTGTTTCACTGTTGCATTCATCACACACTGGTGGATTCCCAAAGCTGAGGAAGAGTGGAGGCAGTCAAGAAGAGTTAGACCTGGCTAGTAGGCCATGCAAGACTGTTGTAGCAAAACCTGCCCTCGATTTGGAAAAGATAGGCAAATGGTAATGCTTGGTGAAGATGTGTACAGAACTCCAGGAAGCAGCTTCCAGGATGTCCCTGGTAGGGACTCCCCTGAGAAATGCTGTAGAGAGACTGGTTTTCCATGGTGCTTGTAGCACAAATGGATGCAGTGTGCTATCCACTTGGAAATTGTTTGTTTTGAACTGGCTTCGCCCTCTGCCCCTGTTGCAAAGCTGACTAGTAACAGGTCAGATTTTCTTAAGGGCTTAGTCCTATCAAGGTAGAATCTGAGTGGTCTGTGCACGTCCAAAGAGTACAGGATCCTTTCCCCTTTATTTGGAGGATTAGGGAAGAAGGTTGGCAAATGGATGGATTGGTTGAGAGCCACACTGGACACTTTAGGCATAAACGAAGGGTTAGTCCTGAGGGAGACCGCCCGCATGGAAAATAATGGAAGGGTTCCAAAGCCATCAGTGCTTGTAGCTCAGACACTCTTCCAGCTGAAGTGATGGCTAGAAGCAAGGCAGTTTTCCAGGAGAGGAATTTTAACTCTGCTGAAGCAGCAGGTTTAAAGGGGGGGGGGGAGCTTTTCCAGTACACAGTTAAGGTGCCAACCAGGGGTGGGTGCTCTCATTGGGGCCTTAAGTTGTTTGCCCCCTCAGGAACTGTTTGACGAGAGGGTGAGAAAATAGAAGTGGCTCAGTATTGTAATGAGCCGAAATGGCAGAGGCATGGATCTTAATGGAGGAGGATAGGCTGCTGTGGAGTAGTTCTGCTAGGTAATCCAGGATTAGAGGTAAGGAGGGCAGTGCTGTGTCCTCTCCTTTCAACTGAATCCAAGAACAATACCTTTTCCACTTATCAGCATAGGATTTCCTTGTACTGGGCTATCTGGCTTCAAGGATGATGTTCAACACCTGTTTGCTTAGGGTTGCTGGTGGGGTATTCAAGGAATAAGCCAGGCTGCAAGATTTAGGGTTTGCAAATGTGGATGCAAGATCTGTCCCTCCTGCTGAGAGAGCAGGGTTGGGGTCTGGAGTAGGTACCAGGATGGCACCATTGTCATGCTGCACAGGAGTGGGTACCAGTGCTGGCATGGCCAGTCCGGGGCAATCAGAATTGTCCTTGGCCTGTCCTGTTTTATCTTGAGTAATACTCTTAAGAGAGGGGGCAGAGGGGGAAAGGCATAGATGGATAGGTTTTCCCATTGAAAGGATAGTGCATCCACTTTCCAAGCCTGGTTGTGAGGATTCCTGGTGCAGAATTTGCTGAGCTGGTGGTTGTAGGGGGAGGCACAGAGATCAACCTCTGGGGTCCCCCATTTCTGAATCAGAAGGTTGAAGGAGCTGGGCTCCAATTTCCACTTGTGTGAGTCTGGGAGATTTCTGCTTAAGTTGACTGCCAGTGAGTTTAGTTTGCCTGGCAGAAATTGAACTTGTAGATGGACTTGAATGTTCAAGGCCGTGGTCCACATTGCTAACCTGCAGAGTGGGTAGGAACGGGTTCCCCCTGCTTGTTGGTGTACCACATAACTGTGGTGGTATCTGTTTTTATCAGCAGTTGATAAAAAGATAATAGACAAAAAATATATGGGTAACATGTCTAGGAAACAAGGTAAATTACAGAGAGATCTTAAGGAATATAAGGATGGTATTGCCTACCCAAACCCTAGGTCTTACAAGAAATTTTCAGTACAAGTAGATGTTTTTTCGAACCAAAAAGGTGGTGAGGGGGGTTATGGGCACTTGGACAACAATTTTGGCCAGCCCCTTGTACAGGGGGAATTCCCTTTAGATCAGTCATATCCCCCCTTACCAAGGAGATCC
Organism: Protopterus annectens; assembly: GCF_019279795.1. Classification (NCBI taxonomy): domain Eukaryota; kingdom Metazoa; phylum Chordata; order Ceratodontiformes; family Protopteridae; genus Protopterus; species Protopterus annectens. Next base: position 65,695,819 of record NC_056745.1, read on the forward strand.
AACAGAATACGGAACAAACTCCAGATATTTTACAATTACAATTATACCAACAAACAGGGAATGAACAGGTGTTTATAAATGAGCATGTTAAAGATTCAATAGTAGTGTCTAACAAAATTCATACTTATGGTTATAATATGTTTTAATTACAGCCATGTTGTAATAGACGAAGGACATTTTGATCTATTTTCAAAAGGCTTTAAATATATTCCATCTAGGAAAACTGATCTGGTAAAAACTATTGTAGATTTAAAGTTATTCATTGGGAAAAAGAATTTAGCTTTATATTTTGGGAATTCAGGAACTAATATTATGGTGAATCCTATTCTAAAGAAAAAAGGAACGTTTAATCCCCCACTGCATCCACAACTAAAAAATGTAGAAGCTATTTTGGAAAGGGAGATCAGAAAAGAGGTTCAGAACCATAAGATCTTTCCTAACCTATCGGTGAGAGAAAGACAATACTTGAATGACTTGAAATCGGATCGTTCCATCAGGATCATGCAACCGGATAAGGGGGGTGGTACGGTCTTGATGAATAGCATTGATTATGAATCTAAAATGAAGAATGAATTACATAACTCTTCTAAATACAGCGTAGCCTCAATTAATGAGGTAAACGTTGCTAATTCAAAAATACATTTGTTGTTGGATGACTTAGAAGGTTCCATTAGTTTTGAAATTCACAATTTTTTGTATAATAAATTTCCTAGAGTCCCTTCAGTATTTGGTATTCTCAAGGTACATAAATGTACCGCTGACCCACCTTTGAGATTAGTGGTCTCTTCAGAGGGTGCTATTACAGCACCTATTTCATGTGTTTTAGACAACAAACTCAAAGATTTGACATTCAAGGGTACAGCAGTACTAAGATTCTTGGGACCTCCTTGGACAATTGAAACCTGATGTGTATACTGACTCTGATTTTTATCACTCCTGATATTGCCGATTTGTATGGGTGTATTCCTCATGAGATAGGTTTGAACTGGCTTGAGGAATACATGTTAGCATTTGGACACTTTTCTCATTTAATAATATCCTCTTGTTCATGGAAATTGTATTAAATAACAATTTCATGTATTTTGAGGGGGAATTTTATAAACAGAATCAAGGGGTGGCAATGGGTGCTGGTTGTGCCCCTGCATACACCAATATTGTTCTTTCTTGGTGGGAACATCAGTTTATTTTCAATAGTAAATTCAAGGCATGTTGGGCACTGTATAGACGTTTTTTGGACGATATCTGTATATTATGGATCGATACAGAGGAAAAATTTTTGGAATTCTTGAATTATATTACAGGCACCACCCATTTTTTGGATTTCACTTATAGTTTAGATCATGATACTCTCAATTTTTTAGACATTAGTACATCAAAAGTGGAAGGAAGTTTTAGTTCAAAAATTTTTAGGAAAAAAACTTTTTCGAACACATACCCTCACTTTAATAGTGGCCACCCCTTTTTCAAAAGAAAAACCTAATTAAGGGACAACTGGTACGGATCAGCAGAATGACTTCAAATGATGTGGAATACATTGCAGAGTGTAAAAATGTATGTGGGATGTTTGAAAATAGGGGTTACCCAAAAGAGTTAGTACAGCGGGTAGCAAACGAGGTTTATAAAGGGAGAAATGGTAGGTTTGCACCCATTTTAGGTCAAGAGCAGGTTGACACCCCCCCCCCCACAAGCTGCAATGTCAATTTCAACTAACTAATTAAAAGATAGGAAAGATTCAAACATTTTGGATTATAACGGGGACTCTAATGTCATAAGAAGGGTAGTGAGCCGTGAATGGGAAAAATTCCAACAAATAACAGATATAGATCCAACAGTTGTGGGGCCCTTGCAGTTTACTTATAGACAAGATTTTAACTTTAAGAATTTTTTTGAATATGGGGGTTCAAAAGGACATACTGGTGCCCGTTTAAGAAATGGTACTTAAGTGTGGGGCATGTTCCCAATGTAACTATATTGTTAATGCTCCTTTTATTGAGATTCCTAGCAGGAATAGGGAAATCAAGAGTAATGTTTATGCCAATTGTAATAGTAAGGGTCTAGTTTACTTAGCCAAATGTAATGTATGTAGTTCTTTTTACATTGGGAAAACTGAATGTAAACTTAAGACCCGAATCTATGAACATTACTATGAGATTAGTAGGGCCAATTCTAGGAATGCATTATTTCGTCATAAGTCAATATGTTCTCAAGCAAGCTATTCTTTTTTCGTTCTTGAAATTGTCCCGAAAGAAATCCGGGGGGGTATGTGGGAGGCAAAATTAGAGTACCGGGAACTGTTTTGGCAAATAATTTTAGAGGCAAACAGAGAGCCTGGTTTAAATAATATGTTGTCCATTACACCAGTGCTAAAATTAAGATCAGCCAAGCTGTAATGCGAGTTTTGCATGTCATTTCACATTATTCCACTAGAGGGCAATCATATATTTAAGTTTAAACAACATTATTTTATTTATAGTATTTTTTAGAATACATTTTATATGTTATTTTTAGGGCACGTAGTTTTGGATTTTATATGAAAGATTAGGAAAGAAAGACACTAAAAATGTTTCTACACAGTATTTACCTTATAAGGAGATGACATTTAGTATTCTGATGTTTCAAATAATTTCATTATTTGAATGATTGGTCTGACCAATAGTTTTAGGTTTAGGAATGGTGTCATAGTATTTAACTGGTAATTTTGTCATTGTTTTATTATCTGAGGAAGTGTTTTGTACGAAAACGCAAACGTGTATTGGCAGCGTTTATTTGCATTAATAAATTGAGTTTGGAGGACTTTCGGCTCTTATTTGGCTGCTCGATTGGATTGTAGCTTTTTTATCAGCAGTTGTCCTGGAAGGAGTAGGGATCTGAAAGCTGTCAGGGCATTTTGTACAGCTAGCATCTCTTTTTGGTTGATGTGCAGATGAATCTGACTTGGACTACAGTGGCCCTGAATACATTTGCCAGCCATGCGAGTCCCCCACACATAATCTGATCTGTCTGTGGTCAGGGTTTGGGCGGCGTGGGGTAGAGTGAATGTCAGTCCCTTGTTGTGGTTGCATGCTTCTGCCCACCAAAGGAACTCTGTCCTTAGACAGGGTATGAAAGGAATGACTGTTTCCAGGTCCTGAGATTGTTAGCACCAAAGACTTTTTAAGTACCATTGAAGTTTCCTCATATGCAGTCTTGCATATGGAATTTGCAGTATACATGAGGCCATGATCCCCTAGGGCTTGCAGTATTTTTCTTGCAGATAGCTGGGTTCTGGTGGTCATTTGTTTGAAGTAATCTGTCAGATAAACTTGTTTTTCTGAAGTGAGGAATGCCATCTGAGTAAGTTGTGTCCAAGCTTGCTCCCAGGAAATAAATCTTTGACTGGGTACCAGTTGTGATTTCTTTTCGTTGATTGTGTACCCCAAGGAAGTGAGAAGGTTTTTTACAAATGCCAGGTGCTGAAGTAGCAATTCCTGACTGTCCGACTGAATCAGGCAGTCATCCAAGTATGGGTAAATTTGGACATTTCTCTGCCTGTAGTATGCAATGGCTGGAACCAGGCATTTTGTGAATACCATGGGCGCAGTAGATAAGCTAAAGGGAAGTGCAGAGAACTGATAATGCATAGATCCTGCCCTGAAACGTAGATACTTCCTGCATGACTCCCTTATAGGGATGTGCAGATAGTCTTCTTTTAAGTCTAGGGTGATTAACCAGGCATCCGTGGCTAACATAGGAAGAAGCTGTTGCAGGGTAAGCAATTTGAACTTTGGTACCACCAGGAAGGTTTAGAATTGAAAGATCCAAAATTGGGTGCCAAGAGCCTTCTTTCCTGGGTACCAGGAAGAGTCTGGGGTAGAATCCTTGACCCCTCTGTTCTACTGGAACAGGCTGAATAGCTCTGATATTGAGTAGGGAAAGTGGTTTTGAGCCTCTGCCCACTGGTTTGGAGGAAAGTCTGGAAACTGGCTTGGGGTTGGCAGAGAATGGAAGTAGAATTTGTACCAGAGATACAATGTGGAGGACCCATCGGTCCTGGGTGATGGACATCCGTTTTTTTGCATGAAGGGCAAGTTTTCCTCCTAGGGGCACAAGCAGTTGGACAGGGCTCGGAAGTGGATTGAAGAAGTCATTGTGAGCTTTTTCCGTAAGGAGGTGGCTTACCACTCTCTGCTTTAGGGGTGGGGGCACTCCATTGCTTAGATCTCTGCATACCCTGAGACTGTTGTCTGGGTGGTCTGTTTCCCCTGGGTCTTGTTTGAGAAGGCCTGGAGGGGGCTGGAAAAGACCAGTGCTTTGAAGGGTAATGCCTACTGAATCTAGGGGGCTGCAGCTGTAAGAATGCTTTTAACAGTCTGCATAGATTTAGCATTTTTCTTCCATCTTTTTTAAGAACTACTTCTTCTTTGGCGTCAGAGTCCTTATTCAAAGGAGCATCTAGTAATTTAGATTTGACATGATCTGGCAAGGTCTGCTCCTTCAGCCATGCATGTCTTCTCAGTACAGAGCCAGTGACTGCTGCCCTGCAAGGTGCGTCTAGGGCATCAAAGCCACACTGCAAAGTTTGCTTATTGACTTGATTTGCAGAGTGCATAAGCTCCTGCAATTCTTTATTTTCTGCACAGTCTGGAAAAGTTACCACTTTTTGTTTAATAAGTTCCATATGTTGCTGGTACTTCAGCATATGAAACTGGCAATTCAAAGCCCTGATAGCAAGAGCTGCAGAGGTATATACCTTCTTACCCCATCTGTCAAAAGTTCTATAATCCCTGTCTGAAGGGGTGGGATTCTTGGCTGTAGTAGCCTTGATACCTTTAGGACCCTGGGAAATGATCTCTGGGTCAGCAGTAGGATTCTTGAACAGAAACTTGCGAGCATCAGGTACTCTGTAGTACCCGTCAGGTTTCCTAGGGGCAGGAGGTAAAGTGTCAGGAGTAAGACTGGATTCCATGAAAACATCATCCATAACATCCAGGTCAGGGGGTATAGCTAAAGGTCTGTGCTGAGGCAACTCTAAAAATTCTCTGAAATCTCTTTTTGGACTGAGGATAGTCGTGACAGTCCCAATGGAAATGCAAGTATGCAAGGTTTCACCACAAGAAAAATCCTATGGAGGGGAGGCAGAGGGAATGGATTCCTCTGCATCTGAATCCTCATAGGCAGATAAGCGCATGTCTTCATAATCAGAAATGTCAGAGTCATCAGACTCCTGGTCTGTAGAACCTGAAGGGGACTGGGTTCTTTGTCTCTTTACAGGGAAAGGCTGACTTCTACTAATCAGTGTAATAAGGTCTTCAGCCATTCTAAACATATGTTTTTGTGGCATGGGGCCTGAGCATGCACTTTGGTTGTCGGTTTTCTAGGCGTAGTGCTTACTCTGGGCCTAAGAAACTCAGTAGTTTTGGTTAGAAATGAAGTTGTCGGTTTAATTCGAACATCGGTAGAGTGAAGAACTGCCTCAGAAGACTATGCCTGCACAGCGGCTCCAGACCCGTCCAAGGTAGAGACATCCACAGGTTCCATAGTAGAAAAAGCATCTTGTGACATAACAGACTCCGAATGGGTCTCAGCAAAGGCCTGCGAATCCACTGAAGTGGGCATCTGGGGCTGCAAATGCACCCGAATACCGACGGACTGGCGACTAGCTTAACGGAAGAGTCATCGGCAGTTTTTGACCTATGCGGTCTCTGTCTTTATCCTTACGTTTTTTTGGAAAATTGGTAGTCGTATGGCTTACCGAAGCCATTTCAGAATATGGAGATAGAGAGCAAAAGAATTTAGCGACAAACAGCCCGATGAATGGTTCAGGCATTAAACAAGGCACAAAACCGAAAGCGAGGGACATTGTGGGCTGGACCTAAACAGGTGATGCAGTAATAGCGAAAATCTCTGCGGTATTTGCTTTCCACAGGCATTAACTTTTTCTGACATCGGTTAGAGCAAGACAAAAGGATCCACAACAGGGTACTTAGCTTTAGAAGACTTCAGGATTATTAAAAGAAAAACTTCAGGTAGCGCCCGACCGGCACTTGCGAACTGATTCTGCTTTGGGCTCCCTCCTTGGCAAGAAAGACTGATGCAATGGCGTTGCCGGGCTCTTTTTATACCCCTGACAACCTGACGTCAGTCCAGGAGCGACAGCATCCGACGCAGAAATACTAAGTCTCTGGTATTCGGGCCGACTGAGGGCTACCTGCAAGGCAGACAGCCCCAAGTGTAATGACTGCAACAGTGAAACACAAAGAACATCTGTACTATGTCCTCCGTGTTTCACTGTTGCAGTCATCACACTTGAGTTGATTCCCAAAGCTGAAGAAAGGGTGGAGGCAGTCAAGAAGAGATTGGGCTGGCTAGTATGCCCTGCAGGACTGCTGTTGCAAAACCCACCCTGGATTTGGAAAATATAGGGAGGTGGTAATGTGTGTACAGAACTCCAGGTAGCAGCTTCGAGTGTCCCTGGTAGGGACTCCCCAAGGAATGCTGTAGAGGTGGAAGTTGCCCTAGTGGAATGTGTCCTGACCCCCTGAGGGGTAGGTTTCCCATGGTGTTTATAGCAGAAATGGATACAGTGTGCAATCCATTTGGAAACTGAATGCTTTGAAATAGCCTTGCCCTCTCCTCTGCCCCTGGTGCAAAACTGAGTAGTAACTGGTCAGATTTCCTGAAGGGCTTAGTCCTATTCAGTAGAATCTGAGCTGTCTGTGCAGGTCCAAGGAGTGCAAGATCTTTTCCCCTTTATTTTGAGGATTAGGAAAGAATGTTGGCAAATGGATAGATTGAGAGCCACACTCCTGAGGGAGACCCTGTCAGCATGGAAAATAATGAAGGGTTCCACAGCCATGAGTGGTTGTAGCTCAGACACTCTTCTAGCTGAAGTGATGGCCAGAAGCAAGGCTGTTTTCCAAGAGAGGAGTTTTAACTTTGCTGATACTACAGGCTCAAAGTGGGGTAGCGTGAACTTTTCTGGTACAAAGTTAAGGTCCCAAACAGGGGAGGGTGCTCTCCTTAGTGGCCTTAAGTTGTTTGCCCACCTCAGGAAATGTTTGATGAGAGGGTGAGAGAAGAGAGGTGGCTCAGTGTTGTAATGAGCCAAGATGGCAGAGGCATGGATTTTAATGGAGGAGAAGGATAGACCTCTGTGGAGTAGATCTGCTAGGTAATCCAGGATTAGAGGTAGGAGGGGCAGTGCTGTGTCCTCTCCTTTAGATTGAAACCAGGAGCAATAATTTTCCACTTATCCACATAGGATTTCCTTGTACTGGGTCTTCTGGCTTCAAGAATGACATCCAGCACCTACTTGCTTAGTCTGGTCACTGGGGGAGAATTCAAGGAATAAGCCAGGCTGCAAGATTCAGGGTTAGCAGTTGTAGATGCAAGATCTGTCCTCCCTGTTGAGTGAGGAGGATCGGGCTCTGGGGTAAGTGCCAGGGTGGCACTGGTGACAGACTGCACAGTAGTGGGTAACAGTGCTGACGTGGTCAGTCCAGGGCAATTAGGATTGTCCTTGGTCTGTCCTGTCTTATCTTGACCAATATTCTTGGGAGAAGGGGCACAGAGGGAAATGCATAGATCGATAGGTTTACCCACTGGAAGGATAGGGCATTAACTTTCCAGGCCCTGGTGTGGTGTGTCCTGGTGCAGAATTTTCTGAGCTGGTGATTATAGGAGGAGGCAAAGATGTCCACCTCTGGGCTCCCCCATTTCTGAATCAGAAGGCTGAAGGTGCTGGGCTCTAATTGCCACTCGTGTGGGTCTAGGAGATTTCTGCTTATGTCATCTGCCAGTGAGTTTTGCTTGCCTGGCAGGAATTGAGCTTTTAGATGGACCTGCATGTCCAGGGCTGTGTTCCACAGGGCCATGTCTAGCCTGCAGAGTGGGTAAGGGTGGGTACCCCCCAGCTTGTTGATCTACCACATAACTGCGGTGTACTTTTATTAGCAGGGGTCCTGGTGAGAGTAGGGATCTGAGAGCTGTTGGAGCATGCTGGACAGCTAGCGTCTCTTTCTGGTTGATGTGCAAATGAATTTGACTTGGGCTCCAGTGGCCCTGAATGCACTTGTTGTCCAAGTGTGCCACCCAGGCATAGTCTGATGTGTCTGTGTTTAAGGTCCGGGTGGCGTGGAGTTGAGTAAAGGGAAGTCCCTTGTTGTCGTTGCATGCTGCTGCCCACCAAAGAAACTATGTCCTTAGACAAGTTATGATATGTTTCCAGGTCCTGAAAATGTTGGCAACAAAGACTTTTTAAGTACCACTGAAGTTTCCTCATATGCGGTCTGGCATATGGAATTAGTAGAATGCAAGAGGCCATGAACCCCAGGGCCTGCAGGATTTTCCTTGCAGATAGCTGGGTTCTGGTATCCATTTGACTGAAATACCCTGTCAGATAGGCTTGCTTTTCTGGAGTAAGGAATGCCATCTGGGATGCTGTGCCTAAGCTTGCTCCCGGGAATACAATCTTTTGACTGGGGACTAGTTTTTGATTTCTTTTTGTTGATAGTGCACCCCAGGGAGGTTAGAAGATTCTTTACAAATGTCAGGTGCTGCAACAGCAATTCCTGTCTGCCTGAATCAGGCAGTCGTCCAAGTACGGGTAAATTTGAATTTTTCTCTGTCTGCAGTAAGCGATGGCTGGAGCCAGGCATTTTATGAATACTCTGGGAGCAAAGGGATGCGCAGAAAACTGATAATGCATAGATCCTGCCCTGAAGTGTAGGTATTTCCTGCACGAGTCCTTGATAGGGATATGCAGATAGGCTTCTATTAAGTCTATGGTGGCTAGCCAGGCATCTTTGGCCAGCATATGAAGAAGCTGCTGAAGGGTGAGCGTTTTGAATTTTGGTACTACCAGGAAGGTCTTTAGAATGGAAATATCTAGGATTGGGTGCCAAGTGCCCTCTTTTCTGGGTACCAGGATAAGTCTGGAATAGAACCCTTGACATATCTGTTCTGCAGTAACAGGCTGAATTGTCCTTATGGAGAGCACGGATTGAACTTGGTTTTGTGCCTTTGCCCACTGGTTTGGAGGGAGATCTGGGAACCCTTTTGGGGTTGGCAAGGAGTGGAAGTAAAATTTGTACCCCTGGGATATAATGTTGAGGACCAATTGGTCTTTGGTGATGGAAGTCCAGTTTTTTGCATGATAGGCAAGTATTCCTCCTAGGGGCATGAGCAGTTGGGCAGAGGTGGAGAGAGGAATTGAGAAGTCATTGTGAATTCTTTCCGTAAGGGGGTGGCTTAGCATTCCTTGTTTTTGAAGTCGAGGCACTCCATTCCTCAGATCTCTGCATACCATTAGACCGTAGTCCGGGTGGTCTGCTTCCCCTGGGTCGAGTTTGAAGTGGCCTTGAGGGGGCTGGAAAGGACCACTGTTTCAAGGGGCAATGCCTACTGAATCTAGGAGGCTTTACTTGCAAGAATTCTTTGACTGTTTGCATAGGTTTAGCTTTTTCTTCCATCTTTTTAAGAACCTCTTCTGCTTTGGTGCCAAACAGACTATCCTTGTTCAAAGGAGCATCTATTAATTTTGATTTGACATGGTCTAGCATGGTCTGCTCCTTAAGCCAAGCATGCCTTCTCAATACAAAACCAGTGACTGCTGCCCTGAAAGATGCTTCTAGGGTTTCAAAGCCACATTGCAAAGTATGCTTGCTGACTTGGCTTGCAAAATGCATAAGCTGTTGAAATTCTTTATTTTCTGCAGTCTGTAAATGTAGCTAATTTTTGCTTAAGTTCCATAATATGTTGCTGGTATTTCAGCATGTGAAACTGGCAATTCAATGCACTAATGGCAAGAGTTGCAGAGGTGTATACATTTTTACCCTGTCTAAAGCTCTGGAATCCCTGTCAGAAGGGGTGGGATTATTAGCTGTAGTTGCTTTGATACCTTTAGGCCCCTGGGAGATTATCTCTGGGTCAGCAGTACGATTTTTGAAAAGGAATTTGCGAGAGTCAGGAACTCTTTATACCTGTCTGGTTTCCTAGGAGCAGGAGGTAAAGTATCAGGAGTTAGAGTAGATTCCATAAAGAAATCATCCACATCTAGAACTGGGGGTATTGCTAAAGGTCTATGTTGTGGTAAATCTAGAAATTCTCCGAGTCTCTTTTTGGACTGAGGATAGTCTTGGCATTCCCAGTGGAAATGCTCTCAAAGTATGTAAGCTTTCACCAAAAGAAAAATCCTCTGGAGGAGAAGCAGAGGGTGTAGATTCCTCTGCATCTGAATCCTCATAAGCAGATAAAGGCATGTCTTCATAATGAGATACCTCAGTCTCGGACTCTTGGTCTGTTAAAGCTGCTGGGGACAGGTCTCTTTCTCTTAGCAGGGAAGGCTGGCTTCCTCTAATCAGCATAATCAGGTCTTCTGCCATTTTAAGCATTGTGCTGTGGCAAGGAAGCAGGTGCTTTAGTTTGGGTCACCATTTTTTTAGGTGTAGCTCATACTCTTGGCCTTAGAAACAGTAGTTTTAGACATAACTGAAGACGCAAAAGAAGTCGATTTGTGTCGAATAACGGTAGTGCGAAGAACTTCCTCAGAAGCCAGTGCCTGCTCAGCGGCTCCAGACCCATCCAAGGTAGAGACATCCACAGGTTTCGTAGAAGAGTCTCGCAGCATACCGGACTCCAAACGGGTCTCGGTAGTGGCCTGCGAATCTACTGAAGTGGGCATCAGGGGGCTGTGAAAGCTCCTCACTGAGTACTGGTGAATTGGCAACTAGCTTAACGGAAGTGTCAAAAGTTTTGAACCTGTGTGGTCTGTCTCTGTCTTTATCCATACGTTTTTTCAGAAGATTGGTCGTCGGATGGCTTACCAAAGCCATTTCGGAATACGGAGATAGAGAGCAAATGTATTTAGCGACAATAATGGCCCAACGACGAATAGTTCAGGCATTGAACAAGGCACAAAACCAACAGCAAGGTACGTCATGGTCTGGGCCTAAACAGATGATGCAGTAAGAATGGAAATCTCGGTGTGGTATTTGCTTTCCACAGGTGAGACAATTAACTTTTCTGACATCGGTTAGAGCAAGAAAAAGGGATCTCCAACAGGGTACTTAGCTTTAGAAGACTTCAGGATGATTCAATTCAACGAAAAGTCAGGTAGCGGCTGACCGGCACTAGTGCAAACTGCTTCTGCTTCGGGCTCCTCGGCAAGAAAGACTGATGTAATGGCGTTGGCTGCCCGTTTTTCTGCGACTGGCGTCAGGGGGTATAAAAACAAAGTCTCTGGTATTCTGGCCAACTGAGGGCTACCTGCAGGCAGATAGCCCAAGTGTGATGACTGCAACGGTGAAACACGAACATCCAGTAGTTTGTGATCATTAGAGTCCGAAACACTAAATTTTCCAGAATGTTCATGTCTAAGCATCACATTTTAATTTGGTAAATTCCTCTGAGTATTGTTCAACATCCATTACCATTTGTTTCTCCACCAGAGTAAGCCTTATCCAAATTCTATATTCTGAGAAATTAATAAATGTAATCATATCTCCTAGGTTTGCCTCACAGGTATTAATCTACTACTATAAATCTACATAACTTATTTAATAACCTTTAGAATCAACATCATTAGCAGATGGGAATTGAAGGTTTATTTAAATTATACATTAAATGCAGAAATTTGTTCTTAAAATATTTATTAGTCTAAATCCTTATGGCTTTTATGTTGTGTTCCTTTGCTCATGTTTTCTGCATCTGTTATTTCACGGAGTTAAATCATGCATACTTCAATAAAAGTGTTACCATTCAGTGTATTTCAAAGCTGCTTGACTTGTGTGGGGGTTGAGTACTACATAGGGTGCACTATTTATCCCCTATAAAACGTGCTCTTTTTTCTTCCTTCCTTCGTTTCCCCTCTCCCCCTTTTTTCTCTTTTCCCCTTCCTTTTTTCCACAACACATCAGTTAAAAAAGGTCACTCGGCTCTACCAAATGATTTAACATCTAGGATTAAAATCAGTATTGGTGTATTCTTTTGTTAGACACTCCCTAGTATCATTAGAATTCTAATTGTGTTATCTTATGTCTACTTCCCCCCATAGCCCCACACTGTTCTGTATGAATGACATACGAGATCAGTTTAGCTCCTCTTTTGGCAAATACCATAAATATTTTCTGTGTCCTCTTTCGGAATCGCTTTGCTGACTAAATCCTTTTATAATAATAAAGTAATCTCTTCTAACTGAACCTTTTTCATCAGCAAGTATCCCGTCCCAACTAATTTATCACCCCTTCCCTATTTCCAGAGTGTCCATCTGATCCTGTTACTTGTTGATCAACTGAATACTCTTATTAACTTATATTTGGCTGCTGTAACTAATGCCATAACATCTTCTGCCTTTAATTAGCAAACTTAGGCAGATTTAGTTATCTACAAACTATCTTATCGATAGGGAATTTAATTGGTGTGGTGCTGCTACCAAATACAATTTTTAATAATAAGCTTTAAAAACTCCCCAAGTTAACTGTGGGCATCTGTCATTTATTCCCCCCATCCTTAATAGTCTCCCTTAACCATTTACTGACTGAATTTGTGTGTCACTGGTCTTAATGGCTTTAGTAATTTGTCAAAGCAAATGTTGTCTTTTGGAATTACAGACCTAAATCTATATTAGACTGCCATTTCTTATTTTGTTTTCTATAAAAGTTTGTCTTAATCTAAGCAAAAGATATCACAATTCTCTTGAAGTTCTTTTTCAAGTATAAACTCCTAAGAGAAGCATTTTGGAATTGTAACATTTATACTAAATAAATTGCTAGTTCCTTTTTGTCTTCTAAAAATCAAACTGTCTGAAAAAGATTATCTGCTTGATCAATTTTGAGTTTTAATCCCATCTAGGTGTAGCTGCGAGACAAAAGTGGAAAGGTAGTGGTATCAAAAAATGTAAAAGGAAATGCTTACGTTTACATATCAGAAACAGATGCTGGGTAACACTATGAAGTTAATGCATGACAAGTAAATCTGTAATTGCTTATTCTTATTACGTTTTAACATGGCAATTGTACGTATATTATTTGCGTTGGGTTGAGATGCAGCAAAAAGTCATATCAAGAGTGTCCAAGAGGAGCAAAAAAAAAAATATTGCCCGTCTCTCTAAAAGAGTGAGGAAGTTCATGTTGGACATGCTACACCTAAAGAAATCCCAATCCCTCCGAGCTACATGCTCTAGGGACCTAAACCTTGTCACCACAATAAACAGGACACGCTGGAGGGATAGATTCCTGTTCCAGCGACTTCCTATACTCTGGAACAAGCTACCCATCTACATCAAGCAAAGTTCTACATTAGCACTCAAGAAAAATCTTGATGAGTGGATGGGAAATAGGAAATACACCCCGGGGACCACTTCTGTGTCTCTGCTCATCAGTGGCACAGGAAAATAACTTTCTTGGTGGCGTAAGCCATGGAACCTTGATGGCTAGGCTTACATAGGTCCTTGGGCAGACAGCCTAGTACCTACCTATGAAGTGTTTGAATGTGTGCAAATGCGCTAACACAGGTCTCCTCAATGTCTCATACATTTTGCTTGCAATCTCCAACTCCGTATAGCAATACTAAAAGAGGCTGAAGCAAGCAAATCTCCACAAGCTCTGCTTCTCTAACACCCATCTGCAACAACAGAGAGAATCACAATTTGGATCAAACACCAGAGATCAGCAGCTCCGACTACCACATGTGCAGATCTCTCCAGTAAGCATGTATATTCAACTCTCTACTTTTATTTCAATAATATTTATTTTCTTTCCTCTCTCTATACTAAATAAAACTAGTGCTTGGATATACCTTGTGTATGGCAGCCGCTCAGAAGAGGAAACCTGAGCGGCTGTGAGGTATCTTGGTGCTCTGAGAAGCTCAAGCTGCACCATAAAGGGTTTTTAGTCAACAGCCAGCTTCTCAGAATGCCATACTTTTAAAAAGTAACTTAACGGAAACTGTTTGTTTATACCAGATATTGTGAGATTATACACATATATGAACAGTAACACTGTTAGTCACTTTTATATTGCAAAATAGGTTAAGTGACCTTTCAATATTTCAAGTTTACTCAAAAATCAATGCAGCCAGGTCAAGCAGTTCATATCAAAGACGAGACTGCAACAGTGAAAACATTGAGGTTCAATATAAGCCCACAACAGAAATTTCCCTTCTATTTATTAATCTAACCTAGTGAATAAACTGAAAAAAATATATATATATAAAATACAAAATATGAAATAAACTCTATTCAAACTGTTTATATGTTTAGCATCTATGTTGCTTTTAAGTATAGGAAGATATCCTGATGTATAGTGGCTCAAAGAAAACAAAAGAAAAGGAGAGCTATATATTGTAATAAACACGTAACAGATATATTAAAAAAAAAAAGACTGTACATACTTTTTTTTTTTTTTTTTTTTTTTTAAAGATTCAGTTCTTAGTAGGTTCTTTGAGAGTAATTGCGGACGCTGTGCTTTCGGATTCAGTCCTTTCTTTATTTTATTTTTTCACATCAGTCCAGGCATTTTTTTCCAGAGATCTTTTCAATGATGAAGATGAAGATGAAGACCAGTCCATTTCTTCTGGGATAGATATGTTAATCTTGATGAATCATTAAAAGTTCTCATTTCATTTGAGTAGAAAATTCTTGTCTTTGCAGGATATAACCGTTGAGCTTTTATTTTGTTCTGCTTCAGTAGTCTCACAAGTGGCCGTGCTTCTTTCATTTCTAATACTCTAGTGGAATAATCATGATCAAACCTGAATTTACTTTGACTGTATCTCAATGGACTTTTCCTCCATGCTGCTTTGAGTACTAGGTCTTTATCAGTATAGGACAATAATTTTACTACTATAGATCTATCTTGGTGCTGTAGAAGGTGAAGAACTAGGTTTTCCTGTTGCTCTGTGTGCCCTCTCTATGCCATAAGATAAACCTTCCTTCACATCTAAAATTTCAGGTAGCCAAGAGTTTATAAACAAGACAATATCCTCACCTTCAGACCTCTCCAGTAATCCATAAACCCTTATGTTTGTTCACTTCTCTCTGTTCGCCAAGTCATCCACCTTACTGATAAGCCAGTTGTTGTGCTGCAATAAAGTTTCAGATTGATTTCCTTCCACTTTGAGTCTCCCTTCTATGCCATTTAGTGAAGCTCCAATATCTGAGATTTTTAAATGCTGCTGTTGTAGTAATTCTCTTAAGACATCAGTTTGCTTTTGACAACTTTCCTTAAGGTTCTCTAAATTGTCTTTAAATCCATCCATTTTTAGAGATAATTCATGCAGGTTGGAAGACATCAGTTGGATTTCTTTCTTCAGAGTGCTTTCTGAGTGACTATTCTTTGAGTTGCTCATTTTTTCAAAGTGAGATTTGTCTCCAGAATGTTTGACAGCAAAATTTCTATGCGAATACTCCAAAATTGCTGAGAAGTTAGTTCAGGAGTTATTCTATAATATTTAGAAGTTTTTGTTTGAAAAAGTTTGATATCTTCCTGTTTTTTACAGCTAATTTGTGAAGCTCTAAAAAAGTGCTGCTTTCAGTTAGCCATCTAGGGTCCGCTGTCCTTACATACATAATACTGTTTTTATAGCTCACAATGTAGAAGTATATGAACACAATCATTAAAGCAGAACAGTGGTTACACTGTTGCCTCACAGCACTTGTCCATTTCTTTTCTTGGCAAAAGTGCCATCTGTGAGAAATTTATTCATCCTCCATTGTCCACAGGGGTTTCAAGCTTTCTCATACATTCCGAAGATGTGCCATAGGTGAAATTGCATTCCCCCAAGTTATCCATGCATGCGTTTCTCGCAACTTCATGATGCTCTATTCAACAACATTTCCTCTGCTGTGCACCCAGCCAGCAAAGATTAGCTCTGATTTTCTGTGACCTGAATTACGTAAACCTCATGGAAAATTCTCCTCTGAGGAAAGATTAAATACAAAAGCAAAGTTTCTAGAATTACAAGAAATTAATTGGTACATCACCCAAAAAGTACTTACTACAAATAATTTTAGCACTGAATGATTTCTTTTATGAAAGTAATGATGTAAATACAAAAAAAAAAAACAACGTAGATTTTCAGAAGTTAAAGCAGTGTGACAACAGAAAATCTGGCAAGCAGCAAGTTATGGTAAACATAGAACTGCAGTAATATTTTCTGAGAAACCAAATACCAAGATTAAAAAAAAATTAAGGAAAAAAGGAAGGACTTTTTTACTTTTACCTGTAGCACATCAGCCTGAAGAACTCTTGTAATTCTGAAAGTTTGCGGTTTCTAATGTGTGTTTTAATAGTTTTTGTGATCTTTTGGAAGTTTTTTTTCTCTCTGCTGTTTTATAACAAGTTCAGATATGAACTGATGGTGCGACTTGTTTTATTTTCACATGTTAAATCTTAAACATGGATGGAATCCATTTAGTTACTGTCCATCTTAATAACTGTGTGCAATACCTCTGTTAAACTAAAAGAACAATTTCAGCAAAAGTAATGTCTGGGGGTGGCAATGGAGAATCTGATAATTAAGAGGAGGTATTCTAATGATCTGACTGAATAAAGTGCAATGAAAGATTGAGTGTAGACTGAGGACTAGCATAATTTGTCTTTTTTAATGTACAGGTCTTTGGGAGTACTGACTATGGTTCACATCATACAACCGTAAAACTGTGCATTCTGTTTCCATGCATTAGGGATAGGGAAACTAAATTAAGAAAACCTCAAGCCACTCTGTCTGAATGATGGCCCAATCCTTACTCCAAATGACCAAAAAACTGCAATGGCAAAGAGGAAAGAAAAAAAAAAACCTGCCCATTCTTAAGTCTCATTTACAAATGTTGACCCTTAGATACCTCAGAAAAAAAGGATTCTTTACTAAAGACTTGGAACAGAAAGTAAGTGAACAAACTGAATGGCTGACGACAAACTAATCAATAATGGAAGTATTTTTGATTACTATAAGGGTAGGTTCCTCTGCTATGAGACATAGAATGTTCAACCTCCATGATCTAAAGCACTGTATGTTTAGCGTCAGAGGTAGGAAATGGAGGGTGATTCTTTTTATGCATCTAGAAAGAAAGAATAATTGTGTAAAATCTTACCATAACCATAGATGTCCTTCTCTTCCATGTTGCAGTATTCTTGTTGTGGAATTTTCCACTTCAGGCAATCCGTATGTCGGCTCCTACACAAAAGCTTCAGCTTGGCTTTTGCAGCTGCATGGGATGCCACACATAGGGCCATAAACCATGTTCCTTAAATGTGACATCTGCACGCAAACACCTCAGAACTTTAAAGCCCAGCAGGAGGAGTACAAGGCCCAGCAAGAGTGGATGCCAGTGATGTCAGGTACAGAGCCATAAGGCCCTTATGTAGTTTTCTTAAGTTTCCAGTGGAGAGTATAGGGTACCAGGAGGCTAAGGGTATGCTGTACTGGGTAAAGAAAAGAAGGGGATTTGGAGGGAGGGAATGAATACTGCAACATGGAAGAGAAGGACATCTATGGTTATGGTAAGATTTTACACAACTATTCTATGTTCTTCTAGTATTCTTGTTGTGGGATAGTACCACAGCTTAGTTGGAAGGGTGGCGGAAGAAGAGGCTGATTCTAAGAATCCTTGTAGGATTGCCCTAGCAAATCCTGCTCGTGCTCTGGAGACACTGTCTAGTTTGTAGTGTTTGGTGAAAGTGTGTGGTGGACCATGTAGCTGCTTCCATAATGGAAGCAGTGTTCAGACTTTTGATGAAGGCTCTGGAGGCTGCCATTGCGCTGGTGGAGTGAGCTTGGACTCCTAGTGCGAGTTTTTTGCCATGGTGAGAGTAACAGAAGTAAATAGCTTTTCTGATCCAACAGGGGATGGTTTGTTTGGAGACTGGCTTGCCCATGGCCCTGGGGTAGTATGAAATAAAGAGTTGAGAGGATTTCCTAATGGACTTTGTTTTGTCCACGTAAAATCTCAACTGTCTGTGTACATCCAGGGAGTGAAGAATCCTTTCCCCTTCATTGGTGGGAGAGGGGAAGGAAGTGGGCTGGTGAATAGACTGGTTTAATGACAAATTGTTGACCACCTTAGGCATGAAGGAGGGATTAAGTTCTACGTTTTGCCATGTCCTTGTGGAAAGTAGTGTAAGGGGGCAGGCCATTAAAGCCTGTAGTTCTGACACCCTTCTGGCTGAAGTTATGGCCACTAGCAGGGTTGTTTTTCTTGTACACATCTGAAGGGTAGCTGTCCCAGCAGGTTTAAATGGGTGCTGGGTTAGCTTTTCCAGAATGAGGTTCAGGTCCCAGGGTGGTGGGATGGGTTTTCTCGGAGGCCTAATGCGTAGGACCTCTTTTAAGAAAAGCTAACATTGTGTCTGGCTAGTGGGGGGGGGGGTTCTAGGGGTAGGCAGGCTGAGATTGCAGAGAGATAAACTTTAAGGCTGAGATTGCAGAGAGATAAACTTTAACTGAAGAGTATGAGTATGACAGTCCACCTTTTATAAGTTGATACATGTAAGACAGGGCTGGGGGGGGGGGGTCTGCAATGCATGGTTGGCCTCCCTCAGGACTGAAAGCACGTCCTCAGAGTAGTGATGCCTGAAGGGAATTAAACGTTCACTCACAGTGTCAGTGACAGCATCTGCAAGTGTGTGTGGATAAGAGTTTCCTTTTGTTGTGCCAGAAGGTCCACCTTGTGGGGTAACTTGTGGTGACTGTCCTTGGCTAGATTGTGAAGTAGGGGGAACTAGTGCTGCCTTGGCCAGTAGGGAGTCACCAACAAAGTTTTTGGTTTGTCTCTCCTGAATTTCAGGAGGGCTTTTTGAATCAGCGGGAAGGGGGAAAAGGCATACAGAAACTTCCCCTTCCAAGAGATGCTGAAAGAGTCTACTCTCCAGACTAGAGGGGAGTAGGTCTTGGTGCAGAAGGTCCACAGATGTCTTTTCTGGGGGGAGGCAAACAGGTCTATTTGAGGAGTCCCCCACTGGTGGACTATACCAAGGAAGGCTGTCCTGTCCAGCATCCATTCGTGTTGTGTGGAGGATGTCCTGTTCAGAAGGTCTGCCTGTTTGTTGTCCTGCAAGGGGATGTAGGATGCCTGCAGGGACAGGTTGTGGCGGGTGGCTAGCTCCCATATCCACAATGTTAGTCTGCACAGGAGGTACGCTCTTATCCCTCCCTGTTTGTTCAGCTACCACATAACTGTGGTGTTGTCTGTAACTTTTAGGAGCACACCTGGTAGAAGCAGGGGGCTGAAGGTTTTTCAAGGCCAGGAGAACTACTGTCATTTCTCTCACATTAATGTGTTTGGCCTTCATTGAAGGGTGCCATGCTGCTTGAACCCTGTAGGATGCCAAGGTGTCTCCCCATCCTGAGTCTGATGCATCTGTATGTATTACCTGAGTTGGAAGTGGGGGCTGAAGGGGAAGGCTGGGATTGAGCTGCACTTGTTGAATCCACCAGTGAACATCTGCCTTTAAGCAGGGTAAGTGTGTGATTTCTTGTTCATAGGTTCATAGATTAGTACTAGGCTATTTGCCCTTGTGGGCCATTTTAAGCCTAGCCAAGTACCCCATGTGAGAATCAAACCCTGCACCTTGTGTCTGTAAGGTAAACACCTTAACCACTTTACCAAACTCCCACCATGCTCCAGGGGATGCTGGTGTTGGAACTAAATGTTTTTTAGATACCACTGTAGCTTTCGCATATGCAATCTGGCAAGTGGAAGCATAGGGATGGTTGCTGCCATAAGGCCCAGGGTCCTTAGGAATTGCCTTGCAGTGATTACATGGGTCTGCAGCAGGGCTTTCATGGGAGGTCAATGGGAGGTCAAGGAGCTGACTTTGTCTTTGGGTAGAAAAGCCTTCATTAGGTCTGTCCTGATTCTGCAACCCAGAAATATCTTGTCTTGCTCTGGGGTTAGGGATGACTTTGGGAGGTTGAGGGTAAACCCCAGATTTTGTACGAGGGACATGGTGAACAGCTGATGGGCAGAAAGGGTTTCTTTGCAGTCTGCCAGGATCAGGATGTCTAGGTAGGGATAAATCTGAATTTCCTGTGTTCTGCAATGGGCAATGGCAGGTGCCAGGCATTCTGTGAACACTCCAGGGGCAACAGACAGACCAAATGGCAAGGCAGTACATTGGAAATGAGAGGAGAGTGCAAAGAAACGTAAATATTTTCTGTGGGAGAGTAGTATGGGAATGTGCAAGTAAGCTTTTTTTAGGTCCAATGTGGCTATGAAAGTATTGGAAGATACGAGAGGAAGGAGGCTTGGGAGCGACAGCATTCTGAAGGTGGGCACCTGTAAGAATAGATTTAGGAAGGAAAGGTCTAAAATAGGCCTCCATGGTCGGTCTTTTTTGGGGACCAGGAACAGTCGAGAGTAGAAGCCTTTTCCTTCCTGTCCTGAGGGGACAGGTTCAATGGTACCCAAGTTCAGAAGGTCTGTCAGGACTTGTGGCAAAAGATGCCTTTGATTTCTGGGGGGAAAGGGAATGTTTCTTAGGGGTGGCCAGGAAAGGAAGTACCCTTTTTGGATGATGGGCAAGACCCATTTGTCTGTGGTGAAAGTTTTCCAAAAGGGCAGGCAGTGAGACAGATGGGCAGAGAAGGGTGGGGGGGGGGGCAAGGCAGTCACGCATTGTTCGGACTGCCTAGGGAGAGGCTGAGGGGCAGCTGTCCTGGAAGAGGTTGGTCTTCCAGTACCTCTTCTGGGCCTTGAAGAGGTAGGTCCAGCAGGGGCTGTGTTACATCTGACAAAATTGGCCTTGGCCAGGTAGTTCCTATAGTATTTGGGGATGGGGGACACCAATAAATGTTTTATGTCTTGTAATTCCTTGCTCTTTTCTTGCAAGTTCTTGAACAGATAAAGATTGTTTTCCAAAGAGGAAATTGGGGTCCAGGGGGCATCCAAGATCTTAGACTTAAAGTCCTTTGGTAGGTGCTGAAGTCTAAGCCAAAAATATCTCCCGAGAACAGAGGCAGATGTTGCAGAGCAGGCAGAAGCCTCTGCAGCATCATAGCTGCATCTGACAGAGTATCTGGCTACTTGGGTAGCCAGAGAAAGTTTTGAAGAAACGTCAGCTTTAGTGGGGCAGTCATGAATACTGGCTAGTAAGGTGGCAGCTTGAGACCAGGTCCAAAGCAAATTTGGTCATATGAGTTTGACAGTTGATGGCTCTAAAAGCCAAAGTGGAAGAAGTGTAGACCTTCTTACTAATCCTATCCATAGATTTGCTATCTGAGAGTGGGTAAGAGTGAGGCGTACAGAGCGAGTCTGGATTGTTTGTCTGGATATGTGGCAATCACAGCTGGGTCTGCCGGAGGGGGGTTGACTAGAAATTTCTGATCCTCAGGCACCTTGTAAAAGCAGTCTGGGTGTTTAGGAGCAGGTGGCGGAGAGTCTGGTGTCTTAAATGCAGAGGAAAAAGCATCCAAGTATGCAGGGATTGCAGGTGGGATAGCAGAATTTGAGGGGGATTCTCTACCTGCAACAATTCACAGTACCTTTCCTGGGTTTCAAACATTTGAGAGGTGTCCCATTTGAAATATTTTTATTTTGGTGATAGTTTCACCAAATGCAATATCCTCTGGAGGAGAGTCTCCCTTAATAGATTCCTCATCTGGGACGTAGTACTCCTGAGGGGAAGCGATTTGTGAGGTGTAAGAGGTGAATTCCTCAGAAGAGGAGTAATCAGTGTCGTGCTCTTCTTCCCTACCCTGAGAGGCTGGAAGGGGAGAAAAGAAATCTAGGGCTTAGCAGTGGTAGAGTAGAAGGAGATGAGGCTGAAGGCCTGAGGGGCATAAAGGCCTGCATCAAGGAGAAAGTGAAGGACTGCCAGTCAGGTAGGCCAAATATCAAGGTCAAATGTTTGGCCTGTTTTCTTTTGGCTGGAGTGGACTTGGGCGTAGGCCTGGAGTCAATGCAGATATAACAGAAGTAGCTTCCAGAGGAGGGATCCCGATCTGGGGTTCTGCTAAGTCTGGTTCTCCCTCGACCATGTCGGTAGTCGGGGTCTGGGCTGGCTCCGGGGACGTGCCGGCCATCGGCTGCAAAATGGTTTCCACAAATGTTACCGCTGAAGTCGACGGTTCTTCCGAGCTCCTCTCAACTCCTGAATTGGAAGACAGCGGGGCGTCCGGTAGCGGAGCGGCAGAAGAAGAGGGCCTAGGAAACTTGGCCTTCTTACACGGAGTTTCTGTCAATGCCTCTGAGTTGGGATCCATCCTAAGGGCTAAACGTTTAAGCCATTGGTTCTCCAAATAAAGATTAAGAACGGCCAGACAGCTGTGCAGGGTCTTAGGTACAAATGATTGGCAAATGGAGCAAGAGTTGTGGCCGTGCTCCCGACCTAAGCAAAAAATGCAGCGGTCAGATGAGTCTTTATGGGGAATCTGGCACCTGCATTGGCATTTACCCTTTTTTTGCTGACATCGGCTATGGCTAGCTACAACAAACCAAGCTTAGCAAGATAATAGAAGGAAAAACCCCAACGGGGTACTTAGCTTTTTAGATGTTTGCGTTGAAGGAGGGAAACACATGAGGAGTCGGTCATCTGCAGCTGAAAAATTCTGAGGTCTTGCATGCAGACATCATATTTAAGGAACCTTGTTTATGGCCCTACGTGTGAAGTCCCACTCAGCTGCAACAGCCAAGCTGAAGCTTTTGTATAGGAGCCAACGTACAGGTTTGCCTGAGGCAGAAAATCCCACAACAAGAATACTGCAACATAGGAAAAGGACATCCAATATTAGCAGTGCTTGCTTAGGAACCATTTTGGCTGATTTCATACCAAAAAACTGAACTCAGAAACAAAGGGAAACTCCAGTGGAGTGTAGAACTCACAGAACCAAAAGAAAAAACACTCCAGGCCGAAACAAATAATGTTTACTCACACAAACAAATCCAAAACGTTATTGGGCTTCTTTTTGTTCTAAACTATTCAATGGATTCCCTCATCCATCACCTAAAACATAATCTACAACAAAAAAACAAAAACGTTTTAAAATATGAATGTTGCGAATGTTTGAATAAAGCATTTAGTTCATTATTAGATTTAATAGCATACACAGATCCATGTATCTAGCTGCCTACTTGTCATACCTACATGAAAAGCTTCACATGAACAAACTGCACTATATACTATAAATATATATCTACAGTTAAAATAACATTTAACACCTACAATTCTATTATAACTTGGTAAAAATAAATTGGATCTTTTATTTATAAATCTACCTAGAAGTGCATTCCTCAAACTTGTATATCCCTTATCCGTGAGAGGTCAGAAAATTCAAGAACTATGTTCCTATAAACTTTAAAATGGTGTCTCTCTCAAAGAAAAGAAATAAAAAGTTTAATGCCTATAACCATTTTTTTATAATATGCGCTTGAAGTGTAGATTCCAAATTCAAAGACCTAAAAAAGAAGTTATGTACTTACCACAACGTTGTGTGTTGTCCATCTCGTCCTTTATTCTCAAAGTGGGTCGGATCTGATCCATGGGATCCATCTCAGCCATTGCATAAGCTTGAGGTCCTCAGGTAAGCTAGTGAGCATTTTTCCCTACCCAGAATGCAACTCCCTTACTACCTCAAATCGCGTTTCCATTGAGCAGTGGCAAGAATAGTATTACTAGGATGTATTGCATAATCATATTAAAACCCACATTTCTAAGGCTATAGAGTCCTGTAAAGATCCAATTAGAACTACTCGGTCTCTCAGGAGAGTAAGTAGGGGGTATGGTGGGTGGGTTGTGAGAATAAAGGCTGAGATGGACAACACACATGGAACGTTATGGTAAGTACATAAATTCTTTATGTGTTGTTGTCAATCTCATCTTTATTCTCACTGATGGGACTGCATCCCTAGCTACCTGAATCTTGGGTGGCTCATGGGAGAACATTCTTCAGAACCATAGAACCAAAGGATGCTTTACTTCTAGAGGCCAAATCCAACTTGTAAGCAATATGTGGTTTAGCCCATGTTACTGCAGCACGAATGCTGTCCAAAGGTAATCTGGCTTGGAAAGCTGCAGAAGTGGCTACTGACCTGGTGGAATGAGCATTGATAGGATTAGGGATAGTCTTGTTGTTGGAATTGTATATGAAAGATATACACTGTGAAATCCAATTGGATAATGTTACCTTAGAGGCTAGATGGCCTTTCTTAATCTCCAAATAGGAAACAAAAAGTTGATCTGACTTTCTAAATTCTGATGTTCTGCGGAAATAGAAATGTAACTGTCTGCAAACATTTAGAATATGCAAAGTGCACACCCCCTTTGTTTTGAAAATTTGTAAATAACACTGGTAAGTCAACAGACTGGTTGACGTTACTCTCCAAAACTACTTTAGGTAAAAAGGAAGGGTTAGTGCGTAGAGAGAGACTATCCTTGTGAAAAGATTATGTATGGAGGCTTGGAGGAAAAGGCCTGTAACTCAGAAACTCTCCTTGCTGAAGTAATAGCTACTAAAATGAGCATTTTCCAGAAGAAATATTTAAATTTGCATGTAGCACATAGTTCAAAGGGAGGGGAGATAATATCTGGCAACACGAAAACACGAAATTCAAGTCCCAAGGCAGAACTGGGTTTCTGTATGGAGGTCGAATCAAAGTAGTTCCTTTGAGGAATGCTTTACAAAGTCCGTTTGAAATGACTGCAGAACTATTTTCTCATATGTGAACATTTGAGATCGCTGCTAACTGAACCCTAATAGTAGCTGCAGCAGCTCCCTCATTGAACAACTTGGCTGAGAATTCTAAGATAGAATTTAATGGAGCTGTGAATGGGTCTATCTGATTAATACTGGACCAAGCCACAAATCTTTCCCATTTGTTTTTGCTCAAATTTTCAAGTAAGCATTTTGTGGGAAGATAGCAAAACGTGTTTTTTTAGACTGTTTAGACTGGGATAAACCATTCCTGACAGATGAATCAGTAGATCTGGAGCTGGGTCCAGAATCCAGGGTCCTTCCCGTACATGACGCCAAAGAAAGGGGAACCATATCTGACGGGACTAATAGGGGGCAATTTGGATTACTGTGGTATCCAACAAACTTGTTTTCTGTTGGATCTTAGGGTTTAGGAGTTATTGGTGGAAAGGCATAAAGAAGTCCCTGGGTGCCAATTGTGAACAAGTGCATCCCTTGGTGACTCCCTCATTGGCGGGATCAGGTCAAAGCAGTTGTTACATTTGGCATTAACGGGCGACTCAGAGATCGCAGCAAGGCTGGCCCCATTTTCAGATTTCTTCTGCAACTTTCTGACTGAGGGACGACTTGTGCGGTCATAGAATGCAGGCAAATTGAGCAAAGCCAATCCCATTGTATTTCCCGGGGATGTGCATTGCTATGAGAAAGCAGTTGAAGGCCTCTGTCCATTGCCAGACCCTCAGGGCTTCATGACATATGGGGGTAAGATCTGTGTTGTCAGAGAGTCTATATTATATCATCGAATGCTTAAAAAAGCAAACAATGAATAATTGACCCCATGTAAGCGAAAGCTTACAATCTCGAAAGCTCAGAACAGACAAAAAAAAAAAAAATCACCGTTCCAAAAAAAAAAAAAAATGAAAGAATACATAAAACCCCTACTTAAATATACCAACTCCAAGATCGCACTACAGTGCCGAAAACAGCAAAGTAACGGAAGCGGTCAAGCGAATTCTTTCCCTGGGAAAGAATTCACTTAAAAGCCGCTTCGCTATTTTGCCTTTCCGTTGTTTAAGTTCGACCAAGATGCATTCGATAGAATGCGTCTTCGGTCATCTAATAGGAACCCTTGTCAGACTAGATTGCCATCATATCCAGATGGAGAGAATCCTAAAATGCTTGCAATGTCAAGAGCACCGCCTTCATCTCTATAATATTTACATGCAAGTGTGCCTTATGTTGTTGCCAGGTACCTTGAACGGTCTTTCCCAGATAATGCCCCTCCCTCGTCTGGGAAGCATCCGTGGTCACAGTGGCTTGGTGCTGAGGGTGAATAAAGGGACAGGCCCGAGACTCCATGGGAGAGTTGAGCCACCACTGAAGGTGGCTTTTGCATGAGCCGGTTATTACAACCTTGTGCATCATCGGAAGATCCAGAAATGACCACTGTGTTGAAAGTAACCACTGGAGGATTCTCATATGAAACAGAGCTAGCGAGATTAGAACAAGTGAAGCTGACATTTTCCCTAGAATCTGTAAAACTAGTTTGACAGAAGCCCATTTCTTTCTGATCAGTATCCTTACATAACATCAAAGGTTGTGTACCCTCTGTCTTGAGAAAGTTTCGCTGACACAATTGTCTTTATCTGCGCTCCTATGAATATCAAGGAATGACATTGTTCTAGAGCCGATTTTTTGTAATTTATGGCAATTCCTAGACAGGAACAGAGTTGTAGAGTGTAGTCTCTGGTTTGCAGCAGCAGATGCCTGGTTGGGGCGGTAATGAGGCAGTCATCCACATATGGGAACACACAGAATCCTTTGCGCCTCAGGTAAGCTGCCACTACAGCTATACGCTTGGTGAATACTCTGCTGGTTGTAGTGAGACCAAAGGGCAGAGCTCAAAACTGGAAGTGACTGGCTGCTAGCCGGAAGCATAAGAACCTTCTGGATCGCCTTGTCCATTAGAATATGGTAGTACGGATCCTGAAGGTCTATGGAACGCATCCATTTGTCTTTTTCCAGATGTGAAGTATTGACTGCAGTGTCACCATCCAGAACTTGGATTTCTGGACATATTTGCTCAGATTGCTGAGATCCAAAATGGGTCTCCAGTTCCCTGTTTTCTTTGGAACTAAAAGAATCTGGAGTAAGTTCCAGATCCTATCTGGTCTGCGGAGACTTCTTGGATGACACTTTCTTTAGCAACTTTTGAATTAAGGTTGCATGTTCCTTTTGACTGGGTGAAACGTTTGGAACGGATCTGTTAACAGGAACGAGGAAGGAGAAGGGAATGACATATCTCCTGGATATTACATTCTGCACCCATCTGTCAGCTATATTTTGACAGGTTTCTCGGTGCAGAGACCATTACCCCCCCCCCCCCACACACACACACACACACACACACGACTGCCTCCAGAGGCAAGCAATCGGGCACTCCCTCAGTAGCACCGAAAGGGCATCCCAAAGAAGGATTCTCTGGAGCTCTGATTGTGCGGGCCTCCGCTGCTGCAAGAGCGGCGTCTTCCATTGTTCCCCCTCTGACCCTTGGGGAACCTTCACCCTGTGCGTCATGGAAAGACCTTTGGGATTTTCTGAACCACATCTTCCTACTACCTCTCTGACCTTTAGGAAAGGGTCTGGCAGGTGTGGAAAGATGAGCTCCAAAGGAAGACTAGGTTTTGCCTTCCTGTTCACACCTGGTGAGCGTTTCTTTCACTTTAGGCCCAAAGAGAAAAGACATCAAAAAGAGCATTAAAGGAAGATGAAATGTTCCGCCAAATCGCAAAGGTGCATCCAGGCCTGCCTCCTAAAAGCAAAACTTGAACCCGTAGCCCTACCTGTCCCATCTGCTGCATAAGATATGAGCCTCATGGAAGAGTTTTTGGCCAAATTCAGGGTGGCAAGCTGAGCATTAACCTCATCTGCTACTGCATAAGCTACAGCTCCTTGGAGGGAGTCTGTAAGCTCCTTTAACATGTCCCTCTGTAGCCTAGTAAAGTGGGTAAGGTAGTTCAGAGACCGAAAAGCAAAGGTTGCTGATGAAAAAAAAAAACACACTTCCTGTATCTATCCATGGCCTGGAGTCCTTATTAGGAGGATGGACAGAGAAGCTGGTCTCAGATCGCTCCTTTTTCGTGGTCGCAGCCATGGCATCAACCGCTATATATTTAGTTAAAAAAGCCTCATCTTTTGGGGCAGTAATGTATTTGTTTGGCCATCTAGGAGTGGAATCTGGGGTCTCCCACTCCTTCCGAGAGATTAAGTCCATAAGCTCATCGGAAGGTGGGGGTCACCCAAGAGGTGGAAGGGTGAGACCCAAAAGCCTTCAGGTAAACTGACTCCTCAGCCTAAGGAGGTGTGGACTGTTAATCACCTTTCTGTTTTAAGATTTTGAGGATGTCTCCAAAGGAGACATCTTCAGGAGGTGGGAACACTTCTGCATCAAGTTCAGTGCATGATGTGATAGACTCCTCTGGGGAGTCTAGATGCTTCCTTTTGCAGGTCCTCTTCCGAGGAACTTCTCAGTGGGATACTCTGGGGAGCTTTCAGAAGAGGGGGGGGGTCCCTTTGCTGGACATCCTGAGGCCTGGGATCTCTGCAATCCTGTGGAAGGGTTATGTAAGATGACAAAGACAACTGACCAGAATGGGGAGGAAGACCTGATGGAGGTTGTACCGGACTTGGATGGAGTCAAAACCCTCCTCATAACCTCAAAAGCAGACTACCCCCACTTTAAGAACTCTCCCGGATCCAAGAAAGAGGTCATCAGAGCTGAAGGCATCTGTGGTGCCGGGGACAGAAGCTCCAAAGCTGAGGTAGGAGCCAAACTCACCATCAAAGCCCCCAGAGGCACAGTCAGATCCAGAGAGATCCGAACTGGCTCAGAGGATCCAACCAGAGAGTGTTGGCTCCTACAGATGTCCTGCTCAGACTGGAGGAAAACACTCGGGGCAGATATCGGCTATGAAGAAGCTGAGGGTGCCGGAGCCAACACCGACACAATCTGGAGATCAGAGTCTTCTGGCTCCAAAACCAAGGGACGGACCCAGTGGAGAACAGGTACACGGAGGGGAGGGCTGTGTCTGGCCCGATTCCTTTTGGCTCAGATCCAGCAAAAGTTTAGCCAGGGCCGGACTCTTTAGCAGCCTCTGCACAACCCTACCCACATCTTCACCAGACAAGCTCCTGGTAGACTGAGTAGATTGTGTTGGAGATCCAATCTGGACTTGGCTAACAGTGGAGAATAGAGCCATGACATTATTGGTTCTAGGGATGGTGAATAGCTCCAGTGTCGTATTTCTGTAGACGCTGAAGACGTCGGAACCGAAGGTTCAGATGGTGCCACAAAAGTCTTGGATCCAGTAACAACTGCCTGCTCTGATGGTTCTGCTGGAGCAGACAGTCGAGAATTTTTTTTAACTCGGCTCACAGGTAGATTTTGGAACCGAAGAAGAGCATTTTAAGGACTTCTCAGAACTTTTTGAAGAGGATTCTCAAGAAATCGCCTCTGAAAAAGGGGCCAACACCGACACAATCTGGAGATCAGAGTCTTCTGGCTCCAAAACCAAGGGACGGACCCAGTGGAGAACAGGTACACGGAGGGGAGGGCTGTGTCTGGCCCGATTCCTTTTGGCTCAGATCCAGCAAAAGTTTAGCCAGGGCCGGACTCTTTAGCAGCCTCTGCACAACCCTACCCACATCTTCACCAGACAAGCTCCTGGTAGACTGAGTAGATTGTGTTGGAGAGCCGATCTGGACTTGGCTAACAGTGGAGAATAGAGCCATGACATTATTGGTTCTAGGGAGGGTGAATAGCTCCAGTGTCGTATTTCTGTAGACGCTGAAGACGTCGGAACCGAAGGTTCAGATGGTGCCACAAAAGTCTTGGATCCAGTAACAACTGCCTGCTCTGATGGTTCTGCTGGAGCAGACAGTCGAGAATTTTTTTTAACTCGGCTCACAGGTAGATTTTGGAACCGAAGAAGAGCATTTTAAGGACTTCTCAGAACTTTTTGAAGAGGATTCTCAAGAAATCGCCTCTGAAAAAGGGGTTTTTAGTAAGCCTTTAAAATAAGCTGGTTCTTGCGCTCCATAATCACTCTAATTGAAGCTGTGACATATGGAGCACGTTTTCTGAAGATGGAGACCCCAAGCAATGCACACAAAGTGCGTGCATTGCTAAGGGGCATCTTCCCACATTTCTCACTTTTTAAATCCAAGAGGTTTCTCTTCCTGTTTTGGGGGACATGGTAAAGGAAACAATAACAGCAGATACAGGGACACACACACACACACACACACACACACACACACACACACACACACACACACACACACACACACACACACACACACACCAGGGGGTGAGACAGAGAGAAAGACAGAATATTTTAAGATAAGCTTTCTTTTTTTTTAAATCGTCCTCTAATTTAAACTGGCGATAAAGACAAAAGGGAATAACATCCTCTAACTAAAGTGGATGACAATTATGCACCCTCTAACTTAAATGGGTGATAACCAGGCAGGGAACACTCACTCTACTACTCTAACAGAAAAGCAGTAGAAAAGGACTAACAAACAACAAAAGTTAAGAAAGATAATAAAATTAGAAAACACTTAGCCCAGAGCTAACTTTTTGGAACCTCTTTTGCTGCACGGCAATCGAGATCTGAGGTAGGAGGGAGTTGCATTATGGGTAGGGAAAAGTGCCCACAAGCTTAGCTGAGGACTTCGAGCTTATGCAATGGCCAAGAAGCATTCGATGGATCGGATCTGACCCACCAGTGAGAATAACGATGAGACCGACAACATCACATTTAGAATTGAAACCCTTTTTAAGACAATTTTTAGAAATGCTAGTTATATTTTCTTTACCAAATGAAACATCTGATCTTAGTTCAGGGAAAAAAGTCTATCTTTTCTATTTATTTTAATTTCTTCTACCATGTGAAGTGACAAGATATCATATCTTTTTTCCACAAATAAACCCACAATAAACCTCAACTGATATACATAAATAAACATTATTTTAATTGATTTATTATATCAAAAGTACACTGATTTTGATGTTTATACCATTTTATGTGTTGACAAGCCAATGTTAGGAGTGTTTTTGGGATTCCTAAAAATCAGTAATTCAAAACACCTACCATTTAAATCTACTGTAACTGCATGGGGGAAATGTTACAAAATTTAGTTCATTGTACATTGACTATTTTAAATCTGTTAGTACAAAATATGGACTCCTATGTAAAAGATTCTTGAAATGCTTTGGACAAACTGCATGCATTTAACATAAATGAAATGAATTTATGTTTAAAGTTGATACTTGCTCTCTTTTCACATGTATGCCCACAGAAGGTGGTACAGATTTTTGCAGGTTGCTTTGACCAAGTTTTCTAATCTCACAACTGTTAATATTAATACACTGTGTCCTACTTCACACATCTTATTGAATATTTTTTTTGATATTTTTAACAGAAAATATTACAAACAGCAAAAAGGAGTAGCTATGGGTGCTACAGCTGCACAATCGTATGCAAATATAATCATGGGCTGTTGGGAAATGCGTATTTTAAAGAAGTTGGTTGGGATTTTTTTTTTTTTTTTAATAAAAGATTTGCAGATTACCTTTTCTTTGTAATGGAAAGGGTTTCTAGAACAAAGGTAACCATTTTATATGAACTTAATAATAGTACTATTTTTTTTAATTAAATGTTGGTGTTGTGGAAAGGTTAGTTAATTTCTTGGACATAACTTTAGAACTTGATAGTGTTAAATGTTTACTTAAATAGTTCTATTTTTAGGAAAGCTATATTCACTAAATTATCTGCATTGTATGAAACCTAACTTTTTTATATTTTTCTATCTAGATCCCCAGATATATCCTCATTGCTGCAAATCAAATTCCAGTCCCCACCTGCAAGTCATATTCCCTGCTGGAAGCTATTTCTCCCAAATTTTTAAGCTCCACAGTAGCAGTTTTTGTTATAAATACATACCACTGTAATCCTCCTCCCTTGCCAGTAGCTCCTTACTACCACAAATCTTACACCTCTTTTTCCTCTTGTATCACTACTGAAGCTCCTCCAGCAATTACTATAACTACTTCCCTTTTCCTTTGCCCCTGATATTCTGCCAAATGTCCATCCTGAAATCCTCTCTATCAAATTCACATGGTCACCTCTTTCCAAATGTGCCTTCTGAAGTTTTGCTATTCACACTCTGCATTTCTTAATATAATTCAACAGTCTAATAATTATCTGCATTTTAAAAGTGCTCATACAGTGTATAAAAAGGAATATATACCAAGAGGATAATTAATTTGAGTTTCTAAATTAGCAACTGATGATAATAAATCTGAGGAAGAAAAAGTATAAAATTAGAATATTATATAAGGGAATCAGGAGTTAGTGAATTAAACCTTGATGCACACCATTTTAAAGTTTGAAACCTCTTACAGACAAGGCTGTTGGGAACACAAGTGTGAGGATTGCACTACATTGTAGATTTATAAATGAAAGCTCCAATTTATTTTTACCAAGTATAACAGATTTATAGGCATTAAAGGTTATTTTAACTGTAGATATTCATTTACAGCATATATTGCAGTTCTATGTAGGTACAAGTAGACAGCTATATACATGGATCAGTGAACCACTTGTATGGTATTAAATCTAATTAATTAAATGCTTTACTCAAATAATCACAACAATGTTCATATTGTAAAAAGTTTTTGTTTTTTTTAATAGATCATGTTCTAGGTGATGTTTACAGGAGGGGGTTCACTGAATAGTTTAGGACAAAAAGAAGCCACATTACATTTTGGATTTATGTGATAAAGTTGCTTGTTTCAGCCTGGAGTGTTTTTTTTTTTTTGGATTTCATATCATGGTGTTGGGAGCTGCTGAAAACAGGATCTGTGGAACCCAGTCGGACTTTTCCGGTCAACAAATGTTAAATAAAATAAATAAATAAATGTACTTCAACAGACTTTTGCAAATGCATACAGTCTGCACCAAAGTAGGACTCAAATTGCACCAAATTACTCTCACTGAAACTCTCAAATGAAAATATGTACTTAAAGCAGCTTCTCAGGAGAAAAACATCACCAGAAACAAAATGAAGACACAAACACAAAAAAAAAGAAATGAAATTGGTAAATGTGAAAAGACTACCTCCTGCAGTCTGCATAGTCTTTAGTGCATAGTTGCCCTGGATAGCAAAAAGAATAAGAAAGGTAAATATATTTGTGGGGAAACAGCCATAACGTTATGTACTTGCCAGTATAGTGATCCTAGAAGGATGAAAATGTAAGGCTTCCTCACAATAGCTGTTCAGTGTTTTTTTTTTTTTTTTTTTTTTAATGTGAGAGGTCTGATTTCACTGGCCATGCCAATTATGCTATTCAAAACAGTGGTACTAGAATTAAAAACTTTCTGCTGTGAAAGAAGACAAGTGCATGGAGTCCCAAATATTTAGTATGAAATCATTTCCATTTTAGAGTTCAATACATGATTCAGGCATTAATACTCCCATAAAAATATAGATAACCATATTATATCACTCCGAATAAAAATTACAAAAAATGTGAAACTTGAATAAAATAATTTAAAATTTAAGACCATAAAATATGATTGTCAAATATAACACATACCAGAATTTCACAACTGAAAAAATTGTTTTCTACCTCATTACGCACATTCCAGTTTTGGAAAATTAGAACCCTGATTAATCAGCACTCAACACTTTCAACTAAGACCTCATTAGCTTACAGAAATACTAGTAAAAAAATACATGTAAGGGTCCTGTGGGAATCCATGTGATAAGTTTAGGACTGTTACGTACTGCAGAAAAAAGTAATTTCCAGTTAACCTGGCATAAAAAAAAAAAACCTTTTTCACAAATGCAGAAACTCTTCCAGTAAGCCAGAAGTTCCAAGTCCTGGTAGTACAAGGCTGAAAAGGAACAAAGATTGTCTGTTTCTCTAGATTTCTGTAACAGAAAATTTGTCATTGTAAACTTTTTATTTATCCCTCGTACATGGAGAGAGTATAGTGTTGACCTTCAAGACTAGAGTAAAATTCACAGTTTTTCTTCTTCCAAGTTTCAGAGGTACAAAATATTTTTTAATGTCAAAGCAGTCATTTTTAGAATTCTGTTATGATGAATTCTTCTCATAAAAATAAAAACAGCAGTTTGTTCCACAAAATGATGCATGCTTTTTACTTATCGCACATTCAAATCACAAAGCGTGGCCTTCTCAGAATCTCCAGTATTCTAGTCAAATCAGAAAATAAGATGACATTTTCTTCACAGAATCTTCAGTCTTCTAGCGTGTGTTCTTTGGAACTAAAAAGCAGAAGTCTCATAAATGGCATTCAAATTACTGGTCACCTTCTCTGTGTTTGATTGGGGGGTATTCCTTCTATGCTCTTTTTCAGCTGTTTCAAAAATATTTTATACAATTTCCCACAGTACGTATGTGTTGTTTCCCTTAGTTCTTTTTTCAAAGGATATAATAAGGCATGGAAGTGATCATCTCCAAATGTGTACTAAAATAAAGAAAAACATAAGTCAAATAAATAAAAGAATAAGCAGAACTTTGTAATGAAGTTTATTGATCAGAGGCAATCATTTAAAAACAGTCTTTCAGATCACTCATGACACCTCATTCTCCAACTTAACTTTTTCTTGTTTTACAAGATAAAAACTGTTGGTGTCAATAAACCAATTACTGTTAATGAATACAAAAGGTACAAAATGCAAGCTATGTACCATAGAAACTTTCAGAGTGCAGGAACCACTTCCAAATAAAAAAAATATAGAAGTCCTTTGTCAATACCCAGTGAACTTTTTAAACAGTGTGGTTGCCCATAAAATGATTTTATTAGGCCAGCAGTACAAATGTGTAACAGAACTGCTTCAGCAAAGGAAATGCAAAATATTTTTTCATCTGCAGCTGGTTTTAAGAACAGTGACAGCATATACCACTTTCCATAAACATCAAATAACATTATTCTGTATATCATTAAATGGTATGAGGAAATGCATAATGTTATCAAAATATTGAATCTTTGACATTTTTTATCACAATACACAAAGAAAATTATAGCAATTCGGGACCAACCTTTACTACGTATGTCACATAGACTAACTATGAGCAGCCTTTTACTTCTACAATAGCAAACAAAAAATCATGGTGAGATACTCAGTACAGTTATACAAGGCAGCTTATCATAACTGTAGATGTTTGAATGTGGTCACTGTTGAAGTCAAAGTACAGTTGTGTACACTTAACATAAATGTAGATGTTCGAGTGTATTCACTATTGCAGTCATTACATTTGGGTAATCTGCTGGCAGGTTGCTCTCAGTCAGCTTGATTAACAAAGTCTTGGGTCCTGCATCAGTTGCTGTCCCTTCTTCCATGACGTCAGGTAGTCAGGGGTATAAAACATGCAGCCGATGCCATTACATCAGTTTTTCTTGCCCCAGATGTCAGGTGCCCCCTAACGCGGAGCAAATAAACATTAAAACACAAAGGTATACCTCCATCAAAAAACAAATATACCAAAAAGGCTTTTAAGCATAGTAAAGGAAAGTAGAGGTATAGCCAGAAAAAGTTAGGGGGCTGGAGGGAGGGTAACCAGGATTGCAACAGTGAATACACTCGAACATCTACATTTATGGTAAGTGTACACAACTGTACTATGTTCTTCGTGTTCCACTGTTGCAGTCATTACATTTGGGTAGACTCCTGAAGCTATGGTTGGGGAGGAGTTTATATAGCATTAGGGCCAGCTACAAGGCCCTGCAAGACAGCAGTGGCAAAGCCAGCTCTGGATTTAGAGAAAATTGGTAAATGATCATGCTTGGTGAAAGTATGTACAGAGCTCCGGGTAAGCAGCTTCTAGGATGTCCCTAGTAGGAACACCTCTGAGAAAGGCTGCAGAAGTAGATGCAGACCTGGTGGAGGGAGATCTGATCCCCTGGGGGTTAGGTTTTCCATGGTGCTTATAGGAGAAATTAATGCAATGGCTTATCCATTTAGAGATGGTTTATTTTAAAATAGCCTTCCCCTCAGCCCCTGCAGCAAATGCTACCAGCAGTTGTTCAGATTTTCTTCGAGGTTTAGTCCTCTCCAAGTAGAATCTAAGCTGTCTGTGCACATCCAAGGAATGCAGAATCCGTTCCCCTTTGTTCTGTGGATTGGGAAAGAAGGCTGTCAAATGAATGGACTGATTAAGAGCCACCTTGGACATGATGGATGGGGTCCTGAGTGATACCATGTCTGCATGAAAGATGATGAAAGGCTCCGCTGCCATAAGGGCCTGATATCCTTCTAGCTGAAGTGATTGCTAAAAGGAAGGCTGTTTTCCAAGAAAGAAATTTTAAGTCTGTAGTAGCAGCTGGCTCGAAAGCAGGCAGAGTGAGTTTCTCCAGAACAAAGAAAAGGTCCCAGGGCAGGGGTTGGAGCTCTCCTAGGTGGTCTTAAGTTTTTTGCTCCTCTGAGATACTGCTTGAGCACAGGATGAGGGAGGTTCTGTGTTATAATGAACTGAAATAGCTAAGGCGTGGATTTTAATGGAGGAAAAAGACAGGCGCTTAATGAAGCATCTCAGTTAAGCATTGCAAAATCTGAGGTAAATTGGGCGCTGCTGTGCTCATCCCTTGAGATTGGTTCCAGGTACAGAATCTTTTCTATTTGTCAGCATAAGACTTTCTAGTACTAGGTCTCCTTGCCTCCAAGATGACATCCACCACAGGTTTGCTGAGGGATAAGGGTGAATTTAAGTGATTAGCCAGGCTGCAAGGTTCAATGTTGGGAGCTGAGGGTGCAGAATTTTGTTCTCCTGCTGAGACAGCAGGGAAGGGGTCTGAGGCAGGTGCCATGGAGATAACTGCAACACACTGCGCAGTAGGGGGTACCAGTGTTGACGCAGCCAGTCTGGAGCAATCAAAATCCTTGGTTTGTCCCGTTTGACTTTTAGTAGAACTTTGGAGAGCAGAGGCAGCGGGGGGGAGGCCGCCAACTGATAGGTTTTTCCAGCTGAAGGACAGAGCATCCACTTTCCAGGCGTGTTTGTGGGGAGTCCTTGTGCAAAACTTGTCCAACTGGTAGTTCTGGGGGGAGACAAATAGATCTATGTCTGGGCTCCCCCATTCGCTTGTCAACATTTTGAAAATCCTTGGCTCCAGTTTCCACTCGTGTGGGTCCATGAGGTTTCTGCTTAGTCCGTCTGCCAGTGTATTCAATTTTCCTGGCAGGAATTGAGCTTGTAGGTGCACTTGGTAGCTCAAGGCTGTGTTCCACACAGCCATGGCTAGTCTGCAGCGGGGGTAGGAATGTGTACCCCACCCCCTGCTTGTTTATGTACCACATAACCGTGGTGTTGTCCGTCTACCATTAGTTGTCCTGGAAGAATGTAGTCCTTGAAGGCTGCCAGAGCATTCTGTACAGCTAACATTTCTTTTTGATTGATATGTAGGTGCATTTGATTTGGGTTCCATTTGCCCTGAATGCACTTCCCTGCCAGGTGAGCCCCCCATGCATAGTCTGATGCATCTGTAGTTAGGGTTTGGGTGGCAGGGGGTAATGTGAACAGTAGTCCCTTGTTTTGGTGGAAGGCCTCTGCTCACCAGAGAAACTCCAGGTGTAGGCAAGGTATGATAGGAATAATTATTTCCAGGCTGGGATAATGTTGACTCCATAGACTTTTTAGATACCACTGTAGTTTCCTCATATGCAGTTTTGCATATGGAATTAGCAGAATGCAAAAGGCCAAGAACCCCAAGGCTTGCAGTATTTGTCTTGCAGATAGCAGGGATTTTGTGGCCACTTGTTTGAAGTAGGTTATCAAATGAATTTGCTTTTCTGGCATGAGGAAAGCCATCTGGGCAGTTGTATTCAAGCTTGGACGCAGGAATGTAATTTGTTGACAGGGTACCAGTTGTGATTTCTTTTCGTTTATGGTGTACCCCAAACAAGTTAGAACCCTTTTTACAAATGCCAGATGATTTAAAAGTATGCCCTGGTTTTCTGCCTGAATTAGACAATCGTCCAGGTATGGATATATCTGAATATTTCTTTGCCTGCAAAATGCAATAACTGGAGCCAGACACTTTGTGAATAGCCTGGGCACAGTAGACAAGCCAAAGGGCAGTGCAGAGAACTGATAATGCGAGTAGCCTGCTTTGAAGTGTAGGTATCTTCTGCAGGTATGCTTCTTTTAAATCTAGTGTTGCCAACCAGGAAACCTTTGCCTATCATAGGAAGTAATTGGTGAAGAGTCAGCATCTTGAATTTTGGAATCTCCAGAAAGGTGTTTAGAGTAGACAGGTCCAGGATTGGACGCAATGATTTGTCTTTTATGGGTACCAGAAAAAGCCTGGAGTAGAAACCTTGTCCCTTTTTCTCTTCTGGTACCAGATGAATAGCCCCCATGCTTAAGAGGGAAAGTACTTGTTTTTGAGCCTCTGCCCACGGATTTGGGGGCAGGTCCGGCCACCCGTTTGGTGTTGGCAACGTGTGGAAGTGAAATCTGTATCCCTGGGACACTATATTTAAAACCCATTTGTCCTGGGTTATGAGTTCCCAGTTCTTTGCATGAAGAGCAACCCCCCCCAAAGGGGTGGTCAAAAGATAAGTGCTTGGGAATTGTAAAAGGAAGTCATTGAGACTCTGTTTACCATAGAGGGGTGTCTTGTTATTTCCAGATTTGGAAGTGGAGGCCCTCCACTGCTTAGTTCTGAGAGTTCCCTGGGACTGAAACCTGGGGGTTTTGCTGTGTCTGGGTTTGGCTTGAAAGGACCTGGAAGGGACTGGAAAGGACCAATTCTTAGTAGGCCAGTGCCTACTAAATCTTGGAGGTTGCACTTGTAAGAAACCTTTAACAGTTTGCATAGATTTAGCTTTATCTTCCATCTTTTTAAGAACTTCTTCAGCCTTGTTGCCAAACAGGCGGTCCTGATTAAAAGGAGCATCCAACAATTTAGCTTTAACATGATCAGGCAAAGATTGTTCCTTAAGCCAAGCATGCCTTCTGAGCACAGACCTAGTAACAGCAGCCCTGCAAGAGGCCTCTAATGAATCAAAACCACATTGCAAAGTGTGTTTTCCAACTTGTTCAGCAGAATGCATTAAATCCTGTAATTCTTTACTTTCCACACAGTCAGGAATCAACATAATTTTCTGTTTAAGCAGTCCAATAACATGTTGCTGATACGTTAGCATATGAAACTGG
This sequence comes from Protopterus annectens, assembly GCF_019279795.1. NCBI lineage: Eukaryota > Metazoa > Chordata > Ceratodontiformes > Protopteridae > Protopterus > Protopterus annectens. Next base: position 65,734,673 of record NC_056745.1, read on the forward strand.
CAGTTTAAAGCCCTAATGACCAAGGTTGCAGAAGTGTAAACCTTCTTACCCCATCTATCCAGCACCCTGGAGTCTCTATCAGAAGGGGTAGGATTTTAGCAGTAAAAGCCTTAATGCCCTTGGGCCCCTGTGAAATGGTCTCTGGATCTACAATAGGATTTTTAAAAAGGAACTTGTGGGACTCAGAGACCCTGTAGTATCTGTCAGGTTTTCTGGGAGCAGGAGGCAGGGAATCAGGGGCCAAACTAGATTCCAAAAAAGCATCAACAATGTCTAGTAAAGGAGGTATAGCCAAAGGCCTATGCTGAGGTAGGAGAAGGAAATCCCTAAGCCTCTTTTTTGAATCAGAAAAATCCTGGCTTTCCCAGTGGAAATGCTCCCTTAGAGTACATAAGGTTTCCCCCAAAAGAAAAATCCTCAGGAGGGGAAGCAGAGGGAATGGAGTCCTCTGCATCAGAATCTTCATAAGTAGGATAAGGGCAAATCCAGATCATCAGAAGAATCAGAAAAAACAGAATCCTGATCAGGAGATTCATAATCAACTTCAGTCCTAGGCCTCTTAGAAGGGGGGGGGGGGGGTTGGCTACCCCTGATTAGAGTTATTAGATCTTCAGCCATTCTCATTTGTTTTTTAGGCATAGAGGCCTGAGCATGTGGCCTGGGCGTCGTTTTTTTAGGCATGGATCGAGATATAGGCCTAAGTAAAGAAGGAGGCGTCTGTTTAATATGCAAGTCCATAGGCCTGAATACACCCTCAGAAGCCGGTGCTTGCACAGCGGCTCCAGACCCATCCAAGGTAGAGACATCCACGGGTTCCCACAGTTAAAGCATCTCGCGGCATACCGGACTCCGAATGGGTCTCAGTAGAGGCCTGCAAATCAGAAGTAGCGAGTATCAGGGGCTGTGAAAGCACCTCACTGAGTACCGGCGAACTGGCGACTAGCTTAGGAGAAGCATCGTCGGCAGTTTTGGACCTCGGCAGCCTGTCTCTGTCTTTACCTTTGCGTTTTTTCAGAATCCCGGTAGTCGGATGGCTAACCGACGACATTTCTGGATAATTAAACCGAGAACCAAAATATTTAGAGGCGAAAATATACCGACGGATAGTGTGCTGATTAAATAAAGCACAAAACCGACAGCAAGGTACGTCGTGGTCAAGGCCTACGCAAGGAATACAGTACGAATTAAAATCTTTACCAGATATTTGCTTTCCACAAGTAATGCAATTAACTTTTACTGACATCGGTAAGGAGCAAGAAAAAGTTTCCCCAACGGGGTACTTAGCTTTAGTTGAAGACTTCAGTTCTGGAACCCGAAAACGAAAATTTCAGGAGTCGGCCGACCAGCACTTGCGAACTGTTTCTGCTTCGGGCACCACACGGCAAGAAAGACTGACGTAATGGCGTCGGCTGCATGTTTTATACCCCTGACGACCTGATGTCATGGAAGAAGGGACAGCAACCGACGCAGGACCCAAGACTTTGTTAATCAGGCCGACTGAGGGCTACCTGCAAGCAGATAACCCAAATGTAATGACTGCAACAGTGAAACACAAAGAACATCCATGTTATTCTAGCAAGTTTATAAGAGCAATATTTACAATCCATCACTCAATTGCTCTCAGTGTATGTGTGTTGTGCTGCAGAGTGGCCAGTATTTTTCAAAGCTACAGGGAGCCACTGTAGAGGGGTGGAAGAGCCGCATGCGGCTCCAGAGCCACAGGTTGCAGACCCCTGCACTAGAGTGTAGCAGATGGCCCTGATCAGAAGGCGTTTGGTGGTGGTGAGCAGAGGAGCCAGTCATCTAAATACGGAAACACCTGGAATCCCTATAGTCTCAGATGAGTTGCGACCACTGCTAGGCATTTCATGAACACACTGGGGGCCGTCGAGAGACCGAATGACAGGGCTCTGAATTGGTAGTGATTGGCTCCCAGCCGGAAGGGAAGGAGACCTCTGGAGCGCTTGTCCATTTTGATGTGGTAATACACATCCCGGAAGTCTAACTAGCACATCCACGCACCCTCCCGTAGAAAGGGGAGGATGGACTGAAAGGTGACCATGCGGAACTTGGTCTGAACCACTGATTTGTTTAGCTGGCTGAGATCCAAAATCGGCCTCCAGTCCCCCGGTCTTCTTTAGCACTAAAGAATGTTGAGTAAAACCCTGATCCGCACTGGTCTGGGGGGAATAGGTTGGATGACCCGTTTTTGACATAGCTTTCGTATTTCAGAAGCTGCCTCCTCCCTTTGACTGGATGGAACATCGGGAAGGGATTTCGGAGGCCTTGGATAAGAGATTAGGGGAATGTGATAGCCTCTGGAAATTATTCGCTGCACCCACTGATCGTTTGTGAGAGAGCGCCAGGCAGTTTGGTGCAGAGAGAAACGCGCCCCGACTGCTTCCAGAGAAAAGCAATCGGGCAGCACTTCAGGAGCGCTGATACGGTCTTCCCAAGAAAGAATCTCTGGAGTCCTGATTTCAGGGACCCCCTCTGCCCCTAAAGGGGCATCTTCCATTATTGGAACCCCCTCTGCCTCTAAGGGAGTTCTCACCACGTGCCTCATGGAAAGGACCTTGAGACTTTTTGTGCCACTTATTTCCATTCCACTGGTTCCTGGAGAAGGAGTGTTGAGGTTTGGAAAAACACAGACCCACAGCAGACAAGGTCTTCTCATCCTGCTCGCACCTGGCTAACGTATACTTGACCTTAGCACCAAACAAAGCTGATGGTTCAATAGAGGCGTTTAAAAAGGAAGACTTGAAGGAGTCCGCGAGGTCACAAAGTGCATCCAGGCGTGGCGTCTCATAACTATGCCTGCACCCGCAGCTCTAGCTGCTCCTTCGGTTGCATGGGACAGCAACCTCATGGATGAACTGGAGACTGACTCGAGGCTGGCAAGTTGGGAAGCAACTTTATCACGTGCCCCATCCGAAACTTGACCCGCGAGGGTTCCAGAGAGCTCGGTGATGAGATCTCTCTGGAGCCTAGTAAAATGTGACAAAAAGTTCAGAGACCTGACAGCAAAGGTTGCTGACACAACAACTCGCTTCTCCCTAACCTGTCCACCACCCGGGACTCCCTGTTGGGCAGGTGGACAGCAGGACTTTCCTCCGCAAGGTTCTTTTTCATGGCCACTGCTACCACCATAGCCTCTACTGGCAAACCTCTAGACCAATGGAGTGGATCCTCTGGAGGGGAGAGCATCTTCTCTGATGATCTGGGGATGGTCTCAACAGTGTCGGGATTCTTCCATGCCCGCTGCACAATGAGCTTGACCAACTCGACAGGGGGGGTGTCACCCAAGAAGTAGAGCGCCAAGAGCGGAAGGCCTGCAGGAATACAGATTCCTCCAAGGAAGGATTGGAGGTCTTCCAGTCACTCCTCTGCTTCAAGATTTCCAGGATGTCTCCAAATGAGACAGTCAGGGGGTGACTGTGGGGACCCTTCACCATCATCGTGGTCCGCATCTTCCATGAGGGACTACTCTGGGGAGTCCATGCGTTTCCTCTTAAATGCTAGTTTCTGAGGGTTCTTCAGTGGGAGCATCCGAAGACGACTCAGAAAGGGAAATACCCTGAACAGGGGTTTCCTGGGCCTTGCACTCTCAGAGTCCTAGGACTGCAAGAAGAGCAGTGTTTAAACCCCCGTAGTCCCTTTCTTTTCCGACATAACAGAAGAAGCAGACATGCTAAAGTAGAAGAAAGTTAGAGAGGAAAATACCAACAATGGTATTGGGAATACCACAAGGATAAAAGGGTCAATACCAACAATGGTATGAAAAAGAAATACCTGTGGGTATAGCTGAGTGAGTAATTAGAGAATAGATAAACTGACAGCAAAGAACTCACAAATACTGATAAAAATTTGAAAAATATAACACTTAGCTGGAGAGCTCGGTGAAATGCTGCTATATGGCTGTGGAGCAAACGAGATCTGAGGTAACTGAGTGAAGGGCATTGTGGGTGGCAGCTTAGCTCGAGAGATTTTGGTGCACGCAAGCTTGGTATAAGACAGACTCGGTTTTGAGGGCTCAGAACCAAACCCATCAGTGAGAATAGGAAGAAGATTAACAACTTCAGATTATAGCTTATCGAAGAATAGATATGGTACTGGAGGGGACTACTGATTGATCAGAAAAACCTACAGGTACTTAAAGGTGGATAAACCAAGAATACCAACAATATTTGGGGATACCCAAAACTCATAAAAATGCGATGAATCCACCTTTAAGACCTACTGTAGCAGCTGAAGGGTCCAAAACACTACCTGTAGCTAAATATATTGATTCCAAACTAAAAGCTCTATGGCTACGGAGAAGAAATATTTTAAGGGACTCTTGGGACTTCCTTAGATCTATAAAACAGGATTTATATAAAGAAGGCATGAGTTTCCTTACTGTAGATGTTGTAGATTTATTTTCAAGTATTCCACATGATGAAGGATTAATGTTGTTAGAAGAAATAATCTTTGAAAGCAACAGTCTGACACACAATGAATGTACAATCATTTTGCAATTAATGAATTTAATTTTGAAGTACAATTTTATTTATTTTAAGGGGGAATACTTTCAAACAAAGGGTGTAGCTATGGGCGCAGCATGTGCACCGACATACACAAATTTAGTTTTGGCAAAATGTGAAGAGAGGCAGGTATTAAAGTCAAAATATAACCAAAAGTGGATTTTTTTTTTTTTTTTTTTACAAAAGATTCTTTGATAATATTTGTATTTTTTGGGTAGGGCCAAAGGAAGAAATACCGGCTTTTATTGATTTTTTTAAATAGTACCAATTTCTTGAAATGTACACAATGTGAGTCAGGAAAAAGTCCAATATTTGGATGTGGAGATCTATAATGGGATAATAAGTTCAACTCTAAAGTGTACAGAAAAAGTACTTATTCAAACTCTTACTTAGACTATGACAGTGCTCATCCCATACACTATAAAAAAGGAATATAGTTAAGAGACGATATATTAGGTCTTCCAGAATGGCATCCAACAATGAAGATTAAGCAAAGGAAACTAAAATTTTAAATCAACTGTTCAAGGCAAGGACGTACCCAGATTGGTTGGTTGAGCAAGTTGAAAAAAAGGTCATTGAAGGAAGGGTAATGAAATTCAAACCCATTCTGGGTACTGATGAAGTACAGTACAGTACATGACAAAAAAGATGCATATTGTTTATTCTTTGGTTTAGAAAGGGTGAAGCTAGATGGAAGGGGTGGCTTGCGGGAGGAAAAAATCGAATATAGGGAGCTATGGTGGAAAGTCACCCTGCAGGCTAATAAATGTCCAGGGTTAAATGATCACATTTTCATAGCCCCCCCTTCTCAAGCTTAGAGCAGCAAAGCTGTAAGATGCATTTTTAGTATTGTGACATTTTGAAACTGTGGTTAAAAGTGTGATTTGGAATTTTAAACTTAATTTATGTTTATTTTAAATTGCAAATGAACATTTTATACTTGATTGTTTTAAACATTACCTGGATTTTAAAAGTTCCCTTTTTTAGCAAGCTAAATGTTATGTGATGTAGAAATGCATTTGTATGTATGGCCAGGAGATGGCAAAAGTGATAAAGGGAAAATCTCTCTAATGAAACAATGGACATTTCAGTCTTCATTATTATAACATTTTTATTTATTTTTTAACCCAAGAATATGTATAAACAGAAACTGATCAAAAGACGTGTTATTTTAGCTGGATTTTTATTGCTATATGGAAGCTGATTTATTGATGTACGTTCTTAGTAAAGAAAGTGTAGTTATATGATAAAGTTTTTTAAGGTTGGTTTTTAAACAAACAGTTTTAGTGAAAAGCTTTGTGATAGGTTCTTAGGATCTATATAAATACACACATCTGATCGTTTAGCCCACATCTGATGAAGTACTGTAAAAGAAAACGTAATTTGGAATGTTAATGTTTTGCATTGGTTGCTATTAAACATGTTGAATTTGGACTGTCTTGAGCTTTATTGTTATGCCTTCCAGGGTCTACCTTTGGATTTATTACTTCATTTGGTCTTCAACCTGTTTGAAAGAGTCCCCAGCTACTAAACTCCTGGGAGGCCATCATGGAAGGATATTCTGGAGCACCACGGAACCAAAAGATGCTCTCCTTCTGGAAGTCAAATCCAATTTGCAATGAGAAATAAATGTATGAGATGAGGACCAAGTAGCTGCAGAACAAATGTAATCCAAAGACACTAGACCAAAAGGCCACAGACGTAGCCATGGACCTAGTGGAATGAGTTTTTACCTGACCTGGAGGAGACATGCCTCTGTCCTTATAGACCTGCAGGATGCATGAAGAAATCCATCTAGCTATAGTGACCTTGGAGACTGTTTCCTTCTATAAACCTTTTTTGGGGAAACCTAACAATTGATAAGATTTACCAAAAATTTTTGTCCTGTGTAAATAGAATCGTAACTGTCTATGAACATCCAACATGTGGAGTTTGTATTCCATCTTGTTCATAAAATTAGGAAAAAAACGCAGGCAAACTTGATAGTCTGATTGATATTAACTGGTGATGCCACCTTAGGAAGAAAGGATGGATTGGTTCGAAGGGAAATTCTGTCTTTGTGAAAAATCATGTACAGAATTTTGATGGACAAGGCCTGTAATTCTGAAACCTTTCTTGCAGAGAAAAAGCCACCAGAAAAGCTGTTTTCCAAGATAAAAATTTCAGATCTGCAGTTAAGGCAGGCTCGAAAGGCAGAGTGACCAAAGCTTGAAGAACTATAGTAAGGTCCCACGGGGGGAACAGGATCTTTGACCGGGGGGGGCATAACAAAAAAGTGCCTTTGATAAAGGCTTTACACAGTCTGGAAGAGGCTAAGGAGGCAGAATTCTCGCCCACATGAAAATGAGAAATGGCAGCTAACTGAACTTTGACAGTAAAAGAACTAGCTCTGTGCTGGAAAATATCACCTAGAAAATCAAGAATGGCAGAAATAGGAGCCATGAAAAGGTCTAAACTCCTTTGAGAGGCCCAAAAAGAAAAATATTTCCACTTGCTGTGATAAACCTTCCTGGTCGAAGACTTATGAGCAGCTACCAGAACAGATCTGACTGAGGAGGATAGTCTGGGAGTCCTAACAATCACGGGAACTGGAGCAGCCAAGTTGTGAGCTTCAAGCTGTCCAGACTCGGATGAGGCACCCCCGAAGTGTGTGAAATTAAATCCTGAATGGGATCTGGGATCCAAGGTGGAGCCAGAAGGTGAGACCAAAGGAAGGGAAACCATACCTAGCGAGGCCAGAATGGGGCAATGAGGAAACCATACCTAGGGAGGCCAGAATGGGGCAATGAGGATCACTTTGCTCCCCAGTCGACGAGCTTTCTGCAGAAACCTTGGAATGAGAGGTTCAGGTGGGTACATACAGAAGACCAGGAGGCCAAGCATGAATTAGAGCGTCTCTGGGGGACTTCCCTGGCAGGGGGTTCAGAGCAAAAAACTTGCTGCATTTCGTGTTGGAAGGAAATGCGAAGAGATCACAGCAAGGTTGACCCCACTCGCTGAAGATCTCTTCTGCTACTGACAGATTCAGAGACCACTTGTAAGGCATCAGAATGGTCCGACTTAGCCTGTCTGCTTGATTGTTGGACCGTTCCAGAATGTGCGTTGCGATGAGAAAGCGACCGGTGGAGATCGCCCATTCCCACACACTCATGGCTTCGCGACAAAGGGGGTAAGATCTGGTCCCTCCCTATTTCTTGATATACCAGACCACTGACATGTTGTCTGACTGAATAACAATCGTCCCCAGAGGAAGAAAGGCATGAAGGGCCTGCAACGCTAGAAGGACTGCCCTAATCCCTAGGACATTTAAATGCAAGCTGGTCTCTATGGGGGACCACAGGCCTTGGACTGTCCTGCCCGAAAAATGCCCCCCCCCGCCCGAGCTGGGAGGCATCCCCAGTCACTGTGGTTTGGGTCGGGGCTGGAACAAAGGGTTGCCCCTCCAAAATGTCCGGAGGGCTAATCCACCATATGAGGGACGACCGACACACTCGACGGAGATGAATAGGATAAGTCAATGGCAGTTCCAACAGGGACCATTGAACCGCTAGAGTCCACTGTAGAATCCTCATGTGCAACCGAACACATGGGAGAAGAGTTATGGTTGCCGCCATCGAGCCTAGGGGCCTCAATGCCTATTCCGCCGGTGGAAGATGAGAACGGTAGATCAGGGAGACATGCATCCTCAGGTTTTGAGCTCTTTTCGAGGTCAGAAATATTTTGCACTGAAGAGCATCTATCCTGGCACCAATACAGTCCATCACCTGTACAGGATACAGGAGAGACTTGGATGTGTTGACTGTGATCCCCAAACGCAGGGGAAGTGTCAGGAAATAATCCCTGGTTTGGGAATGTAGACGCCTGGTGGTAGTAGTGAGCAGCTAATCATCCAGGTACGGATACACCTGAAACCCCCTGAAGCCTCAGGTGAGCCACTACGACCGCCATCACTTTGGTAAACACCCTGGGGGCTGTGGTGAGACCAAAGGGTAGGGCTCGAAATTGGTAATGACGGACTCCTGGCTGGAAGCGGAGGAACCTCCTGCAGCTTCTGTGCATTTTTATGTGCTAGTAAGCATCCTGGAGGTCTAACGAGCACATCCAGTCGCTCTCTTGCAGGTACGGCTTGAGGGAATGTAACGTGACCATCCGGAACTTCTCTTTGGCAACTGACAGGTTCAGGGTAGAGAAGCAGAGAAGTCCTGAATGGACCTGAAGTCCCCCATTTTCTTTGGCACCAAAAAGAACCTGGTGTAGAAGCCCGATCCGGACTGACCTGGGGGGACGATTTTGATGGCTCGTTTTACTAGCAGCTTGGAAATTTCCAGTGCTGCTGCCTCCCTTTGCGTGGGTGGTTCATCCGGGAGGGGTCTGGGAGATATGGGAAAACCTACCAAGGGGATAGAGTATCCTCTGGATATGATTTGAAGCACAACATCGGTCTGTTCTTATGGACTCCCATGCCGCTGGGTGCAAGGACAATCGTCCCCAGACTGCCTCCAGAGTAGTGCAGTTGGGCAACCCCTCAGGGTTGCTGCCCGGGTCTGTCTGAGAAAAGTTCGAGACCCGAAATTCCAGACCCCCTCTGCTTCTGGGCCAGCGTCCATTCTGTCCCCCTCCCTCTGGAGGAAGAAGAGTCCCGAGTATACTGTGACTTCCAGAACCACATCTTCTTTTGCCCTCACTGGTTCCGAGAAAAGGACCTTTGAGGGTTAGAGAAGCGGATCCCAACGGAAGACAGTGTCTTCCCGTCCTTCACACTCTGGACTAATGTCTCCTTGATGGTCTTACCGAAGAGTGTAGAGCCGCCATAAGGGGCATTGGTAAACAACGCCTTGAAGGGTTCGGAGAACTGACATATCCTCAGCCAGGAGTTATGCCTCATGGACATGCCAGACCCAGCTGCCCTAGCCACTCCGTCCATAGCATGGGAGAGGAGTCGCATGGATGTGTTAGATACCACTTTTGAAGTGGCAGTCCTTGCGGAGAATGAAGCCTTGTCCTCCTGTGACATGGACTTGGGGGGGAGGGGGGGGGCTCTTCCAGCTCCTTTAGTAGATCACGTTGGAGTCTAGTGACATGGGCCAAATAATTCAGCGCCCTGATCCAAAAGGTAGCTGAAGTGTACACCCGCTTCCCTAGGCGGTCCATCATCCACGACCCTTGGTCAGGAGGGTGGACAGAGGAACTCTCCTGGGGAAGTTCCTTCTTAGTGGCTGCTGCTACCACCATGGCATCCATGGGGGAGCCCTTATTCCAAGATGGCCTATCAATGGGGGGCTCAATATTTTATTGGGTCACTTTGGGATAGGCTCCATGGTGTCCAGTTCCTTCCATGCCCGCGAGGTGACCAAATCCACCAAAGGATCCACTGGAGGGGACACCCAGGAAGTAGACAGGCCCGTGCCGAAAGCCTCCAGGAACACAGACTCATCAGAAGGTTTGGAGGAAGACCATCCTCCCCGCTGGCACAGGATGTCCATGATGTCCCCAAAGGAGCCATCCTCGGGAGGTGACCTTGGGGTACCCTCTCCATCATATAAATCCGCATCCTCTGTGAGGGGACTCGGGGGGGGGGGGCAAGTGCCCCCTCTTGCACGTATGCTTGCGAGGCACATCTCCGGTGGGGCTCTCGCAAGCCATTTGTTCCTCGGGGGAACCATCTGGGGCTCTTCGAGCACAGGCTGTCCCTCTGGTAAGACAATGGTGACCATAGACAAAGCAGAAAGGGTCTGGGGAGGAGTCCCAGGGGGCGGTCAAGGGTCTCGATACAACAGAGAGAACCCTTTCTACCACATCAAACACCAAAAGAGAGCGAACCTCCTGCAAGACCAATAAGGAGGTGGGTCTCCCTGGGTCCGATGCGAGAACAGAAGCCGAGCCCTAGGTGGACAGAGCTCCGAGGGAGGGAACCTGGCCTGACAAAGTCAGAGCCGATGAAAAAGGTTCCATTCCCTCGGATCAGACACCCAAGGTCCGGCACCGAGAGCGACTCGTATCTGAACCGGTCGGATCCAAAATGCTCCAGGCAACTGTCGGCGGTGAGGAAACTGATACCGTTGGTGCCGACCCCCTGACCAGAGCCGACCTCAGATTGAAGGAGGAGAAATGGTTTGAAAGAAAGGATGTGAGGTCCCCCCCCCTCCCAGAGGGAGGGGGGGCTGGAAAACCCCCCATCTGGATCTGTGCATGGATAGTGTGCCTCATCATCTTCTCCAGATCCATATCAGACAAGGAATGGGTTGACCATGAAGAGGTCACAGACTCCGACCTGACAGGTTGGGGCACCGAGGCCAGAGAGGCTGGACATTTCTCCTCTGGCTCCAGGGAGAACCTTGGAGATTGGAGCCGAGGGAGTCACGGGTCCATGGAATCTTACTTGGAGAAGCGAGGTCTGGGGACTTCTTCCTCTTTTCCCTCGTCTTCGACTCTCTCGCCCTTTCTCTACCTCTCTTCTGCTCCGCTACCACAGGCTTTGGTACAGGAGGTCGAGTCCCAGCCTGGGAGGGAAAAGAAGCCAGAGGAAGAGAGAAGGGAGAGGCAGCCACAGCAGCCGCTGTGACCAAAGCTGAAGAAGAGGAAAGAGTCGGAAGGAAGAAGACCTTTGAGGTCCAACTTGGCCTTCCAATCCTTTACGGCACGGGGGTTGAAGCCTGCACAAATACTACACTCCATACTCAGGTGGGCCACACCCAAGCACAAAACACTGTGTGGCCATCCACTGGGGACAGCTTATGGCTACACTCTGTGCTTCGCTTGAAAACAAGCTTTTCAGATATCCTAAATAACAGAAAGATAGCCTTAGAAAAAAAGAAAGACAGGCAAGATCGTTCTAAACAACAAACACACACACCCACTCACCACAGTCACTACAGAGAACACTGGGTGGGGGGGAGCTACTACCTACACCACAGAACATACTACTCTACCTACCTAAAAACCACTAACACTCGATGCACCAAGCAAGGGGAGGAGGAAGGGGACCTATACTAAACACTAATCTGAAGAAAATTAGAAAATTTAACTACTCACATTAAGTTTTAAACCCACTGCTAGTTGGAGCTCAAGAGACACGATGTGAAGCAAATTGCGGCAAGCGAGATCTGGGGATGGAAGGCTGTGCGGTGTATTATGGGTAAGGGGAGGAGTTTGGAGCTCGGAGCTGATGCTAGCAAAAGTTGCTGGCTCGGATATGATATGGATCCGTAACCCACAGGTTGAAGACCAAACTACTTCAGATCTGTGGTGTTGTCTGTGAATATTAGAAGGGGGGCCTGGTGGAGGGTAGGAAGAAAAACCTCCAGGGCTAGGAGAACTGCAGTCATCTCCCTGACACTGATACGTTTCTTTTGAAGGGCAGAATTCCATGTTTGTTTCCTTGAACCTTGAAACCTTTGCAGGTGGCTCCCCCCCCTAGGTCTGATGCATTTGTGTGCATGAATTGGGTTGCGGAGGGGATTTGGAGTTGTAATCCTGGGTTGTGAAGGATTTGTTGAATCCACCACCTTAGTTCTGATTTGAGGCAGGAATGACATTTCTCCAGGGAGTGTTGGTGTTGTGACTACACGTTTTTGAAGTACCATTGGTACTTCCACATGTGCATTGGGAGGGTGGTCTAATGGTTAAGGTGTTTGCCTTACAAACACAAGGTGCAGGGTTTGAGTATCACAAGGGATAATTGGCTAGGCTTAAAATGGCTCACAAGGGCAGTTAGTCTAGTACTAATCTATACATAAAGCCATATATCTATACATAAGTCATATTCTTGCTAAGGGAAGCATAGGAATGGTAACTGCCATAAGCCCCAGGAGTTGCAGGAATTGCCTTGCAGAAATCTGGGGTTCCAGTAAAAGGTTTTGAAACAGAGTGGAGAGGGAGTGGACCTTTTCCTGGGGAAGAAAATCCTGCATCAGATCTGTCCAGATTCTACAGCCCAGAGTTTGTCTTGCTTTGGGAGCAAGGAGTATTTGTGATGGTGAGGGTGAAGCCCAGGCTTTGAAGGGTGGTGGTGAACCTGAGGTGGTCTTCGAGGAGGACGTCTGTCTTTACTAGAAGGAGAATGCTGTCTAAGTACGGATAGAGTTGGACATCTTGGATCCTGCAGTAAGCAATGGCTGGGGCTAGGCATTTTGTGAATACCCTGGGTGCAGTAGACAAGCCAAAGGGCAAGGCTGTAAACTGAAAATGAGAGCAGGGTTCAGGAAAACGCAAGAATCTTCTGCTGGAGAGTTTTATGGGGATATGGAGATAAGCCTCCTTTAGATCCAGTGTGGCCACAAAGGCCTGGGCTGGGATAAGAGGGAGAAGGGTTGGAAGGGAAAGCATTTTGAAGGCTGGAACTTTTAGGAAGGATAGATCCAGTATAGGTCTCCAATGGCCATCCTTTTTGGGGACCAGAAAGAGTAGAGTAAAACCCTTGTCCTTCCTGTCTTGAAGGGACAGGTTCTATTTTTCCTAGTTTTTGCAAGTCTAGAAGAATGTGAGGCAGGAGGTGAATTTGATTTTTAGGTGGAAAGGGAATGGGCCTTGGGATGGGGTTTTCCCTCCAAGAAAGGAAAGTACAGTTGTGTACACATACCATAAATGTAGATGTTAGAGTGTATTCACTGTTGCAGTCATCACACTTGGGTTATGTGCCTGCAGGTAGCACTCAGTCAGCCCGAATAACAGAGTCTTAGGATTTATGCATCAGATGCTGTCCCCTCTTCCATGACGTCAGGTCGTCAGGGGTATAAAACAGGTAGTAGATGCCATTACATCAGTTTTTCTTGCCCCAAATGTCAGGAGCGCCCCCCCCCCACCCCAAATAGGAAGCTAGTATATGGTGAGGAACGCCACCAGTAAAATGTAAATACCACTGCCATTAAAAATGGCCATAGAGAGGAGAGGTAGAAAAGACAGAGAAAACCACTAGGTTGGAGGGAGGGGAAACCAGGACTGCAACAGTGAATACACTTGAACATCTAAATTTATGGTAAGTGTGCACAACTGTACTATGTTCTTCGTGTTTTGTACTATGTTCTTCATGTTTTACTGTTGCAGTCATCATACTTGGGTTGATTCCCAAAGCTGAGGAAGGGTGGAGGCAGTCAAGAAGTGTTAGGGCTGGCTAGCAGGCCTTGTAAGACTGCTGTAACAAATCCAGCTCTGGATTTAGAAAAAAATATATAAGGGGTAATGCTTGGTGAAAATGTGTACAGAACTCCAGGTTGCAGCTTCCAGAATGTCCCTGGTAGGGACCCCCCCCCTGAGAAATGCTGTAGAGGTGGCTGTAGCCCTAGTGGAATGTGGTCTGATCCCCTGTGGGGTAGGTTTTCCATGGTGCTTGTAGCAGAAATGGATGCAGTGTGCTATCCATTTGGAAATGGTTTGCTTTGAAATGGCCTTCCCTCTGCCCCTGAAGCAAAGCGGACTAGCAGCTGGTCAGATTTTCTGAAAGGTTTATGCCTGTCAAGGTAGAACCTGAGCTGTCTGTGGATGTCCAAGGAGTGCAGGATCCTTTTCCCTTTATTATGAGGATTAGGGAAGAAGGTTGGCAAATGGATGGATTGGTTTAGAGCCCCACTGGAAACCCCCTTGGGCATAAAGGACGGGTTAGTCCTGAGGGAAACCTTGTCAGCATGGAAAATAATGAAGGGTTCCATAGCTATTAGTGCCTGTAACTCAGACACTCTTCTTGCTGAAGTTATGGCTAAAAGCAAAGCTGTTTTCCAAGAGAGGAATTTAAACTCTGCTGAAGCAGCAGGTTCAAAATGGGGAAGCGTGAGCTTTTCCAGTACAAAGTTAAGGTCCCAGGCAAGGGTGGGTGCTCTTCTAGGGGGCCTTAATTTGTTCGTCCCTCTCAGGAACTTTTGATGACAGGGTGAGAAAATAGAGGTGGCTCAGTATTCTAATGAGCTGAGATGGCAGAGGCATGAATCTTAATGGAGGAGGAGGATAGGCCTCTGTGGAATAGCTCTGCTAGGTAATCCAGGATTTGAGGTAAGAAGGGCAACTGCTGTTTCCTTTCCTTGAGACTGATTCCAAGAACAATATATTTTCCACTTTAAAGCATAGGATTTCCTAGTACTACGCCTTCTGGCTTCAAGAATGATGTCCAGCACCTGTTTACTGAGGGTTGCTGGTGGTCTATTCAGGGGATAAGCCAGGCTGCAAGGTTTAGGGTTTGTAACTGTGGATGCAAATCTGTCCCTCCTGCTGGGACAGCAGGGTAGGGGTCTGATGAAGATGCCAGGGTGGCACTGTTGTCAGACTGCGTAAGAGTGGGTACCAGTGCTGGCGAGGCCAATCTGGGGCAATAAGAATGGCCCTTGGCCTGTCCTGTTTGATCTTGAGTAGTATTTTGACAGGAGGGGCAGAGGGGGAAAAGCACAAATTGAGAGGTTTTCCCATTGGAAGGATAGGACATTCACCTTCCAGGCCCTGCTATGAGCGTTCCTGGTGCAAAATTTGCTCAAATGGCAGTTTCCGGGGGGAGGCGGGGGGAGGCAAAGAGGTCCACCTCTGGTGTTCCCCACCTCTGGATTAGAAGGTTGAAGGTGTTGGGCTCCATTTTACACTCGTGTGGGTCTAGGAGACTTCTGCTTAAATAGTCTGCCAGTGAATTTTGTTTGCCTGGCAGAAATTGAGCTTGTAGATGCATTTGGTTGCTTAAGGCTGTGTTCCACAGGGCCATGGCTAACCTGCAGAGTGGGTACGAATGGGTTCCCCCCTGCTTGTTTATGTACCACATAACTGTGGTGTCGTCTGTTTTTATCAGCAGCTGTCCTGGAAGGATTAGGTATTTGAAGGCTGTCAGGGCATTCTGTACAGCTAGCATCTTTTTTTTGATTGGAGTGCAGGAGAATTTGGCCTGTGCTCCACTTGCTCTGAATGCATTTGCCTGCCATGTGAGCCCCCCATGCACAGTCTGATGCATCTGTTGTCAGGGTTTTTGTGGCAAGGGGTTGAATGAAAGGCAGTCCCTTGTTGTGGCTGCATGCTTCTGCCCACCAAAGGAACTCTGCCCTTATACAACGTATGATTGGAATAACTGTTTCCGGGTCCTGAGAATGTTGGCACCAGAGACTTTTTAAGTACCACTGAAGTTTACTCATACGCAGTCTTGCATATGGAATTAGCAGAATACATGAGGCCATGAACCCTAGGACTTGCAGTATTTTCCTTGCAGATAGCTGGGTTTTGGTGGCCATTTGTTTGAAGTAGTTGGTCAAACAGACCTGTTTTTCTGGAGTGAGAAATGCCACCTGGGAAGTTGTGTTCAAGCTGGCTCCCAGGAATACAATTTTTTGACTGGGGACCAGTTGTGCTTTATTTTCGTTGATGGTGTACCCCAATGAAGTGAGGAGGCTTTTTATAGATGCCAGGTGCTGAAGTAGCATTTTCTGACTGTACGCCTGAATCAGGCAATCGTCCAAGTATGGAAAAATTTAGTACGCAATGGCTGGGGCAAGGCACTTTGTGAATACTCTGGGAGCAGTAGATAAGCCAAAGGGAAGTTCAGAGAACTGATAGTGCATAGAGCCTGCCCTGAATCGTAGGAATTTCCTGCAAGACTCCCTTATGGGGACGTGCAGATAAGCTTCTTTTAAGTCTAGGGTGACTAACCAGGCATCCTTGGCTAGCAGAGGGAGAAGCTGTTGTAGGGTAAGCATTTTGAATTTTGGGACCACCAGAAAGGTGTTGAGAATTGACAGATCCAGGATTGGCCACCAACAGCCCTCTTTTCTGGGCACCAGGAAAAGTCTGGAGTACAAACCCTGCCACCTTTGTTCTACTGGAACAGGTTGAATAGCTCTGATATTGAGCAGGGAAAGTACTTGCTTTTGAGCCTCTGCCCACTGGTTTGGAGGAAGATATGGAAACCCACTTGGGGTTGGCAGTGAATGGAAGTAGAATCTGTACCCCTGGGATACAATGCTTAGGATCCATCGGTCCTGAGTAATGGACATCTGTTTTTTTGCATGAAGGGCAAGTTTTCTTCCTAGGGGCACAAGTAGTTGGGCAGGGCTGGGAAGGATAATTGAAAAGTCATTGTGAACTCTTTCTATAAGGGGACGGCTTACCACTCCCTGTTTTTGAGGTGGGAGCACTCCATTGTTTAGATCTCTGCATACCTGGAGACACTAGTCTGGGTGGCCTGTTTCCCCTGGGTTTGGACTGAGAGGGGCTGGAAAGGACCAGTTTTTAAAAGGCCAGTGCCTACTGAATCTAGGTGGCTGCACTTGTAAGAATTCAGTTTGCATACATTTAGCTTTTTCTTCCATATTTTTAAGAGCCTCTTCTGCTTTGGTGCCAAACAGTCCTTATTTAAAGGAGCGTCTAGTAATTTTGATTTGACATGATCTGACAAGGTTTGTTCCTTCAGCCAAGCATGCCTTCTCAGTACAGAACCAGTGACTGCAGCCCTGCAAGATGCTTCTAGGGCATCAAAGCCACACTGCAAAGTATGCTTACTAACTTGGTTTGCAGAATGCATTAACTCTTGTAAATCTATTTTCTGCACAATCTGGAAGTAACACCATTTTTGTTTAATTAGTTCCATAACATGTTGCTGGTATTTCAACATGTGAAACTGGCAATTCAATGCCCTGATGGCAAGAGTTGCAGAGGTATATACCTTCTTACCCCATCTGTCTAAAGCCCTGGAATCCCTGTCTGAAGGGGTAGGGTTTTTCGCTGTAGTAGCCTTAATCCCTTTAGGTCCCTGGGAAATGGTCTCTGGATCCGCAGTAGGATTCTTAAAGAGAACTTTGCGAGAATCAGGTACTCTTTAGTACCTGTTAGGTTTTCTAGGGGCCGGGGGTAGAGTGTCTGGAGTAAGACTGGATTCCATGAAGATATCATCTACAACATCCAGGACAGGGGGTATAGCTAGAGGCCTGCGCTGGGGCAACTCTAAAAATTCTCAGAGTTTGTTTTTGAACTGAAGGAAGTCCTGGCATTCCCAGCGTAAATGCTCTCAAAGTATGCAAGGTTTCACCAAAAGAAAAATCTTCTGGAGGGGAGGCAGAGGGAATGGATTCCTCTGCATCTGAATCCTCATAGGTTGATAAGGGCATGTCCTGATAATCAGAAAGGTCAGAGTCATTGGACTCCTGGTCTGTAGAATCAGAATGAAACTCAATTCTTTGTCTCTTAGCAGGGGAAGGCTGCCTTCCCCTAATTAGGGTAATAAGGTCTTCAATCATTCTAAGCATTTGTTTTTGTGGCATGGGAGCTTCAGCATGCACTTTGGTCGTCGGTTTTCTAGGCATAGTGTGTACTCTGGGCCTGAGAAACTCGGTAGTTTTAGTTAAAAATGAAGTTGTCGGTTTAAGTCAAACATTGGTAGGTCGGAATACACCCTCACAAGCCGGTGTCTGCACAGCGGCTCCAGAACCATCCAAGGCAGAGACATCCGCAGATGCCACAGTTGAAGCATCTTGTGGCATACTGGACTCTAAATGGGTCTCAGCAGAGGTCTGCGAATCTGTAGAAGCAGGCGTCATGGGCTGCAAAGGCGCCTCACTGAGTACTGGCTGACTGGCTTCTAGCTTAATGGAAGTGTCATTGGCAGTTTTGGACCTATGCGGTCTGTCTCTGTCTTTACCTTTTTTCAGAAGATCGGTAGTCGGATGGCTTATCGAAGCCATTTCAGAATACAGAGAATGAGAGTGAAAGAATTTAGCGACAAAGATAACCAGATGACGAAAGGTTCGGGCAGTAAACAAGGCATAAAACTGACAGCGAGGGATGTCATGGTCAGGGCCTAAACAGCTGACGCAGTAAGAATGAAAATCTCTGTGAGGTATTTGCTTTCCACAGGCAAGACAATTGTTAACTTTTGTAAATTGTTTTCAGCGATACAAGACTGTAATATTTGTATATGTTTGTACACTAGTCTACTGTATTTCCAAGTCCATAGGAATTGTATAATTGAAACTAAATACCTTATTGCAACCTTGCTAATTGTTTTTGGAGCTTTTCTCCCCAGGACTCCATTGAAAACAGGTTCTTTTGGCCTGATGGACTATCATGGTAAACCAACTGCAAATAAATAAATAAATAAATAAATAAATAAATAAATAAAAGGATCCCCAACTGGGTACTTAGCTTTAGAAGACTTCAGGATTTAAACTCGAAAAAAGAAAATTTCAGGAAGCGGCCGACCAGCACTTGCTAACTGCTTCTGCTTTGGCCTCCTTCTCAGCAAGAAAGACTGGGGTAATGGCGTCGGCTGCCTGTTTTATACCTGACGTCATGGAAGAGGTAACAGCATCCGACGCAGAAATCCTAAGACTCTGGTACTCGGGCCAACTGAGGGCCACCTGCAAGCAGATAAACCAAGTGTGATGACTGCAACAGTGAAACATGAAGAACACGTATCCATTTTGAATGACTGTCAGTACCCATTGGTCTGAAGTGACGGTTTTCCAAAATGGTAGACAGTGGGGCAGGCGGGCTGACAAAAGCAGATGGGCAAGGCAGTTACGCATTGTTGGGTGCATTTCTATCCTGAAATGGCCGTCTAGGAGTTGGTAGAGAGGTAACAGGTCTGGAGTAGGTTTGCCTTCTGGTTCTTCTCCTGTGCCTGGTGGAGGAGGGGTTCTCCTGATAAATTATGTCTTAGCAGGGCAATTCCTGTAATACTTAGGAATAGGGGCACAAGCAAATGCTTGATGTCCTGCAGCTCCTAAGTATTACTGTTGTCCCTCCTCTCCTTCTTGGGTAGCCTGCAAGGGGAGAAAAATTGCAGAGGCAAGCCTAGGGCGGAGCACAGGGATAGTGGAGGGTGAAAATGTTGTGGACCTGAGACCCATAAAAGCCTGCATCAAAGAGTTAGTGAATGATTGTCAAGCAAAAGGAATGGAAAATATTCACCACTGGGGTACTTAGTTGTTTTAGAAGTCTTCGAGTGAAGGAGCGAAGCGATCAATGTGACGTTGTCTATGGCTGAAAAGTTCTGAGGTCTGTGTATGCAGACATCACATTTAAGGTCCTTGGTTTACGGCCCTATGTGTGACATCCCTTGCATCTACAGCAACCAGGCTTAAGCTTTTGTATAGGAGCTGATATTCAGGTCGCCTGAGGTAGGAAATCCCACACTAAGAACACTGCAACATAGGAATAGAAGGACATACAGAGAGACATAAGAACTTCTTGAAGAGAGAGGGTGAAAAGGGACATAAAGATATGCATTATTTAGATCTAGAGAGCCCAGAAATGCCTGGCAAAGCAAGAGAGGAAACAGACTCTGGAGGGAAAGCATCCTGAAAGAAGGAATCTATAGAAAGGTGTTCAGAAAGAATAGGCCTCAGATAGGCCTTCATGAGCCCTCTTTTCTGGGAACCAGAAACATCCTGGAGTAAAATCTTGTCCCTCATTAGGATTCTGGAAAAGGTTGGAGGTTTACTTCATGTAATAGACCTTTCAGGACCACAGAAAAATGAGGAGGTTGTTCTGGAGGAGGTTGAGAAAGACCTGAGAAAGGGAGGAAGGGATTTCTAGATCATAAAAAAATAACCGTGATGGATAATGGAAAGTATGCAAGAGTCTGAAGTAATTTGTTGCCACAAAGAGAAAGCCTGAGAGACGGGGGGAGCTAATCGAGGGGAGGGAGAGAAAATAAGTTAGATGGAGGAAGATTTGTCCTGAAAAGGGGACTTGAGTCTCAGACGTGTGGGTGAGCTTATCAGAAAACATGTGGTTAGAAACCCTTTTTTTCATTTTGGAGGCTGACAAGGTTGCCTACAAAAAAGCAGATTTAGGAGGACAGTTACTGTGATATTTGGAGATGAGGATAAACTTTTAAGGTCCTGCATACCTTTACCTTTATCTTGTAGAGTCTTAAGTCAGCAGCAGTCCCAAATAAATTCTGGTTGTCCAAAGGAGCATCTAGGAGCTTGGCCTTAATACCATCAGGTAAGGCCTGTAAGCAAATCCAAGAGTACCGCCTTGTAACGGAACATGAAGAGGCTCTAGAAGCAGCCGCTCTAGAAGATGCATCAGTAACATCATAACTACATTTGACAGAGTGACAAGCTACCTGAGAAGTGGAACTCAATAAGGAAAGGGCAGTAGTCTTGCTTTCAGAGTAAGAAAGGCCTAACAAGATGACCATCCCCACCAACTGGAGACAAAACAGCCAGAACCTGGTCATATGGGTCTGATAATTTATGGCCTTAAAGACCAGAAAAGTAATAGTATAAACTTTGGTCTCAGCCTCTCCAAAGCCCAACTGTCTTTGTCAGAAGGGAAAAGTTTGGAAAAGGATAAAAGCTTGGATGTCTTGTCAGCAGAAAAAGACCAGAGGAGGGTCTGAAAGAGAACACTTGAAAAAGATACTTAAAGGCCTCAGACACTTTATAAAACAGTCACGCTTCTTAGGGGCTGGGGACTGGGAATTAGGAGCCAAGTAAGCAGCTGCAAGCATATCCAGCACAGCAACCAGAACAGAGGGAAAAGTAGGTTTAAGTAGATTTCATGTGCAACAGCTCATAAGATCTCCTTTGGATGTCAGTGACCTGGGTGCAATCCCATTTAAAATGCTCCATTATTTGAAGCACCCTGTCTCCAAAGGAAAACTCCATTAGGGGGAAGCAGGCTTCAAAGAATATTCTTCCTCTGACCATAGTCTTAAGGGTGAAGGGATTTGTGAGGAACAGGTCAAGGATTCTTCTTCTGAATCTAGTTCCTCATCTGAGGTATTAGATTCCCTAGTCCTTTTGGCTAAGGTAGAAGACCAGGGAGAAGCAGGAACAGATGATCCCCGAGGGGGCTTCAGGGACAACATGGCATTGAACAAAACCTACGTAAAATCCTGCTACTCTCTGAGGATCTTTAGTAGTGGAATGTATGTTTACTCTTCTGTTTCTTTTTTAATGGGATGTCAACTTTGACCAACCTATGAGGTCAAGAGCCATTCCTAAACTCTATAACGGTACCAGAAACCGGTTCTCGAATTAGAATTTGGTGAATGCCCCTAGGCCCTTCATAATCAGCCATGGTTCCCCCTCAGCATCCACTGCAGACGTCTGCACAGCATAACAGGACATGCGAGAAGCCAGTTTTATGCTGGCCTCCAACAGGATCACAGTAGAGGAAACCAGCATCGGTACTGCATGTCCTACGGGGGGGGGGTCTTCATCCACCTTGAGTAAGATGTCCAGTGGAGGCTGGACAGCAGCATTAGCAGACTGTGACTTTTTAGTCTTCTTAACAGACGTCTATACCTCAGGAAGGGCGGATTTGGCCATGGTCCCTTGATTCAAAAGGGAAAGACATTGGTTCTGCAGGTATATGGACAATGAAGATAGGCAGCTATGAAGCATTTTCAGAACAAAGGACTAACAGATGGTACACTGGGTATGGCTGTGTGTAGCACCTAAACAGAACAGGAACTTCTCATGTCTACCTTTATGGGTAATCAGACTTCCACACTGATATTTTCCCTTCCTGGATGCCATACACCTGTCTAGGGAGCATACGTCTGACATACGATGGTGGGGGGGAGGGGGGGTAAAGGTTTTGGTATACTGGCCAGGAGTTGGGCTATCCTTAGCAGGAGATCCTACATTATGAATACCGCAACAGTGATAAGGAAGGACATCTTGTTCTATCACTCCTTGAGACAGCATCCGATGAAAACTAGGTGGAAATAAGACAGTCTGATCTGGAGGATGAGGAATGACCCCCTGGAAAGGAGGAATCTCCTCCCTCTGCCCTCTGTAACCTTGATGAACCCTCTGTAACCTTGATGAATGCCTTTCAGAACCTAGCTGTCTGAAACGATCTGTTGCCAAAGAGAAAAAAGGAGATTCAGACTTTCTGGAAGAAAAAATAGGTGCCAGGGTTAGGAACAGTCATTCAGACTTGGAATCCCCTTGGTTTTGAGAGGTTTGAGACTTCTTTTTGGAACCACCTTGTCATTTCTTAAATGTCCATCTGAATTTTGTACAGATTGCTTATTCTGTTTTATTTTTGCTAATATTGGACGAGGAGGTAGAAAATCCCATGGACAACAATTTAGAAAAGGAGGGCTGGTGAGAATTCCTGGATAAGTTTGCCCCTTTCATCACATTTTTTGATCACCTCTGCAGCAGAGAGGCCAAACACTAAAGCTCTATCCATGGAAGATTTTAAAATCTCATGTTTATCATCTAGGACATTCTGAGAATGCAGCCATGTAAACCTCCTCAAAACAATACCAGTGGCTACAGCCCCGCATGAAGTATTAACAGAGTCATACACACACTGCAAACAATGACTAGTGGCTTGTGCAGTAGAAGCAACTAAGTTATTTAAAAGCAGGTTTTTCCTCGCAAGAAAATGCAGCCAAAACATCCCTCATACTTTCACAACTTGTCAGAACATACTTTTAAAAGTTTATTCTGACAAATTGTGAACATATGAACTTGACAACACACAATTCTGAAAATCAAAGCTCCAGAAGCATACACTTTTTTCCCCATACCTATCAATACTCTTCCCAACCTTATCACAAAAAGTAGGATTTTAATTAACCAAGTGCTTAGCAGCAGTGGGCTCTATTAAAGCTATGGCTGCTGGGACAGGTTTGTGAACAGTGTATACAGATTTAAAAGACTGAGGAACTTTATACATATGATCCGCCTTTTTAGGAGTAGCTGGTGACTATCAGGAAAATTACACGCATGAACACACATCCACTAAAACAGACAGAACAGGAGGAATGGGTGTAGAATCTGGAAAATCTCTCAGTATTTTCTGAGGGACTCAAAAACCTTGACCTCCCAATGAAAACACTGGCACATTCTAGCAACAGTCTCACAGAAAGAGACCCCCCCCCACAGACAATCAGAAAGTGGGCTTTCCTCAGAGTCTGAATCAGAAGTCTGAGGGGGAAACCCTGTGTCCATCCTTGCATCTTCCTGTACAGATTTAGAATCTTGAATCTCTTCAGGAACAAAGGAATCCCTCTTTCTTTTACCAGAAACAAGAAGAATCAATACCCTGAATTAAACCCTGAGCCAGACCCATACTACTCCTATCCACAGAAATTTCAGAAGTAGATAAACGCCTGGTTTACGGTTTCCTTCTGACAAGAAAAATGTGGCCAATCATGTTACTAATGGCAGCTGCTACCCAAGGGATGCGCCCAACATTCTAACAGGGAAACCTTGTCTGTTCCATCTCCCAGGACTGACCAGATTTGCTCACCCTTGTCCACTGAGGGGACTCAAATAGCCGCAGAGGACATGGCTAACCCACTGTCCATAGTGACTGTAGGTGCTACAAAAGAGAGACTCATGGTAAAAGACGAGTGGTCTGAGGTACAACAAATAGCCACAGCTGTTTCACCCACATGTGGCTGAGGCAAACAGCTAGCCTGCCGAGGTGGCAAAGGCCATTTGCTTAATTTTTCCTTTTTGCAGCTGGAAGAAGGACTGACCGTGGGACCAGCAATCTGCTCCATGCTCAAACTGAAAAACAGTGCCCCTTTCCCAGGGAAAACAAGCCGCAATTGTCAGTAAACCAGTCCATGAAAGCTACATTTTTGACAAAAAACACACTAAAAAGCACTTTAAAGCACTTTGCTAGTCCCACAAAAGCAAAATTTCTTCACAGAAAAAAATGTTTTCAGTTGCACTACTTCTAAAAATGACAGAAAAAATGAGTGCTCCATTAAAAAGTATGTTACAGCCCTGAGACAATTCATTAAAACACAACATTCCTACCTTTAAAATAAATTTCCTAAAGAGGAAAGTAATGAAACGTCAACAAAAACAAGAAAATTGAAGTTCTCCCCCAAAGTGGACTTATCTTCTCAGTACAGGTCAAAACAAGCCGACTTTTGATCGGAGAAAGGGCTCCGAGCCAACGAATCTGTGATATATATAACATTAAGTATCTTTTTTTTTTGCTTATTTTTAAGAGTTATTTGTAGCACTTTTATTGTCTGCATATACTTTTCTAGCTAGTTTCACTGTGTGTGAGGTATTAACTAGAAATGTTCTACAATTGTTAAGCATCTGGTTGGGTTAGTTTGTTCTGATTTTTGTTTCCCACACTACCTCCCTACTGCAATCCTGTTTTTATACTTGGTGGCTTTGCAGTTGCCCGCCCCTACTGTAAATTTCATCTGGGACACTCCTCCCAGTCTAGTGTCATTACCTCATTCTACCTAATACAGTGAGAATATTTGAAAAGGCCAACCCAGTTAGTTTCTGCTCCTCCTTTCCACTTTCTATATATATATATAAATTCAGACTTCTTAGCTCTTCCACTTGAATAAGAGCGAAAGCTTAATCATCTATTCAGTGTCTGAGTTTTTATTTCCTTTCTGCTAGCTCAGTATTAATTACTACGCCTAAAAGAAGTCTGAATTTATATAATTAAGATTCTTCTAGTGCACGGTGTTTATTTTATATATATATATATATATATATATATATATATATATATACACACATATATATATACATATATATATATATATATATATATATATATATATATATATATATATATATATATATATACATACACATACATACACAAAATATAAAACATTTTCTAAGCTTGTTTCCTGCTTTTCCAGTAAGTCATCCAGTCCAGATACAGATTTGCTGTATCCAGGACTGTTTGTAAGCTTCTGAGCCCCCAAGCCTTTCTGTGCTGGAAGGAAGCCTTCTAGCTTAATTTCAGTTCGATTCTCGGCTGGAGCACCTTCGGTGTGGAGTCTGCATGTCCACCCCGCGGTTGAGTGGCGTTCGAAAGACATGCGTGAATGGACGTGCCTTCATTGAAGGTTGGGCGTCGGGCCGGCACCATAAAAATTGACTGCCAATCATTAGTGGACCGGAGTTCCGCTGTGGCGACCCCTAACCTGGAAAAGCCGAAAGGAAGAACAACTAGCTAGTTTCAGCACTCAAATCTGTTTCTTTGAGCTCAGCAATTGTTTAGAACTCATTGTAAGCACTAAATAAGCTACAAATTACTACAGCATTCAACTTTCCTCACTTGTCTAGAGGAAAACAGTTCTTAGTACTTAAGCACCTATCCAGGCATGTCTAAGGGTCAGCTCTCTGTGTTTTCTCCTGTCTACCTGATTAATCTGGGCATCTTGGGGCAATGCAGCAATTGCCTCATGTACACAGACAACCTTCTCCCTCCTACCACCCAACACTACATGAGAGATGCACTTATACAGCCAAACTGGAAGCAAAGCTCTCTTCACCCAAGACTGGACTAGACAAGTCAAGAGGAGAAAGTAAACACTTGCACCACACCACAATCATCACATAGTCCCTCAAAACCTACACCACCAAAACAAACACCTACATTCGCGAAGGCTCTCAATAAAAATCTACCCTAGCAACAGGGACCTCCCAAAGCAGAAACGCAAGCAACCTCCACCTCCAACACAACCCAAATGACACATAGCCCACAAACTCAGTGTGCCACTCAACCACAGCCCACAAGGCATTACAACACACCCAACACTCTAGTCATAGGTGACTCTATAGTCAGGAGATGTTCCACTCACCAGGCTAAACAAGGAGAAAGTTACTGTCAGCTGCCTGTCATGTGCCAGGATCCACCACATAACGCACGGACTCAGGTCACTTCACAAGTACAAATATAACACTGTCATTGTCCATGTTGGTGTGAATGACCTGAGGTGTACCTCCCTGGACTACATGAAGAGAGACATGGAGGAGCTGTCCGATCTTGTAGCCCAGGCAGGTATGACCCCAGCCCTGAGTAGCATCCTGCCATCACCCAGAATAATACCATAGTACAAGGACAAAATGACTGACTTCAACAATTGCCTAAGTTTCTGGTGTCATGCTAAGGGGATCCAGTATCTGTCTGCCTGGGATAACATGATCGACAAACCATGATGCTGTGCCAGAGATGGCCTGCACCTGTCGCCCTTGGGATTCCGGATACTGGCTAAGGCTCTTGCCTAAAAAAGGCACTGCAGGGGTGGCAAGGTTCAAATGACAAATTCACCACCATAACAAGTACAAGCAAGCAAAATCTGAGGGCAATGCTACTTAATGCTAGAAGTCTAAACCTCAAAATGCACTCACTCGAGGCACTCCTTAACATGGAGAACATAGACATCTGTGCAGTGACAGAGACCTGGTTCAAGGCTCTAGAGAGCACCCCTGCATTACCAGGCTATAATTCATACCACACCTTTCGGCCACCTAACCTGGACCAAAACACTAAAGGTGGAGGCGTGTCCATATTCATTAAGGATATCCACACCTCCAGGCTAGTTGCTCAGCATAATGAAGCTGAGATTATCTAAGTGCAACCAACTCTGGGCAAGACCGCAATCTAAACAGTAGCTTGCTACAGATCCCCCACCATGCCCCAGGATTCCCAATTCTCATTACTTGATACAATGGAAAATATTAGGATACAACCTAACACCCTAATAATGGGCGATTTCAACTACCCCACTATTAACTGGGAAAACTACTCGTGTACCAACTCTTGTGCTTAACGATTTCTGGAATTCATAAATTCCAATGCCTTGGATCAACTTATCCACACCCCCACCAGGGGCAGCAATATCCTACACCTGGTCATTACCAACATGGGCAACCTGTGTTCCACACCAGAGGTCAATTCCTCTTTGGTCAGCTCGGACCACAAGCTAATCACTCTAGACATCCACATCCCACCCCTATTAGGGGAAACCACTGTAAAAAATTTCTCCAAAGCCAACTTCACTCTTAAGACAGAAGTGGCAAACTTCACAACACCCATGCTGACAGACAATAGAGGTACGACTGCTGAATCCTATACAAATGCACTTTATAAGCACTTACATGAGCGCATGGACCGTGCAATCCCCAACAGAACCAAGTTGCTATCCTCCAAAAAAAAGGAAGCCAATCTGGTGGTCTCCTGACGTAAACAAACTCTACAAAAGAAGAAACTGTTGCAAAAAAAAAAAAAAAAGAGTAAAATCCCATGATTGGAGGAACTCCGTAATCAGCCTCAGTAAGAAGCTGAGATCCCTCATAAAATCCTCAAAAGCTAGTTACGAAAACAAAATCGCCACTGATTCTAAAGACAACCACAAAGCATTCTATAGCTATGTCAAGAATCTCAAAGGCAAAACTTAGATCTGAGTTACAGCACAATGGCACTAAATATACAGAACCAACTGATATTGCCAACATCCTGGCAGATAGGTTCAGGGCTAACTTTACCCCCTCTCACCCTCTAAAGGGTCCATCTCTATACTGGAAGAATACAGAGTTCCTGTAATCACGGCTGCAACGGTAAAAACACACTCTCCAAAGCCAAGAACACAGCATCCATGGGACCTGACAAAATACCAGGCTGTGTTCTACATGGGACTACAGAATGAACTGGCACCCCACCTAAGTACCATGTTCAATCATAGCCTCACCTCAGGCTTTGTGCCCACTGAATGGCACACAGCAACAGTTATCGCACTCCACAAAGGGGGAGCCACCAAGGACCCCAGGAACTACTGCCCCATTAGCCTGACGAGCCTGGTCTGCAAGGCTATGGAACGTATCATCATGGAACTTATAAACAATGACATTGGACATCTCCAAACTCTGGACTCGACCCAGTTCGGGTTTGTAAAAGGCAGATCATGTCTCCTAAACCTGATGGACTTCTTTGAAGCAGTCACCAAAGCCGTAGATGAGGGTAAGGTGGTCCACACAGCCTATCTAGATCTCGCCAAGGCTTTCGACACCATCCCCCACTCTGGAATTACAGATAAACTCACTAAACTAGGTATAAATCCCTACGTTTCAAGACGGGTTGCCAACTGGCTCACTTACAGAACCCACACTGTGAAAGTAGCAGACTCTAAATCCAACTTCAGACCAGTGACAAGTGGAGTAACACAGGGTTCAGTCTTGGGTCCTCTCCTGTTTGGTATCTACTTCTCTGAAGTACAGGCTAACACAAAAGGTCTTTGGCTAATAAAATTTGCAGATGACTGCAAACTAGGAGCCATAATCAAAAAGTACAGTCGTGTACACTTAACATAAATGTAGATGTTCGAGTGTATTCACTGTTGCAGTCATTACATTTGGGTAATCTGTTGGCAGGTTGCCCTCACTCGGCCTGAATTCCAAAGTCTTGGGTCCTGCGTCAGTTGCTGTCTCTTCTTCCATAACGTCAGGGGAATAAAACAGGCAGCCAACACCATTTTCTTTAGTTTTTCTTGCCATAGATGTCAGGTGCCCCCCCCCCCCCCCCAAATGGGGATATATATATATATATATACATACATACAATAACAAACTTTACCTTCATCTAAAAGCAAACACCACAAAGGCTGTAGAATATAGTGTAGGAAAGAGAGGCTCCAGAATAAAAAGGGGGATGGCAGGTGGGTAACCTGAACTGCAACAGTGAATACATTCGAACATCTACATTTATGGTAAGTGTACAGAACTATACTATGTTCTTTGTGTTTCACTGCTGCAGTCATTACATTTGGGTAGAATCCCAAAGCTATGGATGGGAGGCTGGAGCTGAACAGCATTAGGGGCTGCTATAAGGCCCTGCAGAAAGTACAGTTTTGTACCCACCATAAATGTAGATGTTAAGAGTGTTCACCCTGCTGCAGTCATCACACTTAGGTTTATCCTGCCATCAGGCAGTCCCGCAGTCTGCCTGAATTCCAAAGTCTTGGTCCGGTGTCGGTTGCTGTCTCTTCTTCCCAGACGTCAGTGCACCAGGGGTATATAAGAGGCATCAGACACCATTTTCTTCAGTTTTTCTTGCCCCAGATGTCAGGTGCTCCCAATAGGTAGGCAAAAAAAAAAAAAAAAATATATATATATATATATATATATATATATATATATATATATATATATTAGATAAAAAATAAAACATACCTTTAGGCACAAGCAAATACACCACAGAGGTTGTATAGGATAGAGTGGTATAGATAAGTTCAGCTAGTACAGAGGGGATGGAGGGAGGGTAACCTGGACTGCAACAGGGTGAACACTAACATCTACATTTGTGGTAGGTACAAAACTGTACTATGTTCATCGTGTTACCCTGCTGGAGTCATCACATTTGGGTTGAATCCCAAAGCTAAGGATGGGAGGTGGAGTTAAACAGGGTTAGAAGAAGCTAGTAGGCCCTGCAAAACTGCAGTGGCAAAACCAGCTCTAGTCTTAGAATATAGAGGTAAGTGATAGTGTTTGGTGAAGGTGTGCACTGAACTCCAAGTTGCAGCTTCCAGAATATCCTTGGTTGGCACTCCCCTGAGAAAGGCTGCTGATGTAAGCTGTAGCCCTGGAGTGGGACCTAATGTTAGCAGGTACCGGTTTCGCATGATGCGTGCAGCAGAAATGTATGCAATGCCCTATCCATTTAGAAATGGTCTGTTTTGAGATAGCTTTTCCTTGTGATCCTGTAGCATAGGCTACAAAGAGCTGGTCAGTTTTTCTGAAAGCCTTAGTTTTATCCAAGTAGTAATGTAATTGCCTGTGAATGTCCAAAGAGTGCAGGAGTCTTTCTCCTTTGTTCTGGGGATTTGGGAAAAAGGTGGGCAAATGAATGGTTTGGTTAAGGGCCACACTGGATACCACCTTTGGCATAAAGGAAGGGTTAGTTCGTAGAGAGACTCTGTCTTGACGAAAAATGAGGAAAGGCTCCACTGCCATTAGTGCCTGTAGCTCTGAGACTCATCTAGCTGAGGTTATTGCTAGTAGCAGGGCAGTTTTCCATGAAAGAAATTTTAAATCAGCTGAAAAAATTGGTTCAAAGGGCGGCAGTGTAAGCTTTTCCAGAACAAAGTTGAGATCCCAAGTAGGTGTTGGTGCTCTCCTTGGCGGTCTTATGTTCTTAGCCCCTCTGAGGTACTGTCTTAGGAGTGGATGTGAGAATAAAGGAGGACCCGTGTTGTAATGAGCTGAAACTGCTGAGGCGTGGATCTTAATAGATGAAAAGGAAAGTCCTTTGTGCAACATCTCAGTTAAATATTGTAGAATCTGAGGAATGTTTGGATCCAGTGGATTTTGGCCTTTAGCCTGGTTCCAAGTGCAAAATCTTTTCCATTTGTCTGAATAGGTTTTCCTGGTGCTGGGCCCTCCTGGCCTCCAGAATGACATCCATAACAGCTTTGGATAGAGGTGTTGGCTGGTTGTTTAGGTAATTTGCCATGCAGCCAAGTTTAAAGTCTTGAGCTGGCTGTGTAGAATCAGATTGTCTCGCTGGGTGTGCAGGTGAGGAATCTGTGGTAAAATCCATGGTGGGCCGTGGGCCATGTTCCTTAGAATTGGATACCAATTCTGGTGTGGCCAAGTCTGGTGCAATGAGCATCATTTGTGGCCTCTCTAATCTGACTTTCAGCAGTACCTTTGCTAGAAGAGGCAGTGGAGGAAAGGCATACACTGTTAATGTTTTCCAACTGAATGAGAGGGTGTCCACTCTCCAAGCTTGTGGATGGAATGTCCTTGTGCAAAATTTTTGAAGTTGGTAGTTTTGGGGGCTTGCAAACAGATCTATGTCTGGGCGTCCCCATTTTTGAGCTATCATTGCAAATATTTGTGGATCTAGTTTCCACTCGTGTGGATCCATGATGTTTCTGCTTAGGTCATCTGCCAATGTGTTTTTCTTTCCTGGCAGGAATTGTGCTTGCAATTGAACCTGGTAAGACAGTGCAGTGTTCCACAAGGTCATTGCTTGCCTGCACAGAGGGTAGGAATGCGTGCCCCCTTGCTTGTTTATGTACCACATTACTGTGGTATTGTCCGTCTTTATTATTAGTTGTCCTGGGTGTAAGAGGTCCTTGAAAGCTGTTAGGGCATTCTGTACTGCTAGAATTTCTTTTTGATTGATATGCAGATGCCTCTGATCTGTAGTCCATTTGCCCTGAATGCACTGTCCAGCCATGTGTGCTCCCCAGGCATAGTCCGATGCATCTGTTGTCATAGTTTGCCTGGCTGTGGGTAAGGTGAAAGGCTGACCCTTGTTGAGATGACATGCCTGTGCACACCACAGAAACTCCTGTTGAAGGCAGGGAATGAGTGGTATCATTGTTTCCAAGCTGTGGCTGTGCTGAGTCCATACGCTTTTCAGGTACCATTGTAATTTCCTCATATGCAGTTTTGCAAATGGTATTAGTAGTATGCAAGATGCCATGAATCCCAAGGCCTGCAGAATTTTTCCTGCAGGGAGTTGGGTCTTTGTTGCCATTATTTTGAAATATTGAGTCAGCTGTTGTTGCTTGTCTGGCATGAGATAAGCCATCTGGGCCGTTGTATTCAAGCTGGCACTCAGGAATATTATGTTTTGTGAGGGCACTAGTTTTGATTTCTTTTCGTTTACTGTGTACCCTAGGCAACTTAGAAGGTGTTTGACAAATGCCAGATGCTTTAAAAGAATGTCCTTGCTTTTTGCTTGAATAAGGCAGTCATCCAGGTATGGGTATATCTGAATTCCTCTTGGTCTGCAGTATGCAATTACTGGTGCCAGGCATTTTGTGAAGACCCTGAGCGCAGTAGATAAGCCAAAGGGCAGTGCAGAGAATTGATAATGCGTTGAACCTGCAATGAAGCGGTGGTATCTTCTGCAATTTTGTCTGATAGGGACATGCAGGTATTCCTCCTTGAGGTCCAACGTTACTAGCCAAGCATTCTTGCCCAGCATGGGAAGAAGCTGCTGTAGTGTTAGCATCTTGAATTTTGGTACTTGCAGATAGGTGTTCAGAATTGAAAGATCCAGAATGGGTCTCCATGCTTTGTCCTTTCTTGGGACTAGAAAGAGTCTTGAGTAAAATCCTTGTCCTTGCTCCTGTGTAGGTACCTGTTGAATGGCTCTAATGTCCACGAGTGCTGTAATTTGTTTCTGTGCCTCTGTCCATTGATTTGGTGGCAGGTTTGGCATTCCTTTTATCCTTGGTAAGGTATGAAAGTGGAATCTGTATCCTTGAGAGACGATGTTTAGGACCCATTTGTCTTTTGTGATGATGTGCCAGTTGTCTGCAAAAAATGCTAATTTTAGTAGTTTGAGGATTGAGTCATTGTGTTTGTTTTCTGCTAGCTTGGGGCCTGTCTTCTCCTCCTTTCTGGGTAGCAGTACCCACTGGCGAGGTTTGTAAGGTCCCTGTGACTGACCTCTGCCCCTTGGGCATCTGTATTTGCCCCTCCGTGATCTGTCAGAAGCTGGAAAGGACCAGTTTTTTGTTGGCCAATTTCTGCTGAAACGAGGGGGTTATACCTGCAAAAAATCCTTGACCGTCTGCATAGACTTTGCCTTATCCTCCATTTTCTTTAAAACCTCTTCTGCTTTGACACCAAATAATACATCCTGCTGTAAAGGTGCATACAATAATTTTGCTTTAACATGATCAGGAAGGGTTTGTTCTTTTAACCAAGCATGTCTACGTATGACAGAGCCAGTAACAGCTGCTCTACAGGAAGCTTCCAACGAATCAAATCCGCATTGTAAAGTATGTTTGCCCACCTGTTCAGCTGCATGCAACAGATCCTGCATTTCCTTGAATTCAGATTGTTCAGTATGTGTGCTCATTTTTTGTTTTAATTGAGACATTAGGAATTGCTGATATTTCAGCATGTGAAACTGACAATTTAATGCTCTCATAGCCAGAGTTGCTGAGGTGTATATTTTCTTTCCTCATCTATCTAGGGCTCTGGAATCCCTTTCAGAGGGCACAGGATTTTTAGCCATAGAAGCTTTAGCTCCCTTA
Source organism: Protopterus annectens (assembly GCF_019279795.1). Taxonomy (NCBI): domain Eukaryota; kingdom Metazoa; phylum Chordata; order Ceratodontiformes; family Protopteridae; genus Protopterus; species Protopterus annectens. The sequence goes on from NC_056745.1 coordinate 65,767,898, forward strand.
GGACCCTGGGAAATTGTTTCTGGGTCAGCCACAGGGCTTTTATAAAGGAATTTGTGAGAGTCAGGTACTCTGTAGTATCTGTCTGGTTTGGCTGGAGCAGGAGGTAGAGTGTCTGGATTTAGACTAGACTCCAAGTAAACATCCACTATCTAAAACTGGAGGGATAGCAAGAGGTCTGTGCTGGGTTAGTAAAAGGAACTCTCAGAGCCTTTTCTTAGAATCAGAGTAGTCCTGGCCTTCCCAGTGGAAATGTTCCCTCATGGTATGTAAAGTTTCCCAAAGGAGTAGTCTTCAGGGGGAGATGCTGAGGGAAGATAGTCTTCAGCATCAGAGTCTTCATAAGGTGGAAAAGTGTAATCATGTTCCTCAAAAGAATCTGAGGAAATTGAAACCTGTTCAGAGGAAGCACAATCCTCCTCTTGTCTTGGTCTTTTATCAGGAGGGGGATGGGAACCCCTGATTAGGGTAATCAAATCTTCAGCCATCTTAAGCATCTTTCTTAGGCATGGGGCCTTGAACTGTAGACTGATGGACAGTCTTCTTTGGTTTTAAAGGAGTTTTAAGCTTAGAATAAGATTTAATGGTGAGTGTAGTCGGTCTGAAGACACCTTCTGCAACTGAAGGTGTTTCCACTGCACCGGGGTCTACTTCTGCTCCGGTGTCAGAAGGGCCTAATGAAGATGGCTGAGTAGGCCTAGTAGACTCAGCTTGAGAATCTGCAGCTGTCTGGGGTTCCAGTTCTGCGGTCGTCACAGGCTGCGTAGGCGCCTCACTGAAAACCGGAGAACCGGCGACAGGCCCAGCAGAGGCCTCGGAGTCTGGCTTGTTCCTAGGCTGCCTGTCCTTATCCTTGCGTTTTTTATGCATGCTGGTCGTCGACTGCTCCGACGGCATGATATAATTAAATTTCCTACCAAAGTAATGTCGTGCGAAGTCAAAACGGCGTTTGATAGTTCGTTTATTAAACCTAGCACAAAACAGACAACCTGTGACGTCGTGGTCTGCACCTAGGCAAGGAATACAATAGGAATGGAAGTCCTTATGAGGAATTTGCTTCCCACAAGAAATGCAATTGTTAACTTTTTCTGACATCGGACTGAGGCAAGAAAAGGTTCCCCAATGGGGTACTTAGCTTTATTGAAGACTTTGGACTGAAATTCGAATCGAAAATCTCAGATGTTGACCAACCGGCACTTGCGAACTGCTTCTGCTTCGGGCACCGTGCAGCAAGAAAGACTGAAGAAAATGGCGTTGGATGCCTCTTCTATACCCTTGGCGCACTGACGTCAGGAAGAAGCGACAGCAACCGACGCCGGACCAAGACTTTGGAATTCAGGCCGACTGCGGGACCGCCTGATGGCAGGATAACCCAAGTGTGATGACTGCAGCAGGGTAATACGAACATCTGCAGTGGCAAAGCCCACCCTGGACAGAGAAGAGAGGCAAATGTCAATGCTTTGTAAAAGTATGAACAGAACTCCAAGTAGCAGCTTCTAGAATGTCTTTGGTTGGTACCCCTCTGAGAAAAGCTGCTGATGTAGCTGCAGCCCTGGTGGAATGTGACCCAATGCCCTTGGGCACTGGTTTACTATGATGTAAGTAGCAGAAATGAATGCAGTGGCTTATGCACATTGAAATACTCTGCTTTGAAATAGTCTTTTCCTCTGATCCTGCAGCAAACGCCACCAGCAGCTACTCAGATTTTCTTAGAGCTTTAGTTCTGCTCCAATAAAATCTTAGTTGTCTGTGTACGTCCAAGGAATGCAGAATCTGCTCCCCCTTGTTCTGCGGATTTGGATAAAAAGTTGGCAGATGAATAGTTTGGTTAACAGCCACACTGGAAACCACCTTAGGCATAAAGGAAGGACTGGTCCTGAGGGACACCCTGTGTGGGTAAAATATGATAAAAGGCTCCACAGCCATGAGGGTCTTTAGCTCTGAAACTCTTCTTGCTGAAGTAATTTGCCAGGAGCAAAGCTGTTTTCCATGATAAAAGCTTTATATCTGCAGTAGCTGCTAGTTCAAATGGAGGCAGGGTGAGCTTTTCCAACACAAAATTGAGGTCCCATGCAGGAATTGGTGATCTTCTGGGAGGCCTTAGATTTTTGGCCCCTCTAAGATACTGTTTTAGCAAAGGGTGAGAAAAGATCGGTGGCTCTGTGCTGTAATGAGCCGAGATGGCAGATACATGGATTTTTATTGATGAAAAAGATAGGCCTTTGTCAAGCATCTCAGTCAAGTATTGTAAAATCTGAGGAATATTTGGCTCTGCTGTGTCAGTTCCTTGTGCTTCCAAAATGACATCCATCACATTTTTGAGAGGTGTTGCTTGAATAACTACATGATCAGCCATGCTGCCAGGTTCAGTGTTTGGAGCCGATTATGCAGGATCTGATTGTTTTGCTGAGACAGTAAGTCAGGTATTTGAGGCAAGTTCCAAGCTGGGAACTGAGACATATTCCTTAGGATTGGATACCAGTGTTGGTGGGGCCAGTCCGGGGCAATTAGTATCATTTTTGGTTTTTCTTGTCTGACCTTTAGTAGGACCTTGGGAAGAAGAGGCAGAGGAGGAAAGGCGTAAATTGATAGGTTTTTCCAACTGAAGGATAGGGCATCCACTTTCCATGCTTGTCTGTGATAAGTCCTTGTGCAGAATTTGTCCAGTTGATAAATCCAAGGAGAGGCAAAAAGGTCCATGTCCGGACTCCCCCATTTCTTTGTCATGCTGAAGACTTGTGGATCCAAGTTCCACTTGTGAGGGTCCATAAGGTTTCTGCTTAAGTCATCTGCCAGAGTATTTTGCTTTCCTGGCAGGAATTGAGCTTGAAGATGTACTTGGTAAGTCAAGGCTGTGTCCCAAAATGTCATGGCTAGTCTGCAAAGGGGATATGAGTGTGTGCCCCCTTGCTTGTTTATCTACCACATAACCGTGGTGTTGTCCATCTTTGTCAGTAGTTGTCCTGGATGAGGTAAGTCCTTGAAGGCTGTCAGGGCATTTTGAACTGTTAACATCTCTTTTTGATTGATATGCAGATGCATTTGTTTTGGGGTCCATATGCCCTGAATGCATCTTCCTGCCATGTGGGCCCCTCATGCATAGTCTGATGCATCTGTGGTTAAGGTTTGGTTGGCAGGGGGTAGAGTGAAGGACTGTCCCATGTTTTGGTGACATGCCTCTGCCCACCAAAGAAACTCCTGTTGTAGGCAGGGAATGAGAGGAATCATTGTTTCCAGACTGTGACAATATTGACTCCATAAACTTTTTAGGTACCACTGTAGTTTCCTCATATGTAGTCTTGCATATGGAATCAGTAGAATGCAAGATGCCATGAACCCCAAAACCTGCAAAATTTGTCTTGCAGGTAACTGGGTTTTTGTTGCCATCTGTTTGAAGTAAATAGTCAGTTGTCTTTGTTCGTCTGGCATGAGGAAAGTCATCTGGGCAGTTGTATTCAAGCTTGCACCCAGGAATGTTATCTTTTGTGAGGGTACCAGTTGTGATTTCTTTCCGTTTATTGTGTACCCTAGGCATGTTAGAAGCCTTTTTACAAACGCCAGATGCTGATGAAGAAGGTCCTTGTTTTCTGCTTGAATGAGACAGCTGTCCAAGTAAGGGTAGATTTGTATACCTCTGTCTGCAAAATGCAGTTACTGGTGCCAGGCACTTTGTAAAGACCCTGGGCGCAGTAGATAAGCCAAAGGGCAGTGAGGAGAATTGGTAATGCATAGAGCCAGCCTTGAAACGGAGGTATCTTCTGCACGATTCCCTTATTGGGACATGCAGGTATGCCTCTTAAGTCTAGAGTCACTAGCCAAGCGTCCTTGCCCAGCATGGGCAGAAGCTGCTCCAAAGTTAGCATTTTGAATTTTGGAATGTCCAGGAACGTGTTCAAAATTGATAAATCCAGTATTGGGCGCCAGGTCTCGTCTTTTCTGGGTACCAAAAACAGTCTTGAGTAAAACCCTTGTCCTTTTTCCTGTTCTGGCACTGGCTGAATAGCGCCCCATATCCATGAGGGACGTAACTTATTTCTGTGCCTCTTCCCAGTGACTTTTTGGCAGGTCTGGCCAAACATTTGAAATTGGCAGAGTGTGGAAGTGGAATCTGTATCCCTGAGATACTATGTTTAACACCCACTTGTCCTGGGCTATTAACTGCCAATTTTGAGCATAAAGTGCTAATTTTCCCCCTAAGGGTGCTGCCAAAAGATAAGTGCTTGGTGATGGCAGGGGGAAGTAATTTAGACTGTTTACTGTAGGGTTGTGCTTTATTTCCTCCAGATTTGGAGGTAGAAGCACCCCCCCCATTGCTTTGACCTGTAAGAATCCTGTGACTGGTATCTAGAACCTTTAGGGTGCCTGGACTTGCCCCGTGGAGCTCTGTCGGACACAGGAAAGGACCAATTTTTTGTAGGCCAGTGTCTACTGAATCTTGGTGGCTGCGCTTGTAAGAAGTCTTTTACAGTTTGCATTGACTTAGCTTTGTCTTCCATTTTCTTTAAAACCTCTTCTACCTTAATACCAGAGTATCATGCTGTAAAGGAGCATCCAGCAGTTCAACTTTAACATGATCAAGCAAATTCTGCTCTTTTAGCCAGGTATGCCTTCTAATCACAGATCCAGTAACTGCAGCCCTGCAGGAGGCCTCTAAGGAATCAAAACCACATTGCAAAGTATGCTTTCCAACTTGTTCTGCTGCATGCAATAACTCCTGCAAATCTTTATTTTCTGCACATTCAGAAATCATCATTATTTTCTGTTTCAGTAATCCCATAACATGCTGTTGATACCTGAGCATATGAAACTGGCAGTTTAAGGCCCTAATTGCCAAGGTTGCAGATGTATAAACCTTCTTTCCCCATCTATCCAGTGCTCTGGAATCTCTACCAGAGGGGGTAGGATTTTTTGCTGTTGAGGCCTTTACACCTTTTGGACCCTGTGAAATAGTTTCAGGGTCAGCAGCAGGGTTTTTATTTTTTTATTCTGAGAAATCTTGACTCTCCCAGTGAAAGTGCTCCCTGAAAATATGCAAGGTTTCTCCAAAGGAATAATCTTCAGGAGGAGATGCAGATGGGATAGATTCCTCTGCATCAGAATCCTCATAGGGTGAAATAGAAAATTCCTGATCAGAAGAGGAATCAAAAGAAATAGAAACCTGATCTGAAGATTCATAATCAGTGTCTTGCCTAGGCCTCTTATCAGGAGGTGGTTGGGAACCCCTGATCAAGGTAATTAGGTCTTCAGCCATTTCGATAATCTGCTTTTTAGGCATAGAAGCCTGAGCACGTGGCTCATGCATCGTTTTTTTAGCTTTAGAAGTTGCTTTTGTCTTTGATTTTGAAGCTGGCGATGGTTTTATATAGAAATGCTGTGGCCTGAAAACACCCTCAGAAGCCAGTGCCTGCCCAGCAGCTCCGGACCCATCTGAGGGAGAGACATCCGCTGGTACAATACTTTGAGAATCTCGCGGCGTGCTGGACTCCTTATGGGTCTCGGTAGAGGCTTGCGACTCGAAAGTAGCGGGTATCAGGGGCTGCGAAAGCACCTCACAGAGTACCGGCGACTGGCTTAGGAGAAGCTTTGTCGTCTGTTTTGGACCTAGACAGTCTGTCCCTGTCCTCTTCTTTGCATTTTTTGTGAACTCCTGTAGTCTGATTGCTATCGGACGACATTTCAGGATAGTTAAATCTATTTCCAAAATATTTTGAGGTAAAGATATACTGACGCTTAATAGTGCGTTGGTTGAATCTAGCACAAAACCGACAGCTAGGCACGTTATGATCAGGGCCTAGGGAAGGAATACAGTACAAATGGAAATCCTTATGAGGTATTTGCTTCCCACAAGTAATGCAATTATTAACTTTTACTGACATTGGTATAGAGCAAGAAAAGGTTTCCCCAACGGGGTACTTAGCTTTAGTGAAGACTTCGGTTCTGAAACTCGAATTCGAAAATTTCAGAAGTCGGCCGACCAGCACTTGCTAACTGCTTCTGCTTCGGGCACTGCACAGCAAGAAAGACTAAAGAAAATGGTGTCTGCTGCCTGTTTTATACCCCTGACGACCTGACGTCATGGAAGAAGAGACAGCAACTGACGCAGGACCCAAGACTTTGGAATTCAGGCCGAATGAGGGCAACCTGCCAGCAGATTACCCAAATGTAATGACTGCAACAGTGAAACATGAACATCTCCTAACGATGTGGACATCCTACAAAAGGTCATCACCGAGACAGATGCCTGGTGTCAAAGCCATGGCCTCAAGCTCAATGCCAAAAAGTGCACAGTCATCCCTTTTGGTAAAAACTCTGTACCCATGAATTACCACATAGGCGGTAGTCTACTTAACACCAAAAGTGTGGTAAGAGACCTTGGGACACAGGTGGACAGTAGTCTCTCCTTTGATAATCACATTGCCACAGTAGTCAGGAAATCCTTCTACGTGGCACACCTCATCACAAAAGGTTTCTCATCCAGAAAAAAAAAAGAGGTCATTGTTCCCCTCTACTCATCACTCATTAGACCCATTACAGAGTACAATTCCCCTTTTGGTATGTACCTCACAAGACATCTACAACTGGAAAGGCAGCAGAAATACCTCACAAAGAGGATTACCAGCCTCAAACAGATGCCCTACGCAGACCGTCTCAAAAAACTCCAGCTTTACTCTGTCGCACATCGCCTACTCAGAAGCGATCTCTGCCTAACATAAAAAGCTATGTCAAACCCAGAGCTGTTGGACATGCTCCACTTGAAATCACAATCCCTCCAAGCGACACACTCTAGGGACCTAAACCTTGTTACCACAATAAACAGAACATGCTGGAGGGATAGATTCCTGTCCCAGAGACTTCCCATACTCTGGAACAAACTATCTATCTATATCAAACAAAGCTCCTCATTAGCACTCAAGAAAAATCTTGATGATTGGATGGGAGATAGGAAATTCAGCCCAGGGATCACTTCTGTGGCTCTGTTTGACAGGGGCACAGGAAAATAATTTTCTTGGGTGGCAAAAGCCAGGGTACTGTTTGGCTAGGCTTATACAGGCCCTAGCGCCAATAGTCTAGTACCTACCTATGACTGTTGATCCTTTAAAGCCTCACAGGAGCTTATTCTTCAGTGGAAGTAAAGCTATGAAAGGCTTTCATGCCCAAACTTGCCCTTTATTCAGTTCAGCTCGAGATGCCTGACAGTTTGAGCACTTGGAAGGTGCCCTGAAGCTTTGGAAGCTGGCCAGCTGTTATACCCTTGGCAGGATACAACACACATAGCTAAGGCTACTGAAGCAGTTGTCAGTATGATGAACATTATAGTGCTCCTCCTTCAATACTGACTAACAAGGCTGAACCTGGTATTTGTCACAAGCATGTTCTTCAAAACAATCCAATGCCAATGTTGGCTAAAGATGGCAATCGGACAGCAACAGCTGTAGTCGAGGAGTTATTACAATGGCATTCACAGACTGCAAAATTTCCCTTGAGATCTGCATGACTACAATAATCGGGGTCCCTAACATGTTAAGAGTTCAAAAAGTATATCACATGGTCTGATATATGAACTGCCTGATGAAGGCAGAGGACAGCAAAGATCATAAACCTATACCAGAGGCAATAAACCCCCTGGATGTTCTATCAACAGAAGAAAAGTCCACAGAAGCTAAACCTGAAGCTGGGACTAAAACGGAAGTTTTTGAAATAAATTCACCTTTTATCTAGTAGTGTGGAAGAAGTAAAAATGTAATTTTTCTTAACCACGGGTAATGCACTGAGTGAGATCCTCCACTTGGAAACAAAAAAAAATTAGATTTCCTGAGCTATGGTGCCATTTTAGAAACTAACTGTGGAAAAAATACCCCACCCCCACCCTGGAGATGTTACCTCTCCTGCACTGTCTGCTAAAGTTGTCCAGACACTTGGGAGAATACGGGAACAAAAGCAGTCATTAGCCTGCATACTGAGGGATCAAATCATACTGCCAGATGAAGAGAATTCCCACTCAGAAATACAAACTTGGCCACCTGGGTCACCACCGTGTCAGACTAGGAAATTTCTCCATAGGTTCATAGGTTCATACTAGGCTATCTGCCCGAGGGCATTTACAAGCCTAGCCCATCGTTTTGTGGCTTACGCCACCCCTTTAGTATGGGGAACTATACCCATTATTTTGCTGTGCCTCTGTCGAGCAGTGACACTGAGGTAATCCCTGGGGTATATCTGCGATCTCCCATCCATTGGTCAAGATTTCTCTTGAACAAGGCCAGCGAGGTGCTCTGTCTCGCATGTACCGGGATTTTGTTCCACAGCATAGGGAGTCTTTGGGTGATGAATCTATCCCTCCAGCATGTCCTATTAATAGCCATGTCAAGGTTTAAGTCTCCCGCCCTTGTGGCTCTGATGGATCTAGATTTTTTGAGGTGAAGCATATTCATCAAATCTGGGTTTGACATGGCCTTGTATGTTAGGCAAAGGTCATCTCTGAGCAAGCGGTAAGCGACTGAATAGAGCTGGAGTTCTTTCAGTCGGGCAGCATAGGACAGATTTTTGAGACCCTTTATCCTTTTGGTGAGGAACTTTTGTGGCCTCTCCAGCTGCTGCAAGTGTCGGGTCAGATACATTCCGAATGGGGCATTGTACTCAATCATTGGTCTGATGAGTGATGAGTAAAAGGAGACTATGACCTCCCTTGATCTAGATGAGAATCCCTTCATGATAAGGTGGGCAATGTAGAAGGTCTTCCTAACTACTTTAGCTACATGGGTGTCGAATGACAGACAACTATCAACCTGGGTCCCCAGGTCCCTGATAACTTCTTCTGTGCTCAGTGGATTGCCACCTATTTGGTAGCTAGGGGTAACCTTGTTTTTCCCAAAGGGTATGACTAAGCATTTTTTGGCATTTAACTTTAGGCCGTGGCTCTGGCACCAGTTATCCGTTTCTGTGAGACCCTTCTGAAGGATATCTGCGTCAGATGTGTTTTCTACTATGGCGCCCAGTTTGCAGTCATCTGCAAACTTTGTCAGCCATAACCCTCCTGTGTTTGCATGTACTTGGGAAAAGTAGATGCCAAACAAGAGTGGGCCCAGGACTGAGCCCTGTGGGACACCACTTGTGACAGGCTTTGAGTCTTACATGGCGCCAGCAACTCTGACCCTGTGGGTTCTGTCACTCAGCCAGTTTGCAACCCATCTTGTGATGTATGGGTTGACATTTAAGCTGATGAGTTTTTCAATGATACCCGAGTGGGGTATTGTATCGAAGGCCTTAGCCAGATCGAGGTAGGCTGTATGGACTGCCTTTCCCTCATCAATGGCTTTGGTGACTGTTTCAAAAAGTCAACCAAGTTTAAAAGGCATGATCTGCCTTTGACAAAGCCAAACTGGGTTGGATCCAAAGTCTGCAAATTCCCTATATCTTTATTTATGAGGTCCATTATGATCCTCTCCATGGCTTTGCAGATAAGGCTTGTCAAGCTAATGGGCCGGTAATTTCCAGGGTCGGTGGAGGCACCGCCTTTGTGAAGTGGTACCACAGTTGCAGTGCGCCACTCCTGGAGTGTATCCAGAGGTAAGACTTTGATTAAACAGCTGTCCTAGCTGTGGGTTTAATTCCTCATTGAGTTCATGGAGCACACAGCCGGGGACACCATCAGGTCCCATGGATGCTGTGTTTTTGCTTTGGAGAGCAGTTCTCACTTGGGCGCTGGAGATGTTTGGGGGCTGCAATCGTTTGGTATAGATATCTCTCCTTTGGGGAGGGGAGAAGTTTGCACTGAACTTGTCAGCCAGTATGTTGGCAATGTCTGTAGGATCAGTAATCTTCACATCATTTTGAACTAGCTCTGAGCATATCTGGGAGTTTCCTCCCAGGTTTCTAACATAGCTAAAGAAGGCCTTATGATTGTCTTTTGAGTCTTTAGCTATTTTTCTCTCGAAATTTGCTTTGGATGATTTTATGAGAGCTCTTAGTTTTTACTTATAGTGATCAAGGGTGTCTTACCTTTTAAGGATTTTGCTCTATCTTGTAGTAGCTTCCTCCTTTTGTTGTAGAGTTTGTTTATGGCTGGGGTCCACCAGACTGGGCTTGCCTTTGGTACAAAGAGTCTTTGTTTTGCTTGGGATTGCCTTATCCATGCAGTCCTGCAGGTGCTGGTAGAAGGCATTTGTAAGTGATTCAGCAGCTTGAGTACTGTTTTCCGCCGGCTCGGGGCCTTAAAGGAGACCACACTAGTCTTTAGAAGTGTGAAGTCGGCTTTTGAGAAGTTCTTTACTGTGGTCTTTTTTATTTCAGGTGGGGGTGGGATGAGGACCTCCAGCGAGATTAGTTTGTGGTCTGATCTCACCAGTGAGGGGTACACCTCCGGTGTTGAACATTGTGCTCCCATGTTCATGATGATGAGATCAAGTATGTTATCTCCTCTTGTGGGGATGGTGACTAGTTGTTCCATGGCATTTGAGTTTATGAATTCCAGGAACTTTTGGGCTAGGGTGTTTGGGCTTGAGTAGTGTTCCCAGTCTATATTAGGGTAATTGAAGTCACCTAGTATGATGGTGTTTGGTGATACATTTATCCCCTCTAGTGTTTTCAGGAAGGCCATGTGAGGTTCCTGAGTTTGTGAGGGCGGCCTGTAACATGCTACAATTTGCAGAGCAGTCTTGCCTATGGTTAATTGCACCTGGATGGTCTCCGATGCATCGTGCGTTGCCACCAGTCTTGAGGTGTGGGTGTCCTTGATGAATATGGATACCCCTCCTTTCTTGGCATTGTCCAGATTTTGGGACCGGAACGCATGATATGAGGTAAAACCTGATAGCGCTGGGGTGCTCTCAGGAGCCTTGAACCAGGTTTCTGTCACAGCACAGACATCGATGTTCTCCATACTGAGAAGGGCCTCGAGTGCGTGCATTTTGAGATTTAGACTTCGGCATTGAGCAGCATTACCCTTAGTTTTTTTCCTTTTTTGTGTTCTAGGGTGGTAGGTTTAGAATTAGAGCCTTGCCTAAAAAAGGCACTATGGGGGTGGCAAGAGCCTTTGCCAATATCCGGAATCCCAGGGGTGACAGGTGCAAGCCGTCCCTTGCGAAGCAGCGTGGCTTGTCCAGCATGTCATACCAGGCAGACAGACACTGGATCCCCTTTGAATGACACCAGTGTTTAAGCCAATTGCTAAAGCTGATCATCTTATCTCTGTATTGTGGCATCATTCTTGCTGAAGGTAGGATACTGCTCAAGGTCAGGGTCATACCTGCCTGGGCTACATAATCAGAGAGCTCCTCAATGTCTCTTTTCATGTAGTCCAAGGAGGTACGTCTCAGGTCGTTTACACCAGCGTGGACAATGACTGAGTCATATTTGTACCTGCTGTTGAGAGACCTGAGTGCTTGCGTTATGTGGCGGACTCTAGCGCCCGACAGGCAGCTTACTGTGACCTTCTCCTTACTCAGTCTGGTGAGCGGGACGTCAGTGTGTCTGACTATGGAGTCACCAATGACTAGTGTGTCTGGCATTGTGTTTGGCCTTAAGGGCTGTGACTGTTTGATACTCTGACTGTGAGGTCTATGTGTTGCAGGTGTTGTGTTCTGAGGTGGTGGTTGTTTGGGTGTCTGCTTTGGTGGCCTCTGCTGTTTTGGTAGATTTTGATCAGAGCCTCCGAGTATGTCTTTGTGTGTTTATGTGTATGATTTGAGGTTGTAATGGTACTATGTGAGACTGGGTCTATAGTGTGTGTGGTAACCTTCTCCTCCTGACTGGTCTTGCCAGTCCTATGTTGAGAGAGCTCAGCCTCCAGTTTGGCTGTATAGTTGCATCTCTCGCATGTATTTGTGTTTTGTGGGAGGAGGAGAGGGTTGTCTGTGTACATGAGGCAATTGTAACATTGCCTCAATATTCCCAGGTTCACCAGCTGAGCAGGAGAGGACACTAGCAATTGATCCCTCGACATGCTAGAAGGAATAGACAAAAAACTTTAAAAAAGATTCCGGGGGGACGTGGGTGACCGAGAAATGGGGGGTTGCCTTTTTGGGGTACTATCTATGACAAGAGTGCCGTATCAAGGTAATAAGTACTGTAGGAGCAAGTGCTACGTTTAACAGATAGAGAATAGTCTACTTGGAGTCAAGTAGAGATGATCTTTTTAATTATAGGATACACTGATTAGATCAGTAGTATAGTTCGAGGAAGGTAGTTTTAAGGGAAAATTTGATTTCTTAAAACTGCTTTAGTACCAGACTTTCTCCATTACTTCTTGTTCTTTGTCATTTACAGTGCTTAACTTTAACATTAACTTTCTCAGAGTAAGGATGAGGGGAAGAAGCGACAAGGACCAGCAATCTTCTATGATCTAAAAATGTCCTTAAAATACAGTGTTCCAAGCCAGTATTATTGTTAACGATCACATAATTAGAGGGATTGAGATATTCAACAATAAAAAGGACACTAAAGATAAGTCAGTAGAAGTTGTATTAAGATCACAAAAGTATCTGCTTGTAATGTTCTGTATTCCACGCAAGTAATTACAAAGCAACAGAAAATATAAATCTCAATATAGCAATGGTATAACTAAAGCATGGGAAGCAACAAATGAATATGGAAAGCACAACAAAGCAACTACTGCTTTTGAAGGGGCAGAAACGAACTAAGAGAAGACGCATAGTACACTCTCAACAGCAGAGCTTCTCCCTAATCGTTGTGGCTAAACAATGCACCTCAAAGTACAGTTTTGTACCTACCATAAATGTAGATGTTAGAGTGTAAACACTGCTGCAGTCATTACACTTGGGTTATCCTGCCGTCAGGCGGTTCCCCAGTCGGCCTGAGTTCCAAAGTCTTGGTCCGGCGTCGGTTGCTGTCGTCTCCTCCCTGACGTCAGTGTGACAGGGGTATACAAGATGCAGCCGATGCCATTTTCTTCAGTTTTTCTTCCCCAGATGTCAGGTGCCCCCAAATAGGTAGACAATTCAAATTGCTAGTAAAGTATACATAAGAAAAGCAAACAACAACTTTCAGTTACCAGCAAATACTCCCCATAGGTAGTGAAGGGTAGAAGACATAGGTACGTACCAACAAGTAAGAGGGGAAGGAGGGAGGGTAGCCTGGACTGCAGCAGTGTTTACACTAACATCTACATTTATGGTAGGTACAAAACTGTACTATGTTCATCGTGTTACACTGCTGCAGTCATTACACTTGGGTGGAATCCCAAAGCTGAGGTAGGGTGGCTGGTTCTATAAGGCATTAGGGGTGGCTATAAGGCCCAGCAGCACAGCAGTGGCGAAGCCAGCTCTGGATTTGGAGTATAAAGGCAAATGGTAATGCTTGATGAAGGTATGCACAGAACTCCATGTTGCTGCTTCCAAAATATCCTTGGTAGGTACTCCTCTGAGATAGGCAGTGGAAGTGGCTGTTGCCCTGGTGGAGTGAGATCTAATGCTGCTAGGTACAGGTTTCCCATGGTGTGTATAGCAGAAATGTATACAATGTCCTATCCATTTTGAAATAGTCTGTTTTCAAATAGCTTTTCCCTGTGCTCCTGCAGCATATGCTACCAATAATTGCTCAGATTTTCTGAAGGCTTTGGTTTTGTCCAAGTAGAAGCGTAACTGCCTGTGAATATCCAAAGAATGCAGTAGTCTCTCCCCTTTATTCTGTGGTTTTGGATAAAAGGTTGGCAAGTGAATAGTTTGGTTTAGAGCCACACTTGATACCACCTTTGGCATAAACGTCGGGTTAGTTCTTAAAGACACCTGCCCTGGTGGAAAATGAGGAAAGGTTCCACTGCCATTAGTGCCTGTAATTCTGAAACTCTTCGTGCTGATGTTATTGCCAGTAGCAGAGCAGTTTTCCAAGAGATATATTTTAATTCTGCTGTGTTAGCTGGCTCAAAAGGAGGTAAAGTTAACTTTTCCAAAACAAAGCTGAGGTCCCAAGTTGGAGTACGTGCTCTACGGGGCGGTCTTATGTTTTTAGCCCCTCTGAGGTACTGTTTTAGCAAAGGATTAGAGAAAATTGGTGGATCTGTGTTGTAATGAGCAGAAATGGCAGAGGCGTGGATCTTGATGGATGAAAAGGAGAGGCCCTTGTCCAGCATCTCAGTTAAATATTGTAGTATCTGAGGAATGTTTGGGATAATAGGGTCAAGGCTGTGAGCCTGGTTCCAGGCACAGAATCTCTTCCATTTATCCGAATAGGCTTTCCTGGTACTAGGCCTTCTGGCCTCCAGAATGACATCCATAACAGCTTTGGAGAGAGGCATTGCTTGCTTGACTAAGGAATTTTCCATGCAGCTAGGTTTAAGGTCTTTAGCTGGCTGTGAAGTATCTGATTGTTGTGCTGAGTCAGCAGATGTGGGATTTGAGGCAAAATCCAGGGTGGTTCTTTCGTTAAGTTCTTTAAGATTGGGTACCAGTGCTGGCGTGGCCAGTCTGGTGCAATCAGGATCATTTTTGGCTCTTCTTGCCTGGCTTTTATGAGTACCTTTGGAAGGAGAGGTAGAGGAGGGAATGCGTATACTTGTAGGTTTTTCCAGCTGAATGAGAGGGCATCCACTTTCCATGCAAGATGCCACGTAGCCCAAGGCCTGCAGATTTTTTCATGCAGGGAGTTGGGTCTTTGTTGCCATCAATTGAAAGTATCGAGTCAGTTGTCCTTGCTTGCCTGGCGTGAGATAAGCCATCTGGGCCGTTGTGTTCAAGCTGGCACCCAGGAATATTATCCCTTGTGAGGGCACTAGTTTTGATTTCTTTTCGTTTACTGTGTACCCCAGACAACTTAACTTTTTTACGAACGCCAAATGCTTTAGAAGAATGTCCTTGCTCTCTGCTTGAATCAGGCAGTCCAGGTACGGATAAATTTGAATTCCTTTCTGTCTGCAAAATGAAATTACTGGTGTCAGGCACTTTGTGAAGACCCTGGGCGCAGTAGATAACCCAAAGGGCAGTGCAGGGAATTGATAGTGCATTGAACCAGCTATGAATCTGAGGTATCTTCTGCAGTTTTGTCTGATAGGGACATGCAGGTATGCCTCCTTGAGGTCCAAGGTCACGAGCCAAGCTTTCTTGCCCAGCATGGGAAGAAGCTGCTGTAACATTTTGAATTTCGGAACATCCAGGTACGTGTTTAGAGAAGAAAGATCCAGAATGGGCCTCCAGGCTTTGTCCTTTCTGGGAACCAGAAAGAGTCTCGAGTAAAATCCTTGTCCTTGCTCCTGTGGTGGTATATTTTGAATAGCTCTCATGTCCATGAGTGCTGTAATTTGTTTTTGAGCCTCTGCCCATTTATTTGGTGGCATATTTGGCATTCCTTTTAACCTTGGCAGAGTGTGAAAGTGGAACCTGTAACCTTGAGATAAAATGTTGAGAACCCATTTGTCTTTGGTGATCCAATGCCAACTGCGATAGAAAAGTGCCAGTTTTCCTCCTAAGGAGGCTGCCAAGAGAGAGAGCCGTTTGGCAGCTGTAGTGGGAAGTCATTGAAGCTGCTTTTTATATGGTTGGGGCCTGTCTTCTCCTTCTGGCCTGGTGCACCCCATTGTCGAGGCCAAGAACCTTGTGGTCGACCTCTACCTCTTGGACGTCTGTATCTGCCCCTTTGAGGTCTAACTGGAAAGGACCAATTCTTTGTTGGCCAATTTCTGCTAAATCGAGGAGGCTGAACCTGTAAGAAATCCTTCACCGTTTGCATAGATTTTGCCTTATCCTCCATCTTCTTTAATACCTCTTCTGCTTTAACTCCAAAGAACACATCCCGCTGCAAAGGTGCATCCAATAATTTTGCTTTAACATGATTTGGTAACGTATGTTCTTTTAACCAAGCATGCCTTCTAATGACAGAGCCTGTAACTGCTGCTCTACAGGAGGCCTCTAAAGAATCAAAACCACCTTGCAAAGTATGGTTTTCCCACTTGTTCAGCTGCATGCAATAAATCCTGCATTTCTTTAAAATTAGGAGGATCTGAATCTGGAAGCATTTTTTGTTTCAACTGAGACACCACAAATTGCTGAAATTTTAGCATGTGAAACTGGCAATTACTCTCATTGCTAAAGTTGCAGACGTATATACTTTCTTTCCCCATCTGTCTAATGCTCTGGAATCTCTGTCAGAGGGAACTGGGTTTTTTGCTGATGAGGCCTTAATCCCTTTGGGTCCCTGAGAAATAGTTTCAGTGTCAGCAACAGGGCTTTTATACAGAAATTTGTGCGAGTCAGGGACTCTCTAATCTGTCAGGTTTAACTGGGGCTGAAGGTAAGGAGTCAGGATTTAAGCTGGATTCAGTATACACATCATCCACAATATCTAACACTGGTGGAATAGCAAGGGGTCTGTGTTGAGGTAATAAAAGGAAGTCTCGGAGCCTTTTCTTGGATTCTGAGTAATCCTGGCCTTCCCAATGGAAATGCTCCCTCATGGTATGTAAGGTTTCCTCAGGCGGAGAGGCTGATGGAATTGATTCCTCAGCATCAGAATCCTCATAAGGGGGTAAAGAATATCCTAGGTCTGAGGATGAATCTGAAGAAATGAACACCTGGTCAGATGAGTCATAGTCTGCATCTTGTCTGGGCCTTTTATCAGGAGGGGGATGGGACCCCCTGATCAAGGTGATAAGGTCTTCGGCCATTTTGAGCATTTGTTTCTTAGGCATGGAGGCCTGTCCTGGAGAATGCTGTATTTGTTTCTTTGTTTTTAAGGGAGGCTTAGACTTAGCAGAGGGTTTAATGCTCAACTGAGTAGGTCTGAAAACACCCTCTGAAGCTGTGGATTGCTCAGCTACTTCGGTTCCCTCTGAAGGGTTAGTTTCGGTAGGCTGAAAAACTTGTGCGTCCAAAGGCCCAGCCAGCTCCACGTGGGAGTTGGAGGCGGCCTGTGGTTCTGCAGAAGCGGTCTTCAGGGGCTGCGAAGATGCCTCGCTGAAAACCGGAGCACCGACCGGCCTAGAAGAGGCCTCATCAGTTTTGGGCCTCGGATGCCTGTCCTTGTCTTTGCGTTTTTTACGTATTCTGGTCGTCGGAAGTTCCGACGGCATGGTGTAATTGAATTTTCTGCCAAAATAATGTCGGGAAAAATCAAACCGAAGTTTAATAGTGCGCTTGTTAAACCTAGCACAAAACCGACAACCAGTGACGTCATGGTCTGGGCCTAGGCACGGGATACAATAGGAATGGAAATCCTTATGAGGTATTTGCTTCCCACAAGAAATACAGTTATTAACTTTTACTGACATCAGACTGAGACAAGAAAATGTTTCCCCAACAGGGTACTTCGCTTTGTAGAAGACTTCGGTTCTGGATTCAGAATGAAAATCTCAGGAGTCAGCCGACCGGCACTTGCGAACTGCTTTTGCTTCGGGCACTGCGCGGCAAGAAAGACTGAAGAAGATGGCGTCGGCTGCATCTTATATACCCCTGTCGCACTGACGTCAGGGAGGAGGCGACAGCAACAGACGCCGGACCAAGACTTTGTAACTCAGGCTGACTGGGGAACCACCTGACAGCAAGATAACCCAAATGTAATGACTGCAGCAGTGTAACACGATGAACATCATACCATTACAAATACCCAGAGCACGGAATGGCATGTCTGTGACTAATTTACTTAGACTCCTACAGCAATGTTCCTTAACATAAGGATATGAAGTTGTGCCTTCTGTTGGAGGAGTAAGTTACATAATCAAACTGACAGTAACATAGCCCGGCTCAGCCCTACACTTCCATCTGTGTGTTACTGCTATAGAAAAGTCTGAACCACTAATTCCCCTTCACACCAAGACACAACCCAGCTAGGTAAAAACTATGCAAACAAGGACAATGAAACATTTGTATAATCATGAAATGTCTCACTTCTCAAAATGAGCACTTATGAATTCAACTTATCCCCACAATAAGCTATTACTGACCGGCAACGACACTTATGTGTAAACAATTACAACTCAGAACCTCAAAATAAATTTCTATCAAGAGTACATATGGCTACTCACACAGTATCTAAACATGAAACATTTTTCTTGATTTAGTTAATGATAAAGTGATGTGGTATGAAAAATTTTAGCATCAACGTTTAAAAATACAGTTAACTCAGTTTTGAAGGCTGAGGATTCTTGGTTAACAGTTGGAATATACCTACAAAACTAATTAATATACTGCTTTTAAAAATGCTTACATTATGTATTGCTTCATAAACTGCTCTGAAAGCTGGTTGCTTGTTATCATGATAAACCCCTCTATTTCCATGAAGAATAAAGATGCCTTCCTCCTCAGATTCCTTGCAGTTACTTCCATATATGCAGTGATCAGGACGATAATTCCACTGGCATGGAAAAACAAAAAGGCTTTCTAACAAGGGAAAATAAAACATTAAGTGTACTTTTCAATATAATTCTTAACACGTCATTATCAAAAGTATCTGTCCGCATCACTGATTCACTTACAAGAATCACAGGGAATCAACTATAGATTCATAGATTAGTACTAGGCTAACTGCCCTTGTGGGTCATTTGAAGTCGAGCCAATTTCCCCATGTGAGAATCGAACCCTGGACCTTGTGTCTGTAAGGTAAACAACTTGGCTATTATGCCAACCTCTCAACCTATTACATTTTCATACCCATTTGTTTACAATACAATCTATTATGAAATAAAATCTGTCCCATTAAGAGCAAAGCAACACACATCTGCATTTCAAGAGAAAAAAAAACACATCAGAATGATAGACTAAACTCCATCATTTTAAGCATCTGCACAGTAAGACCATACTCAAAATGGCTCAAAAGGATAGGCATAAAATGGGAACACAGAGTAGTGGGCCAAAATTGTTTGTCACTCTCCCCTTCCTTGCATCTGCACTTTTTTTAACTGGTCCTTCTCAGACCCTTTTAAGTCATCAGCTGGGCAACAAAACAGAAACAGGAAAATAACAGACATGCATACACAAGCAATACCTATCTATTGTGTGTGTGCATATAGTCAGTGTAGGTGGTTTAGAAACACGATTTACACAACATGGAAAATAAAGAAGTTATGTCTCACACCATAACGTTCCATCTGTGTTGTCAATCTAATCTTTGACTGTGGGCTCTATTCGGAGCCTTGGAACCTACTCTGCCGTTTACTTCCGCTCGCACCTTCCAAACTCCTGAACTCGGCTCTACCCATAATGCTCCTCTGTGAATTACCTCAGACACAGTTTGCCTAATATAATGGCAGACAAAAAGTAACACCTCATAGAGAGACCAAATCTGTGTCCCTATTTTGAAGCCAGTCACTGGAAATATTCAATCCACTAAGAGAGTCTTTGGCCAGGGAATGGAGTGTGTGTGTGTGTGTGTGTGTGTGGGGGGGGGGGGGGTCAAGGATTAGTGAAGATAGACAACACAGATGGAATGTTATGGTAAGACCTAACTTCTTCATCTGATGATGTGAATCAGGTAATCCTTGACTATGGGACAGAGTCCCTAGCTACCCATGTCTTAGGAGGTCTCCTGAAACAATATTCCTGAGCACCATCGAACTGAATAATGCATGTTAGAGACCTGGTCCAATTTGTAATGAGTAAAAGTATGAAGAGATGCCCATGTAGCTGTTCCACAAAAGTCATCGAAGGAAGCTTTAGCATGATAAACTACAGAAGCCACTACAGCACTAGTTGAATGAGCTTTCACAGGATATGGAGGTTGGAGACCCTTTGAAGGATAAATAAAGGTGATACAATCCCTAAGCCATTTAGCTAAAGTAACCTTAGCAATTGGGTTACTGAAAGAAAGGGAAGAAAAGGCAACAAACAGCTGGTCAGACTTTCTGATATCCTTTGGTCTGTGAAGGTAAAAATGTAATTACCAGTGAACATCTAATAAGTGTGGACAGCACTCTCCCTTAATGGAGAAATTAGGGGAAAGACTGGTAAATGCAAGGTTTGATTGATATTAGATTCTAAAGCTACCTTTACCAAGAAGGATTAGTCCTGAGGGAAACCCTGTCCTTGTGAAATATCACGTAGGGGGGCTTCCAGGACAAGGCTTGAGTTTCCGATACTCCTCTTGCCGAAGTATTAGCTAATAAAAGAAGTTTTCCATGTCAGAAATTTTAGGTCACAAGTAGGTATAGGTTCAAAGGGGGATAGCATAACAGATTGTAGGACCAAGGGTAAATGCCATGGAGCAGTGGGTTCTTTACACAGAGGCCTTAACATTAAGGTTCCTTTCAAAAGGGCTTTACAAAGTTTGTGAGACACAAGTGAAGAACCACCACCAAACCCAATATGGAAGTTACATATGGCAGCCAGGTGGACACGAATGGTAGAGCCTGAAGAAAGTACAGTTGTGTACACTTACCATAAATGTAGAGAGTGTATTCAATGTTGCAGTCATCACACTTGGGTTTATCTGCCTGCAGGTAGCCCTCAGTCAGCACGAATACCACAGACTTAGTATTTCTGCGTCGGTTGCTGTTAATCCAGGACCGACATCAAGTTGTCAGGGGTATAAAAACAGGCAGCAGACGCCATTACATCAGTTTTTCTTGCCCCAAATGTCAGGAGCCCCCAATAGTGAGCTAAGCTATGGTGGGAAAAAGTACAGTTGTGTATACTTACCATAAATGTAGATGTTAGAGTGTATTCACTGTTGCAGTCATTACATTTGGGTAATCTGCTGGAAGGTTGCCCTCAGTTGGCCAGAATTCCAAAGTCTTGGGTCCTGCATCAGTTGTCTCCTCTTCCATGACGTCAGGGGTATAAAACATGCAGCAGACGCCATTTTCTTTAGTTTTTCTTGCCCCCCAAAAGGTAGCAATATTCTAAATATTTACACACACACACACACACATACATATATATATATATATATATATATATATATATATATATATATATATATATATATATCTACATGCATCAGTATAAACTTTACTTTCATCTACAAGCAAATATATCACACAGGTTGTAGAAAATAGAGAAGGAAAGATAAACTGTAGAATGACAGGGGGATGGCGGGAGGGTAACCTAGACTGCAACAGTGAATACACTCGAACATCTACATTTATGGTAAGTGTACACAACTGTACTATGTTCTTCGTGTTTCACTGTTGCAGTCATTACATTTGGGTAGAATCCCAAAGCTATGGTTGGGAGTTTGGAGCTAAACAGCATTAGGTGAGGCTATAAGGCCCTGCAGTACTGCATTGGCAAAGCCTGCCCTGGACTTAGAGAGGCAAATGGTAATGCTTTGTAAAGGTGTGAACAGAACTCCAAGTACCAGCCTCTAGAATGTCTTTGGTTGGTACTCCTCTTAGAAAGGCTGCTGAAGTAGCTGCAGCCCTGGTGGAGTGTGACCTAATGCCCTTGGGCACAGGTTTGCCATGGTGTAAGCAGCAGAAACGGATGCAATGGCTTATCCACTTTGAAATTGTCTGCTTTGAAACGGCCTTTCCTTCTGATCCTGCAGCACATGACACTAGTAATTGCTCAGTTTTTCTTAGAGCTTCAGTCCTGCTCAAGTAGAATCTTAGCTGTCTGTGTACGTCTAAGGAATGCAGAATTCTCACCCCTTTGTTCTGCGGATTTGGATAAAAAGTTGGCAGATGAATTGTTTGGTTAAGAGCCACACTGGAAATGACCTTAGGCATAAAGGTAGGATTTGTCCTCAGAGACACCCTGTCTAGGTAAAATATGATAAAAGGCTCTACAGCCATGAGGGCCTGTAGCTCTGAAACTCTTCTTGCTGAAGTAATTGCTAGTAGCAGAGCTGTCTTCCATAACAAGAACTTTATATCAGCGGTAGCAGCTGGTTCAAATGGAGGCAGGGTGAGCTTTTCCAACACATAATTGAGGTCCCATGTAGGTAATGGTGATCTTCTAAGAGGCCTTAAATTTTTGGCTCCTCTAAGATGCTGCTTTAGTAAAGGATGAGAAAAGATTGGTGGCTCTGTATTGTAATCAGCCAAAATGGCAGAGGCATGGATTTTGATTGATGAAAAAGTTGGGCCTTTGTCAAGCATCTCAGTTAAATATTGTAATATCCGAGGAATATGTGGTTCTGCTGTATCAGTTCCTTGTGCTCGATTCCAAGCACTGAATCTCTTCCATTTGTCAGCATAAGATTTTCTAGTACTAGGCCTTCTGGCTTCCAAAATGACATCCATCACAGCTTTACTGAGAGGTGTCGTCTGTATGATTACAGGATTAACCATGCTGCCAGGTTCAGAGTCTGTTGTTGATTGTGCATGATCTGATTGTTTTGCTGGGACAGTAGTTGTGTTTTTTGTGGCAAGGTCCAAGCTGGGTATTGAGACAAGTTTCTTAGGAATGAGTACCAGTATTAGTGGGGCCAGTCCGGGGCAATTAATATCATCTTTGGCTTCTCTTGTCTGACTTAGGAGCACCTTGGGGAGGAGAGGCAGTGGAGGAAAAGCATATACTGATAAATTTTTCCAGCTGAAAGATAGGGTGTCCACTTTCCATGCTTGTCTGTGATAAGTCCTTGTGCAGAATCTTTTTAGTTGGTAATTGAGAGGGGAGGCAAACAGATTTATGTCCGGGCATCCCCATTTCCTTGTTATGCTGAAGACTTGTGGATCCAGCTTCCACTCGTGGGGGTCCATGAGGTTTCTGCTTAGTTCGTCTGCCAGAGTATTTTCCTTTCCTGGCAGGAATTGTGCCTGCAGATGTACTTGGTAATTCAAAGCTGTGTCCCACAAGGTCATGGCTAGTCTGGAAAGGGGATATGAATGTGTGGCCCCCTGCTTGTTTATATACCACATGACCGTGGTGTTGTCTGTCTTTATCAGTAGTTGTCCTGGATGAAGTAGGTCTCTGAAGGCTGTCAGGGCATTTTGAACAGCTAACATCTCTTTTTGATTGATATGCAGATGCATTTAGTTTGAAGACCATGTGCCCTGAATGCATCTTCATGCCACGTGGGCTCCCCAGGCATAGTCTGATGCATCCGTTGTTAGTGTCTGCCTGGCTGGAGGTAATGTGAATGGCTGTCCCTTATTATGGTGACAAGCCTTTACCCACCATCGAAACTCCTGTTGCAAGCATGGAATGAGAGTAATGACTGTTTCCAGGCTGTGGCAATGTTGAGTCCAAACACTTTTCAGGTACCATTGAAGCTTCCTCATATGCAGTCTTGCATATGGAATTAGTAGGATGCAGGATGCCATGAAGCCCAAAGCCTGTAGAATTTTTCTTGCAGATAACTGGGCCTTTGTTGCCAACATTTTGAAATAGGTAGCCAGTTGCCTTTGTATGTCTGGCGTGAGATAAGCCATCTGGACAGTTGTATTCAAGCTTGCACCCAGGAATATTATCTCGTGAGGGTACTAGTTTTGATTTCTTTTTGTTGGCTGTGTACCCTAGGCATGTTAGGAGTCTTTGCACAAACGCCAGATGCTGAAGAAGAATGTCCTTGTTCTCTGCTTGAATGAGACAGTCATCCAAACAAGGATACATCTGTATTCCTCTGTCTGCAGAATGCAATTACTGGTGCCAGGCACTTTGTAAAGACCCTGGGCGCAGTAGATAAGCCAAAGGGCAGTGCAGAGAATTGGTAATGCATTGAACCAGCCTTGAATCTTGGGTATCTTTCTGCATGCTTGTCTGATTGGAACATGCAGGTATGCCTCTTTTAGGGCTAAAGTCACAAGCCAAGCATTCTTGCCCAGCATGGGCAGAAGCTGCTGCAAAGTCAACATTTTGAATTTTGGAATATCCAGGAAAGTGTTCAGAATAGATAGGTCCAGTATCGGCCTCCAGGCCTTGTCCTTTCTGGATACCAAGAACAGTCTCGAGTAAAATCCTTGTCCCTGCTCTTGCTCTGGTACTTGTTGAATGACCCCCATTGTCCATGAGGGATGAGACTTGTTTTTGTGCCTCTGCCCATTGATTTTTTGGCAGATCTGGCCAGCCATTTGCCTTTGGCAGTGTATGGAAATGGAATTTGTAGCCTTGTGACACTGTTTAGAACCCACTTGTCCTGGGTTATAATGTGCCAATTTTGAACAAAAAGTGCTAATTTTCCCTCTAAGGGTGCTGCCACAACATAAGTGCTTGGTGCAGGCAGGGGAAGTCATTGGGACTGTTTTCTGTAAGTTTGTGATCTATCTTCTCCAGCTTTGGAGGTAGAAGCACCCCATTGCTTGGGCCTATAAGAACCTCTCGCCTGGGGTCTCTGCCCCTAGGGCATCTGGATCTCCCCTTTGAGGTCTGTCTGACACAGGAAAGGACCAATTTTTTGTAGGCCAGTGTCTACTAAACCTAGGTGGCTGTACTTGTAAAAATTCTTTGACAGTTTGCATAGATTTAGCTTTGTCCTCCATTTTCTTTAGAACCTCTTCTGCCTTAACACCAAACAAAGTATCATGCTGTAAAGGTGCATCTAGCAATTTAACATTATCAGGCAGATTTTGTTCCTTTAACCAAGCATGCCTCCTAATTACAGAACCCGTAACTGCGGCCCTGCAGTAGGCCACCAAAGAATCAAAACCACATTGCAAAGTATGTTTTCCAACTTGTTCTGCTGCATACAATAAATCCTGCATTTCCTTGTTCTCTGCACATTCTGAATTTAACAATTTCTATTTAAGCAATCCCATGAAATGTTGCTGATACTTAAGCATATGAAATTGACAGTTTAAGGCCCTTATAGCCAAAGTTGCAGATGTGCAAACCTTTTTTCCCCATCTATCCAGGGCCCTTGAATATTTGTCTGAGGGGGTTGGGTTTTTTTGCAGTGGAAGCCTTAACTCCCTTTGTACCCTGTGAAATAGTTTCTCGGTCAGCAGCAGGGTTTTTAAAAAGAAATTTGTGCGAGTCAAGAAAGTACAGTTGTGTACCTACCATAAATGTAGATGTTCAAGTGTATTCACTGTTGCAGTCATTACACTAGGGTTATCTACTGGCAGGCTACCCTCAGTCGGCCTGAATTCCAAAGTCCTGGTCCGGCGTCGGTTGCTGTCGCCTCTTCCCTGACGTCAGTGCGCCAGGGGGTATGCAAGATGCAGCCGACGCCATTTTCTTCAGTTTTTCGTGCCCCAGATGTCAGGTGCCCCCAAAAGTGTAGGCTAAAAAATTTGCTTATGAAAAGGCATGCAATAACAAAAACATTACCTTCATCTACAAGCAAATACACCACATAGGTTGTATAGAATAGAGAAGTACAGATAAGTCCCAGCAATGAACAGGGGGATGGAGGAAGGGTAACCTGGACTGCTGTACTATGTTCATCGTGTTTCACTGTTGCAGGCATTACACTTGGGTTGAATCCCAAAGCTGAGGTTGAGTGGCTGGGCCTGAATAGAATTAGGAGTGGCTATGAGGCCCTGCAAAACTGCAGTGGCAAAGCCTGCTCTGGATTTAGAGTAAAGAGGTAAGTGGTAGTGCTTTGTAAACGTGTGCACTGAAGTCCAAGTTGCAGCCTCCAAAATATCCTTGGTTGGTACTCCTCTGAGGAAGGCTGCTGAAGTAGCTGCTGCTCTGGTAGAATGTGGCCTAATACCCTTAGGCAGTGTTTTGCCATGTTGTGAATAGCAGAAACGAATACAGTGGCCTATCCATTTTGAAATATTCTGCTTTAAAATAGCCTTTCCTTGTGATCCTGCAGCATATGCCACTAAAAGTTGCATAGTCTTTCTGAAAGCTTTAGTTTTGTCTAAGTAGAAGCGTAGCTGTCTGTGCATGTCCAAAGAATGCAGAAGACTCTCCCCTTTATTCTGTGGGTTTGGATAAAAGGTAGGCAAGTGAATAGTTTGGTTAAGAGCCACACTGGACATTACCTTAGGCATAAATGTTGGGTTTGTCCTTAGAGAAACCCTGTCCAGATGGAAAATAATAAAAGGTTCCACAGCCATTAATGCCTGTAACTCTGAGACTCTTCTTACTGAAGTTATTGCTAGGAGCAGAGCTGTTTTCCATAAGAACTTTATGTCGGCTGTATTGGCTGGCTTAAAAGGAGGCAGTGTGAGCTTTACCAAGATAAAATTGAGGTCCCATGTAGGTATTGGTGCTCTCCTTGGAGGTCTTATGTTTTTGGCCCCTCTGAGGTACTGCCTCAGCAGTGGGTGCGAAAAAATAGGTGGGTCTGTATTGTAGTGAGCTGAAATGGCAGAAGCATGAATCTTAATTGATGAGAAGGATAGGCCTTTGTCCAGCATTTCAGGTATTGTAAAATATGAGGAATATTTGGTACAAGTGTGTCAATTCCTTGTGCCTGGTTCCAAGCACAGAATCACTTCCATTTTTCTGCATAAGATTTTCTGGTGCTGGGTCTCCTGGCCACCAAAATAACATCCATAACTGCTTTAGAGAGAGGTGTGTCTTGAATGGTTATATCCGCCATGCAGCCAGATTTAGTATTCTGAGTTGGCTGTGCAGGATTGGATTGTTTTGTTGGGTCAGTAGATGAGGAATACGAGGTAACGTCCAGGCTGGGCCTTGAGACAAGTTCTTTAGGATTGGATACCAGTGCTGGTGTGGCCAGTCTGGGGCAATCAGTATCATTTTTGGCTTCTCTTGTCTGACCTTTAGGAGTACCTTGGGAAGGAGAGGCAGAGGAGGAAAAGCATAAACTGTAAGGGTTTTCCAGCTGAATGACAGAGCATCCACTTTCCATGCTTGTTCGTGGTAAGTCCTTGAGCAGAATCTCTGTAGTTGGCAGTTGTGAGGGGAGGCAAATAGATGTCTGGGCATCCAAAATACAAGATGGAGAACACCAACTGCTGCAATTGTAATTTTTTAATTCTGGTACCTCGGCCTTCGCCTTCTCCTGGAATACATTTTACTTAATGCTCCACCCATTTTTATACAAATCTTTAATTAAATAATTGATGCACCATCCTCCAATTAAATAATTTCATTACTTGAAGCAAACAATTTTGACATTTCTTAGGCATAATTATACAACATGTTAGCTAGAGAATAAATAACATTCATTTCATAAATGCTTCTGAGAATATATACATAAATATAAATATTACCAACAATGTATATACCTGTTATTCACACAATGTTGCCCTTGCAAGCAGTCCCATTTCCCTGAATATATTGAAAAATATTTTGAAAAATATTCAGAAATATGTGAAGAAACTAACACTACTAAAATGTCTGGGCATCCCCATTTCCTTGTTATCATGCTGAAGACTTGTGGATCTAGTTTCCACTCGTGAGGGTCCATGAGGTTTCTGCTTAGTTCGTCTGCCAGAGTATTTGTTTTTCCTGGCAGGAATTGTGCTTGCAGGTGCACTTGATAAGTCAATGCGGTGTTCCACAACGTCATGGCTTGTCTGCAGAGGGGGTAGGAATGAGTGCCTCCTTGCTTGTTTATGTACCACATGACTGTAGTATTGTCCGTTTTTATCAGCAGTTGTCCTGGATGGAGTAGTTTCTTGAAGGCTGTCAGGGCATTCTGTACAGCTAGCATCTCTTTTTGATTGATATGAAGATGCATTTGGCTTGCGGGCCATGTGCCCTGAATACATTTTCCTGCCATGTGGGCCCCACAGGCATAATCCGATGCATCTGTTGTTAGTGTCTGTCTGGCTGTGGGCAAGGTGAATGGCTGTCCCTTGTTGTGGTGACAGGCCTGTGCCCACCATCGAAACTCCTGTTGTAGGCAGGGAATGAGAGGAATTGTTTCAAGGCTGTGGCAATGTTGAGTCCAAACACTTTTTACGTATCATTGTAGCTTCCTCATATGCAGTCTTGCATATGGAATTAGCAGAATGCAGGATGCCATGAAGCCCAAAGCCTGCAGAATTTTTCTTGCAGATAACTGGGTCTTTGTTGCCATGCTTTTGAAGAATGAACTCAGTTGCCTTTGTTTATCTGGCGTGAGATAAGCCATCTGGGCAATTGTATTTAAGCTTGCACCCAGGAATATTATCTCTTGAGAGGGTACTATCTTTGATTTCTTTTCGTTTACTGTGTACCCTATGCAAATTAATAATCTTTTTTAACAACGCCAGATGCTTTAGTAGAATGTCTGTTCTCTGCTTGAATAAGGCAGTCGTCCAAGTAGGGATACAGTTGAATTCCTCTTTGTCTGCAAAAAAACAATTACTAGTGCCAGGCATTTTGTGAAGACTCTGGGTGCAGTAGATAAGCCAAAGGGCAGTGCAGAGAATTGGCAGTGCATTGAACCAGCTATGAATCTGAGGTATTTTCTGCAAGATTGTCTGATTGGGACATGCAGGTAATGCCTCTGAGGTCCAATATTACAAGCCAAGCCTTCTTGCCCAGCATGGGCAAAGTCAACATTTTGAATTCTGGAACGTCCAAAAAAAATGTTTAGAATAGAAGGGTCCAGAATTGGTCTCCAAGCTTTGTCCTTTGTGGGTACTAATAAAAGTCTTGAGTAAAATCCTTGTCCCTGCTCTTGTTGTGGTACTGGTTGAATAGCCCTCATGTCCATGAGAGATGAAACTTGTTTTTGTGCCTCTGCCCATTGATTGTGTGGCAGGTCTGGCATACCTTTTGCCTTTCGAAGGGTGTGAAAGTGGAACCTGTAGCCCTGAGAGACTATGTTTAAGACCCATTTATCCTGGGTGATTATGCGCCAATTTTGTGAAAAAAGTGCTAGCTTTCCCCCTAAGGGTGCTGTCAATAGATAAGTGCTTGGCATTGGCAGAGGAAAGTCATTGGGACTGTTTCCTGTATGGCTGCGATTTGTCTTCTCCGCTTTTGGAGGTAGTAGCACCCCATTGTTTGGGCCTGTATGAGCCCTGGGGTTGTTGTGTGCCTCTAGGGCGTCTGTATCTGCCTCTGTGGTCTGTCTGACACTGGAAAGGACCAATTTTTAGAAGGCCAGTTCCTGCTAAATCTGGGAGGTTGTACCTGTAAGAAATCCTTTACTGTCCGCATAGATTTCGCTTTATCCTCCATTTTCTTCAACACCTCTTCTGCCTTAACACCAAAGTATCATGCTGTAATGGAGCATCCAATAATTTTGCTTTAACATGATCAGGCAAATTCTGTTCCTTTAACCAAGCATGCCTTCTAATAACAGAACCTGTAACCGCGGCCCTATAAGAGGCCTCCAGTGAATCAAAACCACATTGCAAAGTATGCTTTCCCACCTGTTCAGCTGCATGCAATAAATCCTGCATTTCCCTTGTTTTCAGAACATTCAGAATTTGTCAACATTTTCTGCTTTAGCAGTGACATTAAATATTGCTGATATTTAAGCATATGAAACTGACAATTTAAAGCCCTTACAGCCAAGGTAGCAGAAGTGTAAACTTTTTTCCCCCATCTGTCCAGTGACCTAGAATCCCTATCCGAGGGAACAGGGTTTTTAGCTGTAGAGGCCTTGACCCCTTTTTGACCCTGAAATATTGTTTCTGGGTCAGCAGCAGGGTTTTTATGAAGAAATTTGAGAGAGTCTGGAACCCTGTAGTATCTGTCTGGCTTAACAGGTGCAGGAGGCAGAGAGTCAGGAGATAGGCCGGACTCTGAGAATACATCACCTACAATGTCTAGAACAGGTGGAATAGCAAGAGGTCTATGCTGGGGGAGTAGAAGAAAGTCTCTGAGCCTTTTCTTTGATTCTGAGTAATCCTGGCTCTCCCAGTGGAAATGTTCCCTCATAGTATGCAGGGTTTCCCCAAAAGAATAATCCTCAGGAGGAGAAGCTGAAGGGATAGATTTCTTCAGCATCAGAATCCTCATTGGGAGGCAGAAAGTATTCCTGTTCTGAGGAGGAGTCAGAGGAAATGGAAACCTGATCAGAGGAGTCATATTCTTTGTCTTGCCTAGGCCTCTTAACAGGAGGGGGATGGGAACCCCTAATCAAAGTAATTAGGTCTTCGGCCATTTTAAGCATCTGTTTTTTAGGCATAGAAGTCTGTGCAGGAGTACTTGTTTCTTTGTCTTTAAAGCTGTTTTAGTCTGTCTTGGAAGCTGAGGTTGGCTTAACATATAACTGTATAGGTCTGAAAACACCCTCAGAAGCCGATGCCTGCTCAGCGGCTCCAGACCCATCTGAGGGAATAGTTTCTGAGTGTCCAATACCTTGAGTATCCAGAGGCCTAGCTGTCTCCACGTGGGAGTCGGTAGCGGCCTGTGGCTCTGAGGTAGCGGGCGTCAGGGGCTGCGAAAGCGCCTGAGAACTGGCGAACCGGCGACTGGCCTAGCGGAGGCCTCGTCGGTTTTGGACCTCGGATGCCTGTCCTTTTCCTTGCGCTTTTTATAAACTCCGGTCATCGGCTGTTCCGACAGCATTATATAATTAAACCTTCGGCCAAAGTAATGAAAGGCAAAATCGTACCGACGCTTAACAGTGCCTTGGTTAAATCTAGCACAAAACCGACAGCTAGCAACGTTGTGGTCAGGGCCTAGGCAAGGAATACAGTAAGAATGAAAATCCTTATGCGGTATTTGCTTCCCACAAGAAATACAATTGTTAACTTTTTCTGACATCAGTCTGGAGCAAGAAAAAAGTTTCCCCAATGGGGTACTTAGCTTTATTGAAGACTTCGGATCTGAAATTCGTTTCGAAAATCTCAGAGTCGGCAGACCGGCACTTACGAACTGCTTTTGCTTCGGGCACCGTGCGGCAAGAAAGACTGAAGATAATGGCGTCGGCTGCATCTTGTATACCCCTGGCACACTGACATCAGGGAAGAGGCGACAGCAACTGACGCCGGGCCAGGACTTTGGAATTCAGGCTGACTGCGGGTAGCCTGCAAGCAGGATACCCCTAATGTAACGACTGCAACAGTGAAACACGATGAACATCCCTGTAATATCTGTCAGGCTTAACAGGAGCTGGGGGGGTAAGGAGTCAGGGGTCAGACTGGACTCCGAAAACACATCTACAATGTCTAACACAGGTGGAATGGCTAAAGGCCTGTGCTGAGCTCCCTCATGGTATGCACGGTTTCCCCAAAGGAATAGTCCTCAGGAGGAGCCGCTGAAGGTATAGATTCTTCAGCATCAGAATCCTCATAGGGGGAAAAGAATATTCCTAATCAGAAGAAATGGAAACCTGATCTGAAGATTCATAGTCAGTGTCTTGCCTAGGCCTCTTATCAGCAGGGGGATGGGAACACCTGATCAAGGTAATCAAGTCTTCAGCCATTTTGAGCATCTGTTTTTGGGGCATGGAGGCCTGTCCACATGGCTCTTGAGTTTGTTTCCTTGCTTTAGAAGGTGCTTTAGTCTTTGCCTTTGAAGCTGAAGTCATCTTAATGTAAAGATGTTTAGGCCTGAATACATCCTCAGAAGCCGGTACCTGCTCAGCGGCTCTGGACCAATCTGAGGGATTAGCGTCCGAGTCTCCAATACATTGAGTATCCAGCGGCATGACCAACTCTACGTGGGAGTCAGTAGCGGCCTGCGACTCTAAAATAGCGGGTGTCAGGGGCTGCGAAAGCACCTCACTGAGAACCGGCGACTGGCTTAGGAGAAGCTTCGTCGGTTTTGGGCCTCTGTTGTTTTTCTCTATCCTTTTCTGTGCGTTTTTTGTAAACTCCGGTAATCGGATGGCTATCCGACGACAATTCAGGATAATTAAACCGGCGTCCAAAAAAGTTTAAAGCAAAATCATACAGACGCTTAATAGTGCGTTGGTTAAATCTAGCACAAAACAGACAACCAGTAACATTGTGATCATGGCCTAGGCAAGGAATACAATAAGAATGAAAATCCTTATGAGGTATTTGTTTTCCACAAGAAATACAATTATTAACTTTTCCTGACATCCGTCTGGAACAAGAAAGAAGTTTCCCCAACGGGGTACTTAGCTTTATTGAAGACTTCGGATCTAAAACTCAAACATGAAAATCTCCGGAGTCGGCCGACCGGCACTTACGAACTGCTTCTGGCACAGCGGCAAGAAAGACTGAAGAAAATGGCGCCGGCTGCTTCTTTTATACCCCTGACGACCTGACGTCAGGGAAGGGGTGACAGCAGCCGACGCAGGACCCAAGACTTTGGAATTTAGGCTGGCTGAGGGCAACCTGCCAGCAGGATTACCTAAATGCAATGACTGCAACAGTGAAACACGAAGAAATCTGTACTATGTTCTTCGTGTTTCACTGTTGCAGTCATTACATTTGGGTAGAATCCCAAAGCTATGGTTGAGAGGAGGAAGTTATACAGCATAAGGGCCAGCTATAAGGCCCTGCAAGACAGCAGTCGCAAAGCCAGCTCTGGATTTAGAGAAAATTGGTAAATGATAATGCTTGGTGAAAGTATGTACAGAACTCCAGGTAGCGGCTTCTAGAATATCCTTGGTAGGAACACCTCTGAGAAAGGCTGCAATAGAAGATGCAGTCCTGGTGGAATGAGATCTGATCCCTTGGGGGATAGGTTTTCCATGGTGCTTATAGCAGAAACGAATGTAATGGCATATCCATTTAGAAATGGTTTGTTTTGAAATAGCCTTCCCCTCTGCCCCAGCAGCAAATACTACTAGCAATTATTCAGATTTACTTCGAAATTTAGTTCTGTCCAAGTACAATCTAAGTTGTCTGTGCACCACGTCCAAGGAATGCAGAATCCGTTCCCTTTTGTTCTGTGGATTGGGACAGAAGGTTGTCAAATGAATGGACTGATTAAGATCCACACTGGAAACCACCTTGGGCATGAAGGATGGATTGGTCCTCAGAGATACCCTGTCCGCATTAAAGATAATGAAAGCTCCACTGCCATAAGGGCCTGTAATTCAGATATCCTTCTAGCTGAAGTGATTGCTAAAAGGAAGGCTGTTTTCCAAGAAAGAAATTTTAAGTCTGCAGTAGCAGCTGGCTCGAAAGGAGGTAGAGTGAGTTTCTCCAAAACAAAGTTAAGGTCCCAGGCAGGGGCAGGAGCTCTCCTGGGTGGTCTTAAGCTCGTTGCCCCTCTGAGATACTGCTTGAACAGGGGATGAGAAAAGAGGGGTGGTTCTGTGTTATAGTGAGCTGAAATAGCTGAAGTGTGGATTTTAATAGTGGAAAAAGACAGGCCCTTGTGAAGCATCTCTACATCCGAGTGATGTCTCCAGGTGCATCTGCAGTTACCTCCTACTGCGCCTCTAGGCATCAGATAATGCTTGTTCATATTTGCATTAATAATTCCAAAACCATGGTACATACAAGGTATCAGAATATTTTATTTTGAAGCATACATGATGGCAAACACAATTGTATTGATATTGGACCTCTGTCAATGACTATTTGTTAGAACTGTAAGGTGATAACTTCATTTTTTAAAGGCTGAAGCCACGTCCACTGGAAGTTAAAGATACACACTCAAAAGAGCTGTTCTGGAGGGAATGAGTTAAGTATTGCAAAATCTGAGGTAAATTGGGCACTGCTGTGCTCATCCCTAAAGATTGGTTTCAGGCACAGAATCTTTCCATTTGTCAGCATAAGATTTTCTAGTACTAGGTCTTCTCACTTCCAAGATGACATCCATCACAGGTTTGCTGAGGGATGCTAAGGGTGAATTTAAGTGATTAGCCAAGCTGCAAGGTTCAATTCTGGAATCTGATGGTGCAGAATTTGGTACTCCTGCTGAGACAGCAAGGAAGGTGTCTGAGGCAGGTGCCATGGAGATATTTGTGACACTGCGCAGGAGCGGGTACCAGTGTTGGAGCGGCCAGTGTGGAGCAATCAAAATGATTCTGTTTGACTTTTAACAGAACTTTGCATAATAGAGGCAGAGGGGGAAAGGCGTAGACTGATCGATTTTTCCAGCTGAAGGACAGAGCATCCACTTTCCAGGCTTTTTTGTGGGGAGTCCTTGTGCAAAATTTGTCCAACTGGTAGTTCTGGGCTCCCCCCCATTTGCTTGTCAACATGTTGAAATCAGTGGTTCCAGTTTCCACTCGTGTGGGTCCATGAGATTTCTGCTTAGTCCGTCTGCCAGTGTATTCAATTTTCCTGGCAGGAATTAAGCTTGTAGGTGCACTTGGTAGCTCATGGCCTTGTTCCACAATGCCATGGCTAGTCTGCAGGGGGGGGAAGGAATGTGTACCCCCCCCGCTTGTTTATGTACCACATAAAGTACAGTTGTGTACCTACCATAAATGTAGATGTTAGAGTGTATTCACTGTTGCAGTCATTACAATTGGGTTATCCTGCTGGCAGGCTACCCGCAGTCGGCCTGAGTTCCAAAGTCTAGGTCCAGCGTCAGTTGCTGTCACCTCCTTCCTGATGTCAGTGCGCCAGGGGTATAAAAGATGCAGCAGACGCCATTTTCTTCAGTTTTTCTTGCCCCAGATGTCAGGTGCCCCTAAAATGGTAGGCTCACTAATGCCAAAAAGCATGCATAAAGTACAGTTTTGTACCTACCATAAATGTAGATGTCCGAACTGGATAGCATCTGCAGTCATAACAACTGGGTTGTCCTGTCGTCAGGCAGCCCTTCAGTCGGCCGGATTCCAAAGTCGGGTCCGCTTCGCTGATGTCGCACTTCACCCGACGTCATCTCTGTTGGTCTTCGGGTATAAAAGCATCAGCCGACGCCATTTTCCTCAGTGTTTCTTGCCCCAGATGCCAGTAGCCCTCTTGAAGGCTAAAATTTGGATAGATGCCAATGTTTCCAAAAAGATAGAGGTAAACACAAAAATAAGCATGTATGTACATATATACAAACAAATACATCATAAAGACTCCCCACCAGCTAGCTATTAGGAGGGTAAACACCCTAGGAGTACCACAGAGGGAAGGAGGAGGGTAATCCTGACTGCAGATGCTATCCAGTTCGGACATCTACATTTATGGTAGGTACAAAACTGTACTATGTCCTTCATGGATGCATCTGCAGTCATAACAACTGGGTAGAATACCATAGCCAACTAGGGAGGAGGATAAAAGTAGATTATGGTGTGTTTAGGATCCCTTGCAGTACAGCAGTGGCAAACCCTGCTCGGGATCTGGAATATAGAGGCAAATTATAATGCTTGGCAAATGTATGCACGGAGGTCCAAGTAGCCGCCTCAATAATGTCTTTGGTTGCCACTCCTCGTAAGAAGGCTGTGGTAGTGGCTGTTGCCCTTGTAGAATGAGGTCTTATGTTCTGTGGAATTGGTTTTCCATGGAAGGAGTAACAGAATCGTATGCAATTTCCTAT
The DNA here is from genome assembly GCF_019279795.1 of Protopterus annectens. NCBI lineage: Eukaryota > Metazoa > Chordata > Ceratodontiformes > Protopteridae > Protopterus > Protopterus annectens. Next base: position 65,802,928 of record NC_056745.1, read on the forward strand.
CCAGTTGGAGATTGTCTGTTTGGAAATAGCTTTTCCTTCCCTTCCTGTTGCATAGGCTACAAAAAGTTGGTCAGTCTTTCTGCTATTTTTTGTTCTGTCCAAGTAGTAGCGTAGCTGTCTATGTACATCCAAGGTATGCAGTATTCTTTCCCCTCTGTTTTGTGGGTTGGGAAAGAAGGTAGGTGGATTGCCTGGTTTAAAGACACTCTGGATACCACCTTAGGCATAAATGTAGGATTAGTCCTCATGGACACTCTATCTTGGTGGAAGATTAGGAAGGGCTGCACTGCCATTAAGGCCTGTAGTTCTGAAACCCTCCTTGCTGAAGTAATTGCCAGTAGGAAAGCAGTTTTCCATGACAGGTGTTGTAGGTCTGCTGTTGCTGCTGGTTCAAAGGGTGATAGTGTCAACTTTTCTAGCACAAAGTTTAAGTCCCAAGCTGGTAATGGTGGTTTCCTTGGAGGTTTTACATTCTTGATTCCTCTGAGGAACTGCCTGAGCAAAGGGTGCGAAAAAACAGGTGGATCAAAGCTGTATTCTGCTGAAATAGCTGATGCATGTATCTTGATGGAGGAGTAGGACAGGCCTGAATGAAGAAGTTCGCCAGATACTCCAGAATGTTAGGCATATCTATGTTTGACACATCTTTTCCTCTTTCCGTACTCCAAATGACAAACCTTTTCCATTTTCCAGCATAGTTCCTTCTTGTTGAAGGTCTGCGTGCTTCAAGAATAATGTCTTTAACTCTTTGGGAAAGTTCTGGATTAGCTGCTGCTATGTGATGTTCCATGCAGTCAGTTGCAACGTTTTTAGGTTTGGATGTATGATGCTGTAGTTGTTCTGAGTTAACATCAAAGGCATCAGGGGTATTGGCCACATATTGTTCCGAGACATGCTCCTCAGCAGTGGGTACGAGTGTTGTCTTGGCCAGTTTGGAGCCATCAGGATTATCCTTGGACGTTCTTCCTTGATTTTTAGTAGTACTTTGTGTATCAAGGGAAGAGGTGGGAATGCATATGCTGTTAGGCCTTTCCAGCTGAAGGAGAGCGAATCCACTTTCCATGCTAGTGGGTGGAATGTCCTTGTGCAGAACTTTTTGAGCTGGTGATTGAGAGGTGATGCGAATAGATCTATCTGAGGCATTCCCCATTTCTTTGAGATGGTCTTGAAGATGTCCGGGTGCAGCTTCCATTCGTGGGCATCCGATGTGGTTCTGCTTAATATGTCTGCTAGAGTATTTTCTTTTCCCGGTACAAATATTGCCTGTAACTGGATGTTGTAGCTGAGTGCCAGGGTCCACAGCTCCAAAGTCATTCTGCATAGGGGTATGAATGAGTGCCTCCCTGTTTGTTGATGTACCACATGACTGTGGTGTTGTCTGTCCTTATCAACTGGCCCTCTTGGAGAAATGGTTTGAACTTTTGGATTGCCAGTTTTACTGCCAGCATTTCTTTTAGGTTGATGTGCAGGTGAAGTTGATCCTGTGTCCACAATCCTTGCACGCATTTGTCCAGCATGTGGGCCCCCATCCTAGGTCTGAAGCGTCTGTTGTGATGGTCTGGCTTGCTTGAAATCTGCGAAAGGGTAGGCCTGGGTTTGACTGACATGCCTGAGCCCACCATAGGAACTCCTGCTTTAAGCATGGAATTAGTGGGATTTCTGTTTCTAGGCTGTGTCTGTGTTGGGACCATAAATTCTTTAGGTACCACTGTAGTTTTCTCATATGTAGTCTGGCAAATGGGACCAAGATTATGCATGATGCCATGAAGCCCAAGGCCTGCAGTACTTTTCTTGCTGTTAACTTGTTCAGTTTTGTTAGTGCCAAGAAGTAAAGAGGGAGTTCTTTTGTTTTTCTGTAGTCAGGAATGCCATTTGTTTTACTGTGTCCAATTCCGCCAAGAATGTCCTTGTTTGGGATGGTATCAGCCTTGACTTTTGTAAATTGACTGTGTATCCCAGTGCTTGTAGCAAGTAAATGACCCTTTGTAAATCTGTTGTCAGCTTGCTTTTGTTGTCCCTTGTAGCAGGCAGTCGTCCAGGTATGGGTAAATTTGAATTCCTGTAGTCTGCAATGGCGATTACTGATGCCAGGCATTTTGTGAATACTCTGGGCAGTAGATAAGCCAAAGGGCAATGCTGAGAATTGATAGTGCTCTGATCCTGCAAGAAATCTGAGGTATCTTCTGCAGATTGGTCGAATGGGGACGTGCAGGTATGCCTCCTTGAGATCTAGAGTTACCAGCCAAGACTCCTTGCCCAGCATGGGAAGAAGTTGCTGTAGGGTCAGCATTTTGAATTTTGGGACAATGATGTATGTATTTAAGGTGGACAGGTCGAGAATTGGTCTCCAACTTCTTTCCTTTCTTGGAACTAGGAATAGTCTGGAGTAGAACCCCTTTCCTTGCTCTGCTGTTGGCACTCTTTCCACAGCTCTCATGTTTTCTAACTCCATTATCTGTTGTAGTGCCTCTGTTTTTTGATTTGGAGGTAGATTTGGCATTCCTCTTTTGACTGGTAAAGTGTGGAAGTGAAACCGGTAACCTTGATCTATGGTTTGTAAAATCCACTTGTCTTTTGTTATGTAGTGCCAGTTCTTTGAAAATAAGGTTAACTTTCCGCCTAGAGGAGCTGCTATTTGTTCCCTGGTAGGCGGATTTAGGGTTAAGTCACTGTGGTTGTGCTGATGTAGTGGCAGTGGTTGTGTCTGTGCCTCTGTTGTTACCTTGCCACTGTCGTCCACTGTAGGCACCTCCTCTGGATTGGTTTCTGCCTCTGGAACGCCTATTCCTGCCCCTTTGAAATTTTGTGGAGTCAGGAAAGGACCAATTTTGGCAGGCCAGTTCCTGCTAAACCTTGGGGTTGAACCTGCAAGAAATCTTTAACCGTTTGAACAGATTTTGCCTTTTCTTCCATTTTCTTCATAACCTGCTGGGCAGGTGTACCAAACAAACTTGTCTTATCCATAGGAGCATCTAGCAACTTAGCTTTAACATGATCCGGTAAAGCTTGCTCCTTTAGCCATGCATGCCTTCTTATCACTGTGCCAGTCATGGCTGATCTAAATGAAGCCTCCAGTGCATCATAGCCACATTTTAAGGAATGGTTGCTAACCTGTTGTATGTTATTTACCATTTCTAATACATATTTCTTATCAAGAGATTCATCAGTGGTTAGTTTTTAGTTAACTGATCAAGCATAAACTCTTGGTATTGTATCATGTGAAACTGACAGTTTAAAGCTCTAGCTGAGAGAGTAGCTGAAGTGTAGACCTTTTACCCCATCTGTCTAATGACCTTGCTTCCCTTTCAGAAGGAATAGGGTTTTTAGCTATGGTCGCGCTACTGCCTTGGGACCCTGGGATATAGTTTCGGGTCTGCAAGTGGGGCCTTGTAAAGGTGGTGATGAGTATCTGGCACCCTGTAAAATCTGTCTGGTTTGGCAGGGGCTGGGGTAAAGAATCTGGAGCGGAGCAGACATCATTGAAAGCATCATCCACCACAGAGAGAACAGGAGGTATAGCTAAGGGCCTGTGCTGTGGGAGGTGCAGAAAGGTCCTAAGTCTTTTTCTGGAGTCTGAAAAATCCTGTTGCTGCCATTGGAACTGCTCTCGCATGGCATGTAAGGTTTCCCCAAAGGAGAATTCTTCTGGTGGGGAAGCAGCTGGAATGGATTCTTCAGCATCAGAATCTTCAAAATTGGAGAAAGGAGCCTCTGGCTGGTCAGTTATGTCTGATTCGTCAGCAGAATCATCAGAGGACACTGGCTCAGGGGGCTCTGTCCTAGGTCTCTTTTCTGGGGGCTGAGAGGCTCTGTCTGGGTGAGATTGAGATCCTCTAATTAATGAAATTAAATCTTCTGCCAAAGTAAGCATTTGAGAACTAGAAGAGGGCCTGGTTGTGGGGGGTTTAACAGGCACTGTCTTAGTAGTCTTGGCTGCTTTAGCCCTGGCGAAGGCCTTAATGGACATGGCTGCTGGAGGCTAGCAGCACCACGTGCTGGGGTAGAGACATCCAAGGGAATGGTGTCTGATAAGTCAGTGGCAACCACCGTAGTGGATAAAATTTCTGAGGCCGATTCAAGAGTGGTAGCAGGGGCCTCAGTTGTAGCGATAGGTTCAGCTGTACTTTGATCAGTTTTCTCGGTTTCGGCCGAAACCGAGACACTCGGTTTGCTTAACCATGGTTTCGCCGAAACCGCGGACCGCGAGTGTCGGTCTTTATCTTTGCGTTTTGGCAGATTGGGTAGTCGGAGGATCCGGCGGCATAATGTACGCAAAATCAGAACCGAAAACTGTTCTGCAAACTCCGACCGACGCCTAAGCGTTCGTCGGTTGAAAGAAGCACAGGCGAACAGGCTGCTACGCCGTGGGCTGGGCCTAAACAAGGCAGACAATAAGAGTGGAAATCTTTATGAGGTATTTGTTTCCCACAGGTTAAACAATTATTAACTTTTTCTGACATCGGCTGAGGCAAGAAAGAGTCCCCAACGGGGTACTTAGCTTTAGAAGTCTTCGAAGTAGTATTCGGTAGAAGTAATCTCTGGATCCGACCGACCGGCACTTGCGAACAGCTTCTGCTTCGGGCGCCACGCGGCAAGAAAGACTGAGGAAAATGGCGTCGGCTGATGCTTTTATACCCGAAGACCAACAGAGATGACGTCGGGTGAAGTGCGACATCAGCCGAAGCCGGACCCGGACTTTGGAATCCGGCCGACTGAAGGGCTGCCTGACGACAGGACAACCCAGTTGTTATGACTGCAGATGCATCCATGAAGGACATCCAAAAAACTTTTCCTTCATCTACAAGCAAATACACCACATGGGTTGTATGGAATAGAGAAGTACAGATAAGTCCCAGCAAGGAAAAGGGAGATGGAGGGAGGGTAACCTGGACTGCAACAGTGAATACACTTGAATATCTACATTTATGGTAGCTACACAACTGCACTATGTTCATCGTGTTTCACTGTTGCAGTCATTACAATTGGGTTGAATCCCAAAGCTATGGTTGGGAGGCTGGTGCTAAACAGGATTAGGAGAGGCTATCAGGCCCTGCAGAACTGCAGTGGCAAAGCCTGTCCTGGATTTAGGGTAGAGAGGTAAGTGATAGTGCTTTGTAAAAGTATGCACTGAACTCCAAGTTGCAGCCTCTTAGATGTCTTTGGTTGGTACTCCTCTGAGGAAGGCTGCTGAAGTGGCTGCTGCTCTGGTGGAATGTGGCCTAATGCCCTTAGTCACTGATTTGCCATGCTGTAAATAGCAGAAACGAATGCAGTGGCCTATCCTCTTTGAAATAGTCTGCTTTGAGATAGGCTTTCCTTGTAATCCTGCAGCATATGCTACTAGAAGTTGTTCAGTTTTTCTGAAAGCTTTGGTTCTGTCCAAGTAGAAGCGTAGCTGTCTGTGAATGTCCAAAGAATGCAGAAGTTTCTCACCCTTATTCTGTGGGTTTGTGTAAAAGGTAAGCAAGTGAATTGTTTGGTTAAAGGCCACACTGGTCACTACACCTTAGGCACAAATGTAGGGTTTGTCCTCAGAGAAACCCTGTCAGGATGGAAAATGATAAAAGGTTCCACGGCCATGAGTGCCTGTAACTCTTGAGACTCGTCTAGCAGAGGTTATTGCTAGGAGAAGAGCTGTTTTCCAGGATAAGAATTTTATATCAGCTGCAGAGGCTGGCTCAAAGGGAGGCAGTGTAAGTTTTTCCAAGACATAGTTGAGGTCCCATACAGGTATTGGTGCTCTCCTTGGGGGTCTTATGTTTTTGCCCCTCTGAGGTACTGCCTTAGTAATGGATGAGAAAAAATAGGTGGTTCTGTATTGTAATGAGCTGAAATGTCAGAGGCATGAATTTTAATGGATGAAAAGGAAAGGCCTCTATCCAGCATCTCAGTTAAGTATTGCAAAATATGAGGAATATTTGGAACAATCGTGTCAATACCTTGTGCCTGGTTCCAAGCACAGAATCTCTTCCATTTTTCTGCACAAGATTTTTGGTGCTAGGCCTCCTGGCCTCCAAAATAACATCCATAACTGCTTTAGAAAGAGGTGCGTCTTGAATGGCTACATTATCCGCCATTCTGCCAGGTTTAGGGTCCTGAGTCGGCTGTGCAGTATCCAACTGTCTTGTTGAGTCAATAAGTGAGGAATCTGAGGTAGTGTCCAAGCTGGGCATTGGGACAAGCTATTTAGGATAGGGTACCAGTGCTGGCGGGGACAGTCTGGGGCAATCAGTATCATTTTTGGCTTCTCTTGTCTAACCTTGAGGAGTACCTTGGGGAGGAGAGGCAGAGGAGGAAAAGCATATACTGTTGGGTTTTTCCAGCTGAAAGATAGAGCATCCACTTTCCATGCTTGCCTGTGATAAGTCCTTGTGCAGAATCTTTGTAGTTGGCAATTGTGAGATGAGGCAAATAGGTCTATGTCCAGGTATCCCCAGGTCCTTGTTATCATGCTGAAGACTTGTGGATCCAATTTCCACTCGTGGGGATCCATTAGGTTTCTGCTTAGTTCGTCTGCCAGAGTATTTATCCTTCCTGGCAGGATTTGTGCTTGCAGATGTACTTGGTAAGTCAATGCTGTGTCCCACAAGTTCATGGCTAGTCTGCAGAGGGGGTATGAATGTGTGCCCCCTTGCTTGTTTATGTACCACATGACTGTCGTATTGTCCGTCTATCAGTAGTTGTCCTGGATGAAGTAGATCCTCGAAGGCTGTCAGGGCATTTTGAACTGCTAGCATCTCTTTTTGATTGATATGTAGATGCATTCAACTTGCGGACCATGTGCCCTGAATACATCTTCCTGCCATATGGGCCCCCCAGGCATAATCTGATGCATCTGTTGTCAATGTCTGCCTGGCTGTGGGTAAGGTGAATGGCTGTCCCGTGTTGTGGTGACAGGCTTTTGCCCACCATCGAAACTCCTGTTGCAGGCAGGGAATGAGGGTAATTATTGTTTCCAGGCTGTGGCAATGTTGAGTCCAAACACTTTTTAGGTACCACTGAAGTTTTCTCATATGCAGTCTTGCATATGGAATTAGCAGAATGCAGGATGCCATGAAGCCCAAAGCCTGCCCAATTTTTCTTGCAGATAACTGGGTCTTTGTTGCCAGCATTTTAAAATAGTCAGTTGTCTGTGTTTGTCTGGCGTGAGATAAGCCACCTGGGCAGTTGTATCCATTTTAAGCATCTGTTTTTTAGGCATGGAGGCCTGTGCAGGAGAATGCTGTACTTGTTTCTTTGTCTTTAGAGCTGCTTTAGTCTTTGCCTTTGAAGCTGAAGTTGGTTTTACATACAACTGTGTAGGCCTGAAAACACCCTCAGAAGCAGATGCCTGCTCAGCGGCTCCAGACCCATCTGAGGGAATAGTTTCCGAGTGTCCAATACCTTGAGTGTCCAGCGGCCTAGTCGGCTCCACGTGGGAGTCGGTAACAGCCTGTGGCTCTGAGGTAGCGGGCGTCAGGGGCTGTGAAAGCGCCTCACTGAGAACCGGCGTCAGGCCTAGCAGAAGCCTCGTCGTCGGTTTTGGACCTCGGGTGCCTGTCCTTTTCTTTGCGCTTTTTATAAACTCCGGTAGTCAGTTGCTCCTTCAGCATTATATAGTTAAATCTTCTGTCAAAATAATGAAATGCAAAATCGTACCGACGCTTAATAGTGCGTTGGTTAAATCTAGCACAAAACTGACAACTAGCAACGTCATGGTCAGGGCCTAAGCAAGGAATACAGTAAGAATGAAAATTCTTATGAGGTATTTGCTTCCCACAAGAAATGCAATTAACTTTTTCTGACATCGGCCTGGAGCAAGAAAAAAGTTTCCCCAACGGAGTACTTAGCTTTAATGAAGACTTCGGATCTGAAATTCGAATTTGAAAATCTCAGGAGTCGGCCAACCGGCACTTGCGAACTGCTTTTGCTTCGGGCACCATGCAGCAAGAAAGACTGAAGAAAATGGCGTCGGCTGCATCTTTTATACCCCTGGCGCATTGACGTCAGGGAGGAGTTGACAGCAACTACACCAGACCGAGACTTTGGAACTCAGGCCGACTGCGGGTAGCCTGCCAGCAGGATAACCCAATTGTAATGACTGCAACAGTGAAACACGATGAACATCTGTAGTGTTGCCTGTCTTTACCATTAGTTGTCCTGGAAAAATGTAGTAATTGAAGGCTGTCTGAGCATTCTGCACAGCTAACATTTCTTTTTGATTCATCTGTAGGTGCATTTGATTTGGGTTCCATTTGCCCTGAATGCACTTCCCTGCCAGGTGAGCCCACCATGCATAGTCTGATGCATCTGTAGTCAGGGTTTGGGTGGCAGGGAGTAGTGTGAATGGCAGTCTTGTTTGGTGGCAGGCCTCTGCCCACCATAAGAACTTCAGGCGCAGGCAAGGTATGATAGGAATCATTGTTTCCAGGCTGTGCCATGTTGATTCCATAGACTTAAGTACCCACTGTAGTTTCCTCATATGCAGTCTTGCATATGGAATTAGAAGAATGCAGGAGGCCATGAACCCCAAAGGCTTGCAGTATTTGTCTGGCAGATAGGGTTTTTGTGGCCACTTGCTTGAAGTAAGTTACCAAATGAATTTGCTTCTCTGGCGTGAGGAATGCCATCTGGGCAGTTGTATTCAAGCTTGCACCCAGGAATGTACTCTGTTGAAAGGGTACCAGTTGTGATTTATTTTCGTTTATGGTGTACCCCAGACAAGTTAGAACCTTTTTTTTTTTTTTTTTTTTAAACGCCAGATGATTTAGAAGAATGCCCTGGTTTTCTGCCCGAATTAGACAATCGTCCAGGTATGGATATATTTGAATATTTCTTTGCCTGCAAAATGCAATTACTGGAGCCAGGCACTTTGTGAATACCCTGGGCGCAGCAGACAAGCCAAAGGGCAGTGCAGAAAACTGATAATGCAAGTAGCCTGCTTTGAAGCGTAGGCATCTTCTGCAAGATTCCCCGACTGGGATGTGCAGGTATGCTTCTTTTAAAACTAGAGTTGGCAACCAGGCATCTTTGCCTAGCATAGGAAGTAACTGAAGAGTCAGCATCTTGAATTTTGGAATGTCCAGAACGGTGTTTAGAGTAGACAGGTCCAGAATTGGATGCCATGATTTGTCTTTTCTGGGTACCAGGAAAAGCCTGGAATAGAAACCTTGTCCCTTTTCCTGGTCTGGTACCAGTTGGACAGCCATGTTTAAAAGGGAAAGTACTTGTTTTTGAGCCTCAGCCCACTGATTTGGGGGCAGGTCTGGCCACCCGTTTGGTGTTGGTACATGTGGAAATGAAATCTGTATCCCTGGGACACTATATTTAAAACCCATTTGTCCTGGGTTATGAGATCCCAGTTTTTTTGCATGAAGAGCAATCTTTCCCCCAAAGGGGCAGCTAAAAGGTAAGTGCTTGGTAATTTTAAAGGAAAGTCTTTGAGACCATTTACCATACAGGTGTGTCTTGTTATTTCCAGATTTGGAAGTGGAGGCCCCCCCATTGCTTAGTTCTGAGAGCCCCCTGGGACTGAAACTTGGTGCTCTGGTGTGTCTGGGCTTGGCCTGAGAGGATCTGGAAGGAGATGGAAAGGACCAATTCTTAGTAGGCCAGTGCCTACTAAATCTCGAAGGTTGCACTTGTAAGAAATCTTTTACAGTTTGCATATATTTAGCTTTATCTTCCATCTTTTTTAAAACTTCTTCAGCCTTATTGCCAAACAGGCGGGTCCTGATTTAAAGGAGCATCCAACAATTTTGCTTTAACATGATGAGGCAGAGATTGCTCCTTAAGCCAAGCATGCCTTCTAAGCACAGACCCAGTAACAGCAGCCCTGCAAGAGGCCTCTAAAGAATCAAAACCACACTGCAAAGTATTTTTTCCAACTTGTTCAGCAGAATGCAATAAACCCTGTAAATCTTTATTTTCCACACAGTCAGAAATCAACGTCATTTTCTGTTTAATCAGTCCAATAATATGTTGTTGATATTTTAACATAAGAAATTGGCAGTTTAAAGCCCTGATTGCCAAGGATGCAGAAGTATAAACCTTTTCCCCCCCATCTTTCCAGCACCCTGGAGTGTCTATCAGAAGGGGTAGGAGTTTGAGCAGTAGAAGCCTTAATGCCCTTAGGCCCCTGAGAAATGGTTTCAAGATCTGCAACATGATTTTTGAAAAGGAACTTGCGGGACTCAGGAACCCTGTAGTATCTGTCAGGTTTACTATGAGCTGGAGGCAGGGAATCAGGGGCCATACTGGATTCTGAAAACACATCAACAACGTCTAGTACAGGAGATATAGCCAAAGGCCAATGCTGAGGTAGAAGAAGAAAATCCCTAAGCCTCTTTTTTGAATCAGAAAATTCCTGACTTTCCCAGTGGAAATGCTCCCTTAAGGTATGTAAAGTTTCCCCAAAACAAAAATCCTCAGGGGGGTAGCAGAGGGAACGGAATCCTCTGCATCCGAATCCTCATAAGTAGGTATGGACAAATCCAGGTCATTAGAAGAGTCAGAAGAAACAGACCTGATCAGAAGATTCATAGTCATGCTCAGCCCTAGGCCTCTTAGAGGCGGGGTTTGACTACCCCTGATTACAGTAATTAGATCTTCAGCCATTTTGATCATTTATTTTTTAGGCATAGGGGCCTGAACATGTGGCCTGGGTTTCGGTTTTTTAGACATAAATCGAGATT